>NC_092821.1:75429959-75764959 GCF_023375885.2 Dermacentor andersoni | reverse complement strand
AAAACGGAGGGGGGAGAAAATCCGTGTAAACTACGCCAAAGGCCATTTCGGGGTCTATTTGTTCATGGAGGTGCTTGGAAGACGTGTGTCGTTCAAAGAATTTAAAAAAAACTGCAAATAAGTTTGTGAAGAGCCGTGAATGATACTTAATATTCTATTCTTTCTTATTTATTCGTTTTTTTTTGGCATGCTACGTAGCAAATAAAATTAATTTTAACGTTAGCTAAGGAGGCTAGTAGTTTGTAGCTTTGCGCGCCTTTCAGCTTTCACGCGCACTGCTTGTTGCTAATACAACGAGGTGTCCCGCACAAGACGAGATCGCCTTCGAATGTCGTCGCAATTTTTTTTATTTTTTGCGTGGATGTAGCTCTCTATAAAAAAGTTCTCTCACCTACAGGGCCCTTTTAAAGAATGGTAAGCGTGGCCACAAGCCGTTTCAAGGGTATAGGACATCACACACAGCACCCGAAGTTGCCTCTCATTGCCTCCTGTTAATGTCGGCTTTCAAGCGTACCTTTCCACGAAGATAAAATTTAAAGCATTTGATACCTCGGCTCCGATACCCGTAGGGTCATTGGGCGCTCACATACCAAATGTCCCTGATGTATTTCCTACTATAGCACAGTTTTTACTCTTACGTTGAATTGTGACCTCAGGGACGTCGCTTCTAGGCCCGATGTTCAGCTGAGGCTCCTAGATACCTAGAGACACCAGGCAGACAAAGCCAAAACACCACCTTTACTGCTTCGTGTCACTAAATGTGACACGACGCAGTAAAGGTGGTGTTTTCCTGCTTTATGCGTGTGCATGAACGCATCCATATAAATTGACGATACTGCAGCCCACGCATCTCACCGCCAAATCCCGGTCAGCTAGCAAGTTAAGCAGTATCGTCAATTTATGCGCATGCGTTCATCCACAACAAAAAAACATTTCAGTAGTTTAACTCTTTAAGTCGATAGAGTGTGATTTCTTTCTCCGCACAGAAACCAAAGTTCGGAAAAGTTTGCCGTATGTGCATTCCTAAAATGCCGATTCGTATTGGTAAAGTATGTGGTAATTGTTAACTACGCATAGATTGAGACATGTCACGTGTTATTTTTATATAGCTCACAGCGCTGAGACTACGACGTCGCTGGAGCCGATTTATACGAAATTGCGAACTAGCTAGCTATGAACGACCGCTGAGTCTTCTAACGCTGAATTTCAGTAACTGCTGTTGTATGCTCCAAAATAAGTACAAAACATCAACACGTTTGGTTAAGTACCAAGCAAGCATATTCTAATAAGACAAGGTTAATAACATCGTTGCGCATAAGTTCTTGCATTCAATTTCAAATTCTATGCAGACATGTTGGAAGGCAAGCAAGGATGGTCATCGCACTTGGAGAATCACTGGAGGATCGCATACATGCGAGAAGGGCTCTTCGAAAATGGCATTGTGACTTCTCCGACTGCGTCAGTTTTCTTTCGATTGAGTCGCAGCATATCAAACGGCCGATATACGCTCTCAATCAAGCTTCAAAATGCACTGTTGTTACGCGTATTTTTCTTAATCGCCAGGTATTGTAGTGAGCAGTGGTGTGTAATTACTCGAAACCTTCCAATAACGTATAGAGCATTGCAGCGTTTTATTCGGTCTTCACATCGAATACCAACAAAATACGCATATTTTTTAATTGTTTCGCAACATTTCTGATCGCCGTCCGTGCACAATAAGACGTGAAATTGTAGGAAATATGTAAGCAGCTGAATCCACGCGGCCACAGTAGCCATAAAACGCGATACGTTACGCAGAAGAGAACGCTACGTCACTCATGAAGTCAATCTTTTCCAGACAGACAGCCGTCACGCACACTCAACACTGAGCCCAGAGTAGGCGAGCTAACTGCTTGTTTGCTCCGGATGTTCCACTTATGCTTTTATTCAACAACTAATAACGTCCAATGTAATGGCACAATCTTGCTAGCATTGTGAACATGGCGCAGGATGTGAAAATCGCCTAACACATTGGTGACAATGGCGGCTAATTATTCGAAAAGTGCTCGATAGTCCATCGCATTTGCTTTTGGCACGGTTTGAATCCTATGCCATTTGTTGCGGAAAATTACCATTCCCGCACCTCTGCTATTCAGGCCGAAAAATCACTGTAATATCTATGTATCTTGTGCGCCTTTTAGCAAATAAATATATTGAAACGGGTCTCATCGGTACGACCTTTTACAAGTCTGTACGCCTCGCAAATTCATCGTGTACAATTCCTGATTGCAATGCCTGCGCTAAGGTAATCATTTAAAAACATAAATAATGAAGTTTAGTTTACTATTACTTAACGTATTTTTTTTTTATTTCTCCTGTGAGTAATGTCCACCTTTGCGAATACTCGAGCCTAGGGACTTGAATGGTGCTAAGTGCCACCGCCAGTTTTAAAGCATATCACACGGCTGCCGTTGTTTACAGCATGGCGAGTGTCTCTCATTACACTTAATAACTAAGTTTACACCAATTTTAGAGGACATGTGTTCACTCTGTCGTATCCGGAATCATAATAGCGCGACATCACAGAACAGCTGGGTAAGTTTTACCTATACTAATATGTTGGTTAGTGTTGGTTAGTTGCAAGTCTACCACTTAGACTTTCAACATCTTAAAGATGTCGTTACGCTGCACAGTGAAGCCGAAGGGTAGGTGACCCACAGTTTGGCTACAACGCTAAAGTCACAAGCATCTAAAACGTGACAAAGAAGCCACCAATTTACTTGGGGTTTCTGCATTGCTCCGATAAAATTACGGCAAAAAGTAAAACGAAGACGGGACAAAAGCTACACTAGATATTGCTGATTGCTTGTCGTTGTCACGCGTGAGCAGCGCGCAAACAACGAGAATAGAACGTGATTAGAACATTGCTAGCCGTACACATATGTGAAGAGTTGAGAGGGATATTTGGAAACTCCACATAAATACACGCGTCTGAAGTGCGGTTTTGTAGTGATACTTCACTTATTGCCAATAAGTAGAAGTCCACACAACTCAACTTGTTCTTTCCACCGAAGGCAGGTGCTATTATCAAGGGCAAGTTCTTCAGAATGGTCAACAATATGAAAGTCGATGCCCATGTGAGCAATGGAAATGTGACGCACCTAGATCTACAGTAAGAGTCACTGGGTAAGGCAAACATACCAAGTACAGACACTGCCGTAATATTTGATGTGGATAAAATGAAAATTAGGGCACGAACAAACACAAAAACGATTACGGTAAGCTAATACGCAGCTACATAAGTGTATATTTAACTTTATAGAAACATTGCATGCACAACAAACAGTGGTGCTCACAGTACTGCTGAGCGTAGCGTGTGTGATACAGCAACTGCAAAGATATAATAACTTCTACAAAGAGAACTGAATGTTTCTAGATATTGTTCTCAAATGTAAGTAGTGTATGTATTTGAGCAAAAGTATACTTTCCGTTCAGCGTTACTAATATGGGCGTGCTGAAAGGCTGCGAATTGCTCAAGATAAAGTGTTGTAATTACTTCTACCAGCGATCGTGCCGAAAATGTTTACATAACGTTTCGTGTACCACAACTATTTAAAAATGTACTTGATCCCTATATTGACGTTATATAGATAACAGAATTTTGTACTGCTTCCTCAGGTTAGACGAGGGCTATCGATTCTCCAAACTTTGCTGCACGGGAAGAAGCAGAGTATATTAAACACTCTATGGGACCTTGCCCCGAAACCTAGATGAAAATGACGCTCTACGAGAGAACCTGCAAAAAAAAAGACCACCCCCATTCGTGCCAGCAACGCCCTGTGCTAGCAGAAGGGTAAATCATAGCCGACAAAAAATCCTTAAGGTTTTCTTTTCGCATTTCCAAAATAAAACTTGTTTGGTGAGCATGGGGTGGCATACATCAGTACCATTGAATGAAACGTCCAGACATAGCAATTTCCGACCTCGATCGCTAGTCTAAAGCCGCCTGTTGCTACAACCCCCCTCTACCAGTACCGTCATTAGAAGATCGCGGTTGTACAATTCGGTGATGCTTACGGTCTGGGTTCTCGATGAAGTGCAGCCGCTTCATTGTTGCAGGATGAGGGGAAACCACTCTCAATCGAGCCAGTCAAAAATATAAAAATTGTCTATAGACGATTTCCTGGCATCAACGTGCGAAGTGACCGCTGCTAAGAAGCCATAGAAACACCCCTTCAATTGATTGCCCAACATCTATTGGACATACCCCCGACGACCTTCACTTGTTAGTCATTTGGATTTAAACAATTGAGCCTAACAGCCGTTAGCAAGCATGCATTTATCCTGAAAAGGTCTTTATAGCTGTGATGCATTTTAATGTAAAGATACATGCCGTTCAACCACAAGAGCAATGTTCCTGTACTATCACTGCAAAAATAGTTATATATGAGCCACATTTCAGAGAAATAGAAACACGCATGCTTAACAGTGAAAAACGTCTGCCTAAGAGAAATTATACACTGCACTAATCGAAACAGAGTAGAGCAGCAGCTCTTGCCGCCTGTGAACGCCGCTCAAAAGTGCTTTCAGGACGGACGGACGGACGGACGGTCGGATGGATGGATGGATGGATGGATGGATGGATGGATGGATGGATGGATGGATGGACGGACGGACGGACGGACGGACGGACGGACGGACGGACGGACGGACGGACGGACGGACGGACGGACGGACGGACGGATGGACGGATGGACGGATGGACGGATGGATGGATGGATGGATGGATGGATGGATGGATGGGAGAAAATCTCAGAGATTGGACTTGCGGGAGGTGCGCATATCTTCAAGTCTGCCATGCCCGTGTAATGTAGGCGTTGCTGCAGGACGCTGGGATCCCGTTTACATGGTTTCAGCTCTTTCAACACTACAGTTCCCGGCAAATGTCAGTGCTCAAAAGTGAAAAATGTAGCTGGTTACATGTAATTATTTACTGAATATATATTTGAATTACAGTGAGTGTTAACGAATAAGCGACGCAATCGTTAAATAAGAATTTTAGCAAAACAGCACGTGGTCACAATGATTCAGTCACATATAATTTATCACGTGCAAGTATGGTCTGAACGCTACTCTTTTCATCTCATAAGGACTACAATAACATGTTCTAGTTTTTGGCGAGGCCCTGCGCTGGTCAGTGATAAAAGTCAATGTCTACTATAGAAGACTGTGTCCTGCTCCAGCTCACCATGTTCTTTGATCTCAGTGAAACTGACATGAGAGGGGAAGGGGGGAGGGGTTGAGCGAAACAAACGAGCCCACCTGACGCAATGATTATTTGGTACATTGTTGGGCCGAACTTCAAATTTTTATCCCTACATTTTTATTGTGCTCCACTTATTCTTTAGATCAGCCTTTATGCACTTCCGCATTAAATGATTCGGAACAATCCACCATGTTCGCCAAACCCATGATTTCCACCTTATTTAGCACGTCTCCAATTTAGCTGAAACATTTTGAAATCCTGCTGTAGCTATGACCTTTGTTCCCTTGACCATTCCCTGATTATACAAACCCCTTCTGAAAAGCGCTTATCCGCCACCTACCTTAGTCATATACACACTTGGAGAGCAAGAACACTTTCCTAAGATACACAACTTGCCAATTTTGCAAACGTTGCAATCAGAAATATTAGCTGAGCAGAGCAAAATTTCACCTTTGTCGATATGTACTCGTAAACAATTTATTAGGCATTGTCAAAGGCTATTGCGGTGGTCAGAAATGGCACAGCGAAATCAAGCGATAGGTTCAGTGTGTTGGCGTTCCCTCGTGAAGATCTTTTGCCAGCACCCGTTGCCATTACTGCAAATATTCTCGGTACAAAAGAGAGCCGTTCTAGTGAGCCTAGAAGCTTGCAATGACGATGGACACATAGTAGGTCACGACTCGCTGCACATTAGCAATGTCTCGACCCCCCTACAGTGTAGATAGCGTAGATATAAAATCTTCGCAGTGGGCTCGATGGCGTAGCTCCCGGGAGACGTGGGCTCGACGTCTGTAAGGGCATTTATACTTGGCAAATACTCTTCAAGAGAAGCGAAGTGCGTTCCAAAAGACCGACAGTGACCCAATAACAGTGCCATGAAGGAATAAGGGCACGCAGGTCAGTTAAGCGTGGAAGCGCTTCCGGTGCTTTTGGTGGATTAAAGTGAAAACACACGTTAGTTGGCGGCGCGCCTTTGTATTCCTCACAGAGGCACAGAGATGCACAGGGAGCACACTGAAAATCATCCGTAGGGTAAGGAATGAAGGTGTCGATGGTGTATCATGGGTGGTTGTCGTACCATAAAATACGGGGCGACAAACCAATGGTGGTCTGCTAGCAGCGTTAAACACCCAGGTGAGAAAAGCGTGGAAAGAGGTCCCAATCTTTAATATCAAAAGCCACATACGTTGTAGGCATGTCACCAACGGTACGGTTCAAACGTTTCGTAAACCGGTTTGAGGCATGTACGCAGTGGTTCGGCGACGAAACATGTTCTACTCCTCAAGCATTTGGTTCAATGACTTCCACAAAAATGAGCCCCTAATCGCTGTGCAGTTCTTGCGGAGGACCGTGACGCATAATAATTCGCAAAAGGGGAAAAGAGGCAGCATTGTTCCCTAGAGCTATTAGAAGTGCGGGGGTTTCAGAGTATTGCAAGAGGTGGTCTACTGCTACGTTGACCCCATGGTCACCGGTAGACGTCAGCGCAAGTCGCCCTTAAAGATCAAGTCAAACACGCTCAAATAGCCGATCAAGGCCAGGCACAGGCTACAAACCACCGGGTGACTGTTGTGACGATATCTGGCTTTAGCAATTCGGATAGTACTGCACAAACATGTAAATATTGCTATTGTCTGCCTGGTAGGACAGCAAAGACGTTGCTGGGGCATCGGTATAAGAATGCTAACCCCACTGCGATAACTCACACGGATGTCATAATTCTGAAGGCCAGGAGGAGGCGAACGAAATGAAGAGAGAAGGCGAAGTGTCCGTTGGGCAAAGCGGCCTATTTGCAACCGTAATTACACATCTCTCGCTAGAAGGATTGTTCTTTATGACGTTGGTAGGTTTTGGAAACGCGATATTGTGCGCGCTGATGTTCATAGTGAAGCACTCGCAGATTTCGGAAAGCAAACTGCGAAATATTACAAATAACTAGTGGGTGCTGGGTAAAGAATGATTGCACTGGTGCAGAAGCTTCTGATTAATAGCGACATGAGACATTTGACAACTTTTTGCACAACTAGTCAGTTGTGTTCGCGAATCAGAGAAACAGTATCGCATGCGGCGACTCAGCGGCCATTGCGGTGCTCGGAAACGATGGTGTTGATGGAAGAAATAGCAGACTGAGAAATGGAGGAGCTGTCAGTGTCACCCGATAGTTGATACGGCGAGAGGACATCGGCATCAGTGTACTTGTATCCGCTGCGATAACTTAAGTGGATATCGTAATCCTGAAGGCGATGTGGTTGTGGACAAAGCAGCCTGCGGAATTTTTCAGTGATTTGAGCGAAAAATAAGGGTGGTCGTGTGTTATGACATCAGCAAGCTGGCCGTAATAATACGCACGAAATTCAGCTCGGGCCCAGCCGATGGCCAGGGTATCCTTTTACCAGCACAGTGTGATTGGTCATGGCCTTCGTAAATGTGCGACTTGCATATATAATGACATATCCAGCAAATCAGGACTTCCGTTGCGCAAGTACAGCACTGGGGCCGACACCGCTCGCATTAGTGCGCAAAATTGTTAGGGTGCACTTAGTACCGTTCGCGCAAGATGGAGACGAAGAGGAAGTGGTGCACTGTCTACTGGAGCTGTGATCTTTGTACCAGCCTGCGTGTTCACCACTAGCTTTTCCCCAGGTAAATGGTTGTACATACGTTTGTGCGTCCGGCTTCCACTTCGTAATATTTGGTGGAGATGCTGGGTAACGACTGAGAATGGAGCTTCGCAGTGGCAGCCGCTTCGGTTTTTCCTCGTTGTCGCAGGAGACAGCGCCTGGTTCGCCAACGCCCGTGTCGACAGTGTCGACTCTCGTACTCAAGCATTCGCGTGGCCCGCGAGCCTTCTGTGGCACCGATGGCGCCGACGTCGACGACTGGCTAGAGACATATGAACGGGTCAGCAGTGACAAAAGATAGGATCCCACAGTGATGCTGGCGAACAGTATCTGTTACTTGGCGGGAACAGTGAGAGTGTGGTTTTCGCAATCACGAAGCAGAACTCCCTGAATGGGAGACCTGCAAGAAGAAGCTGCGAGATCTCTTCGGAAAACCGTTGAGTCGGAAGGTCGTCGCCAAGAAAGAGTTGGCATCACGAGTTCAAACAAGACGTGCTGGCACTCTGCCACACGGCCGACGCTGAAATGCCCGAGTGTGGAAAATTCAGGCATGTCTTAAAAGGCATCGCCGATGAAGCCTTGAATCTCCTGATTTGTAAGAACCGTACTTCTATTACGTACGCTATCACAGAGTGCAAACGTTTCCAGCAGGTGAAAAGCTGTCGTATCTACGAGTCATTTGCACGACTTCCCAATGCGGCTGCAACATCTTTTTGTGAAGGCCGACACGACTCTCGTTGCGCTACAGCAGCAGCAGCCTTCAGAGCAGCTGGCGAAGATCGTGCACCGTGAGCTGGAAGTCATTTATGCTGCTGCTCTGTACCCTCCTTTCAACGATACATAGACTTCTATGGTCGTCCTTGTTCAGGCTATTGTGCGCCAAAAACTCGGCAATGTCGGCTTACAATCAGTTTGCACCATGGCCAGTTCCAGGGCGACCGAGCGTCCTTCGCTCGTGCATACCCAAAATCAATGTATTTCTCGAGGTTCTCGAGACATGGCAGAGTGCCGAACATCGGATGACCGACCTATTTGTTTCAGTTGTCACCACGTTGGCCACGTCACTCGATACTGTGGCAACCGCTGGTCCTCGATGCCGTTCTCGAACAGCCCCCGCCCAGAGGGCAGCTTTCTGCATTTCCAGCCGCAAACCGAGCCGAACCTGCATGGCATGAACGGTACGACCATATGGCACCGTTGTTCATCATCGCCGAGCAGTTACGAGTCCAGTTCACCGAAAGGTCATCGCCCCTCGTCCAAGTAACCCCAGTCCCGTCATATGCCACTGTAATTCCAATGGGCGCCGACGGAGCAACGCAGATTATCGTTGGCATGTACTGCCCGAGTAACTGCTGCTGGGGCCCAAGAACGTTTAACTATTCCAATACGTTTTCATTCCAATCTCCTGACGTGAAATTTGCGCAACCACCGACGCAAGCATAGGGCGGTGACCCGCAGGGTTGTCTCAACAGACCAACCAAATGTTCTCTTCGTTTATAGGCGGTCACTTTTGTTTGCTTTAAATATGAATAACATTACCTACAGTGAGTGGCTTCTCTTATCGACTTGGTTTGCAAGAGGCGAGGAGCACATTCAATGGGAGAGGGATGCGATAGGGCCGAGCCAGTGCACTGAAAATCGATAACCGGATGAAGAGGGTGGTGCCGGCGCCTGCGACTGGTCCGCTTTCCCTTACTTAGCTTGAGGTGGCTGGTAGAAAATCGCGGTGGCATGCAACGGAAGGTTCCGCTAAAACGGATCCTCAGCAAAGAAGAGTTGGCAGAGCGAGGTCGTAAACGTGCCGAAAGCGCTCGAAAACGTTACACGGCCACGCAAAAAGTTGTATTGTACGCAAATAAACCGATGCTTTCCGACATGTGCGAGTACCCAGTGCCTGAGCGATCGACGGCACCCATCTTTTACTCCTTTCGGAATGGGGCAGCCTGCGGCTATTCAGAAGAAAATCTGTTTTGTTCGGCATATTAATGCATCTTTAATGTGTACACGTCACTTTGACGGGAGATGTTGTCGCAGTTTTGTGACGTCGCGTGACAGGCAAGTGAAGTGGGTGCCGCCCAAAAGCTTTTCACCAAGCCGAAGGCTAATGGTGAAAAGGCGTCGAACCAAAAATAACTATTTTTATTTTGTTCGGTCAAATGATGCATAGTCAATGTATACGCATCATATCAGATGGAGAACCATCGCGGTTTTCGTGACGTGGCGCTACAGACAGGCGAAGTGGGTGCGTTTCAAAAATGTTTTTGACCAATCGCGGGGGGCTGATTGCAGAATTGGAATAGAAAAGTTTGGAATAACTTTATGTTATAGCACCCCTGGTTTCAACCCTTCCGTTTTATTTGCTGTCCTTAAGCGGTGTTCCCATGACTTCTTATCGACTTCTTATCGGACCATTCAGCACTGATTGACTGCACTGCTGGCCTCCTCCTACTCGAGCTGCCTAATTACTGCTGTCTCCCTAAATCTGCTGAGCCTCGTTCATGTTCTCCAGACTTCGCACGGTTACCGCCTCAAGCCACCTGTGGCCTGCTTCCCGTCTGTTCCTGACGGTGACTATGTGCTGACTCCTGATGTCAATGTTCTTCTGTTTTGCACAGTTGCATTGCCTCGTATCATTGTGACTATCGCCAACAAACATGTCTCCCTCCCTATTTTAAACTTTGTTTCATGTACGCGAGTTATCTCGGTAGGCATGTCGCTCGGAAACGCTTCTCCGATGGACGATATCACCATCTCTGTATTGGATGTTCTGCCCTCGTCTGCAGCTACCTGCTTTCCGCTGCGTCCGATCGCGGCTTATTTTCAAAGATTATCACTCATGACCTGCTTTCCGAACAGGCTGAGGATCTCTGTCGCCTCCTCCTGTCTTATCGCTGGGCCAGGCTTCCGTTGTGACCCATAAGATTACCACGGTTGATGACAGCACTACCTGCCGACGTCATATCGCGTGTCCCAGGCAGAATGTCACGTTATTCAAGCTGAAGTAGCGAAGATGCTAACCAAAAGTGAAATTGAGCCCTCTCCGAGTCCTTGTGCTTCGCCGGTTGTCTTGGTCAGAAAAAAGTACGGCGCATGGTGATTTCGTGTCCACTACCATGAAATGAACTAGATCACGAAAATGATGCGCACCCTCTCCCGCGGATTCATGACGCTCTCGACTACCTTCACGGATACAATTACTCCTCTTCAATCGACCTCCGAGAAAGGTTATTGGCAGATTGCGGTTGATGAGCTCGACAGGGAGAAGGCCACTTTCGCTAAACTGGACGGCCCTTGCCATTTTAAGGTTATGCTTTTCGGACTTTGTAATGCCCAAGTAACTTTCGAAAGAATGATGGACCCTCTCCTTCGGGGCTATAAGTGGTCCACCTGCTTATGTTACCTCCAACAGCGAGAACTCCCCATCCCAAGATGACGTCTACACACCGATTGCGCATGATTACGGCGGACAAGAAAACAACCGTTTTTTTTTTTTTTCGATTCTACGCCTTTTTCACAATAACCTTCCGCGATTGGTGAAAACGGTTTCGGTAGTGTCTAGTTAGCGTGGCGGTCGCGCGACGTCACAAAGCAAGGGAATCTCGCCAAGTCCAGTAAACATGTACGCACTTAGATGCATTCTTAGGTCGAGAACAAGGAAAGTTGTTTTTTTTTTTTTGAATAGCGGAAGGTTTCCCCATTCTGAAAGGAATAGATGGCTCTCCACTGATCGTTCCGGCGCTCTTTACTCACAGATACTGGTGAGAGCTCATTTCGTCGCATATAACAACCTTGCATGGTAATACAAAGTTTCTGAGGCGTTTCGGCACGTATAGGCGATCGCTCTGGCAAAGAGAGAGAGAAACGTTTATTAAACGAAACAGTGTCCCGAGCGAGGCCGGGTATCAACCTAAGGTGGGAAGGCTCCTTAGTCCCGGAACCCTCTGGCTTCGACTGCCCTCTTGGCCCTGGCGACGAGTTGTCGTTGGTCTTCCAGGTCCACGAGGGTTAGCTTGGCCTCCCACGTTTCTAATAGGTCGCTTGCTTCTATTGCTCGTTTTTCGTGCGTCTCTGGTTGCATTTCGCTGCCTTCCTGCCACGGGCATTCCAGGAGCCAGTGTGCCAGAGTGTCGGGTACGTTGCAAAGTGCAAATCCTTCTTTTTTTGGACGATAGACCATTCTGGCGCCATTTTTAACATCCCGTTGCATGCCGTTGCAATCGTCGACGAGCCACAGTAAGGTAAGCAAGGAGAGAAGCGGACCAATAGGAGACGCCGGCACGGCTGTCCCGGAGCCAATTATCTGCTTTCACTGCGCTGGCCCAGCCTCATCGAAACGTTCTCCTCTTCTGCACCCTCCGTCCTCCCGTCAGACATTTCCGCGGAAGACCTGTCGCGCTAGGAAATGGCTGTTGCTCTCAAGGCAAACAAAAGTCACTTCCTATGAAAAAGAGAGCGTTTCAGGCACTGTGGAAGCATTGTGGGTCAGTGCTTGTCCTTTTGTTGGCGGTTACGCAAATTTGAGGCCAGGAGATTGGAAGAAAATTTTCATTGAATTGCTTTACAGCTATATCGTCCAGATTTCGCTCTCATAAATACCCCGTCTGCACTACAAAAGACATTGTTGCGTAAGAAGAAGTGAAACGTATTTAATAAAGCACTCATAATCAGTGGCAGTGTGAAGATGTCATGGGGCACCAAAATTAATAAAATCTGGCAAGCAATTCTTTTAGGGCGATCTGTGTTTAGAAAACATTAGACCTTCATATGCTCAATCTGCAGTACTGATAGCGAACAAACCTTTCTTTCTTACACCAGATGTACACCATACGAAGCCTCACTGTACGGTTACGATTTGCCCTACCCAGCCTGCTGCGGAAAAGTTTACCGCTGAAATCGTTTGACGAGCAATCATTGCTGGGAAGACTGTAATTAAATAAAGAGCTCGTACACTTGACAGATTCCTACTTGAATGCTTTCATTCAGTGTAATATCTCTGTTTCATCTGTTGACAATCAATAATCGTTGATGCTCCAAGTAGAGATGCGGCGGCCATAAGCATTTCCACGTGACGAAAATGTAGTGATCCAGTAACTGCTCGAGGACACAAAATTCCAGAAGTGCTTTGTTTTTTAAAACGTGGTAATCAAAGTGGAAATCTGCAGCATCCACTAAAGTATACATTCATGTACAAGGTAACCTGTCCGATCTCTTTGAGAGCAGTACTAGAGTATCCGGCACAGAATACCCCAAACACACGCAAGCAATAACATGCTGTACTCTGCTTCATGTACGCTATTTTACACTTTGTTTCGTCGCACTTTCATCGAATTACAAGTCTTCTTGAGTTATAGATTTCCCTCTAGACTGAATATAAATGCGAAGATCTTGTGAGTATTCTCTCGTTGTCGTTATAAAAACCATAATAACCTGCCCCACGACTTTATCGGTAGAGTAAGAAAATAATGTAATAAATTCGAAAATCTATGAGCGTAACACCCGCTTCTGCTGAAGACACTCCGGTCGTCCCATATATCACAAACGAGGTTTTAAAATAGAAGCAATGTCTTCAACGTGCGTGAAAGCAAACAAAGCTTCTTTCATCAAACTCCAAGGTCATATTTGTTATGTGCCACCCTGATCAGTGAGGATAGATAATAATAACTTCTTTCAAATATAAGAAATATTGGAATTATGCAAACATCATACTATACGACATGTTCAAAGACTATTATTTAATATTTCTACAATGCCGTTTCTCATGTGCCTATATTACCGCATTCGAGATTGAGCACCACAAGCACCCCGAATCCGTCTCTCGTACGTGCGTAAGACCTTCGCTGCCTGTGTATTTCCTACCGCGATATTTTGGCTTCGACAAACGGCGCGTCGGTCAGTCCTCCGCTTTGAAGCGTACCGCCTGAAAATTGGCGATGCATGTCCCTTTCATTGCAGTCTTTACTGTGTCCCGGCTGCTCAACAACTCACTTTGCAACAAAAAAGTCCACAGAATTCTGGCGAAAGACATCACGGAGCCTTCTTCGAGTCTGTGAGCATCGCCACTCATATGACTGACAAAAAAGAAAGCACGGCACATGGCGCTTTCCTATGGACTACCAAGACCCGAACTGCGTAATAAAAAATACATATTCGCCTTTTCGCGCATCGACGACGAACTCAACTGCTTCAGAGTGTCACGTATTTTTCGTCCGTTAACCTACGCCCAGGGTGCTGGCAGGGCGCTATTGACCATACTCACTACAATAAAGCCACGTTTGAGACAGATGGCCTACCCTACTTTAAAACGCCTGCAACATTTGAGCGCATTGTGGACTTGGTGGGAGCTCGGTTTGGCGGATGCAAGAAATAAGCGTTCTGACAGCTTCAGAAATGAGAGTCGACTGGCTTTATTCAGAAGTAAATGCAGGTTTGCCTAATGGCTGTGGTGCCGCCCCAGTCAGGCAGCTGCCCCGTCTGCAAGAGCAAGGGCAATGACCCCCACGGTGAGGCAAGGCGAGGCAATCTGCAGTACCACGAAGCGGGGGAAACGTAGTGATGGACGGTCGCTACACTTTTGGGAGTCATTTTCAGCACCTTCCAGTAAATCTAGCTGTTTTCCCAAAGCTTGCCTTCAGCTTCATTGAACAAAGTTCCGTGTTACAGGCCGTGAAATCGCAGTGTTTGGCCAGCCTGTGAATGTTTATGGTATTCAGGCTGTTCCTACCAAATATTCTGCCCTGTACATGTTTCCGTGCCATGCTCAGCCAATGACGCCTCATGTTTTGTTGGACTGAGGTTATATTCTACACTCTTCGTGCGCAACTTTGCAGAGATCAGTCATCCCTTCACCGAATCTTTCAAGACGGATGCTCCCTTTTTGCCAAAGCTCATGGAAGGTGGACACATTTTCTGCAACTGTGACACTCCTGACGTTATCACGAATATAGGGCCCTTTATATTTATTGGTTCACAGCAAATTCCGAAGTAACGCAAGTGGCAAAGCAAATGGCACTTTTCTTTCCCAGTGGCAGCACGGCCTAGACAGAGTGACAGACAGGGTTGAGAAAAGATACATCGCAATAGTATCATGATACAATACTAGGTACTAGGGCAACGATTATTTGAGATACACATCCAAGATAGCACCGCAATTACTGTATACGATGCGATACTTTACATTTATATCTGCAGATACTTTGCTGCATACGAAAATTTCTTATTATATATCTGTATAATGTAGCAGCAAACTCGTATGAACAACAATGCTTGCTTGGAAATTTCTGAACTCCCACCAACCTTGTTTCACTATACCGAAATGTCTGTTAGTATCTGAAAATTTTTGTCTTTCCAACTGAAAAGAACCGCCTTATGCACAAGTCTTTCGGAAGCAGCGACATCCACGCCTTGGTTCACAACAGCCAAACTTGCATCCTCAAGGTCCCTCAAATCGCTGATGCGTGAAAGTCACTACACGCAAGGCAACCCCATTGTTCTATTCGCAACTTCGCAACCAAACACCTAGTAAGAGAAACATTGACAACGACATGATGGCGGCATCAGAATTTTTGCGATAAACTCCGCATGCATTGACGCACGCAGCACAGTACGGTGGCTGCGAGCAAGTGCGAGGTCACCGACCCAACTAACAACAAGAAAAAAACGATAATACAAAAGTTCGGCTGCGCCCACACGTTCGCGCGCTTGTTTATGTCGTGACGGCGCGAGCGCCATCATGTGGTTCTTCTGCGCCAATTGGTACGCACAGGCTTCATCGCCTGCCCTCGCTGTAGGGCTCTGGTGGAAAGATAAATAAATGTCGCTGCCTTTAGTTTTATGCACAGAGTACAATAATTACTAGAGGGAACCCTGGCGCTAGTGCCTACGGGAGCTGCAATCGGAGCGGTTTCTATGGGCAGTACACGGACTTGCCTAAACTTCGTCCTTCGGCCTTCAAACGGCTTCGTGACATTGCAAACTCTTATTTTTTTAGAATTCAGTGCATGATAAATATTTATAGAAACATCATTAGGATTGCCCGACGACAGCATTTGAGCGCAGGAGATGTAGCAAAGAAGCCCGATATTGAAACCATTACGCCGCAGACACATGCACTGGCTAAAGCCGTAGAACGCCCTTCAGAATTGCTCGCGAGCAAGTCGGCGCGTAGAGGCGCTGGGTGCGTTTCGATTTGGCCACTTCAACAGGCTGAACCGTTGCAATTAGTAGCGATTGCGTTTGTTCGCTGAGTCTTTGGCACTTGGAAGAATATTGCTAGCTCTGAAATTTAGGAAAATTAAGGCAGATAAAGCGTAACAAACTAAGTCGCAAGAACGTCTGAAGCCGCAAGTACGAAGATCAGACCAACCCATCTACTTTCCATGATTAGCATGGTGTGGGAACGATCGTAGCGCCAGAGTTTTTTTTAATAGCTAATAATTGTAGGAAAATCTGTGGTTTTATTCAGGTTGGTTAGTAGCAGCAGTTGCAGCTTCAGAAGCGGAGTTCAGCCAATATATATAGTTTAGTTCAGTGACCTTGTCGTAGTAGTATCTTGTATCCTAATATAGACGATACATCGTTTCATGTATCGAAAATCCATATACTGATACACGTCTTGCTAGACTATCAGGATACGGATACAAGGTACCCAAAGAACATCTAAGATACTGTCTAAGATACATGTATCTTCGATACTGGCCATCACTGGCTATGTTTTTTAGGAATAAATAGGCTCAGGAGCCTGAAACAGGCGGCCCGCATAGGCTTTCACCGAGAGCCTATGCCAAGCTGTCAGTGATCAGTTTTCATCGCCACCACCACCACCTATATAGTTTGGTGCGTTGAAAAAGACTGCGGAAACAGATTCTGTTTCCGCAGCGCTCGTGCACCTGTTCACGTCGACCAAACGCCTTTTATTCGAAATCACTATGTACCCCATGAAGCGCCATTTCCTGCGTCCGCCCAGCGTTAACATTCAATTGTACCAAAACCCACGTAAGCAAGTGACTGCGCCACGTTCCCGGCACTTGACCTGGTGCGGCTCGCACTGGGACATCCCACGGTGAAGAAACACGGTGACAGAGGCGACGCTGTGGCCAACACGAAATTTTATTGGCTTTGCCAAATTCGGAAATTCAGTTACCCCACCTTCAAAATCCACTTGCCCCACTCCCAAAATTGACTTGGCCAACCATCAAAATTTAGGTGACCCACACCCAAACAAATGCCTTTGCCAAATTCGCAAATTCAGTTCAGCCACGCTCAAAACCTACCTTGCCCACTACCAAAATTGACTACGCCCACCCATAAAATTTAACTAGCCCATCATCAAACTGACTTTGCCCAATTCGATCTCACGATCAAGTAAGGCGCTTGAGAGCCATACGGTTTTCTCATTCTGTGCACGTAGGAGACTTAAGTGCCATGTAACTTTTCTTTTTTGGCAAAGGCGAGAACTGAGCACGATTTTTTCACTGCACCAGACATGTAAGCCAGCGTGCTACCGCCCAGCCAAGCTAACGCCTGATGCACTCGGTCTAGGGACTTCGGCGTCAGATAAGACATAACCTATTCCCGTGCCGAACGTTGCGGGTCGCGGTCACTGCGCCAGATGCTAGACTGAATGAGCGTACGCTTTTTTGCCGACGCAGTGGAACTGAGCCGTGCGTGTTCCGCTTCTGAGCTACGCTAGAGTATAACTTTCCCATCACACTCGCTGAGCTAAGGCTTCGTCAGGGCGTCAGGGCCCTCACTAGAGCTTCGCCAAAGGTGGCCACTGCGTTGAGATCACTGAGGCCGGCAAACTACTTGCGCTTCCCCGCCTGCTCAAAGATGCCAGAGCGCATGCGCACTGAAACGCGCTTCTCTGAGTCCTGAAGTATTGGGTGCCTCCCCCTGTGCGCGGCGGCGTGCGGACAGCGGATCACCCTAATAAAGATGATCATGTTTATTGCCATCCCCTTTGAAATGGGCCGGGGACAAATAGTCACATAACCTGCTCGATTTGTTCAAGTTTCACTTGAGCTGTCGCTATCAAGCATTTTGCCTATCTCATCTCGATCTTAACTTTCGTATTTTAAATCTCCAACACTATGCTGTACCACTTCATACCCTTGCAAGGATCCGATTCAATCAATCTCTTCTCTGTTTTCTTTTTTTCTGTCAATACTACAATTGTCTCCTACTTATCACGACTGCTGAATCCAACTCGGCCACTTCCACACCATCGGACCGAGGTCGCGTCGGTTAAGGCGATTATTGGTTGCGGCACAGTGCAAGACGACAGGAACACAGACTCACATTCCACCCACTTTACAGCTACTTATACTCGTTTTGTTTTATTATATTCTTAGTTGCTAACTATTGCTACGCATTTTCGGCATGACGAGGTATCATTTCATATCCTTGTCCTTAATAAGGCAGAATCAGACGTCCACTCGTTCATAGCAATTGCTACAGAAGAAAGCCATGCGGGTACCTCGAAAGAAAAGCTTCGCAATTGAATAAAAATTCGTCCTGCTCCGGGACTCCAACCCGGGACCACCACCTTCCCAGGCCAGCCGCCCTACTATCTGAGCTAACGAGGCGGCTAGCACATGGCAGGGCGAAGTCGATTTTGTCAACAAATCGAAGCAAATCTCAGCTGCAAGCGCGTTCAATGCCATCGTAGCAATAGTAGCCACCCCCCTCACTGCAAAACAAGCATCCCCTACTCCCAGGCCCACAGATACAGAAGAATCAGTTCCGAATCTGCACGATTTGAGCGACTCGTGGAGGAACTGAAATCTTCTCTTATACGCCAAAAATATTCTCCAAAAATAGTAGACAATGCCATTGAACGCGCTCGCAGCTTAGATCGAGCACATGTAATGGGAGAAAGGGTAAGCAATACCAATACACAATCAGATCTGAACTTGATCCTCACTTACACTACCCGTACTCCGCGGGTCAATGCCACTCTCAATCGCCATTTCAACATCATGAAACAGAGCATCCGACTCACTGCTATACTCATGCGGCCGCCTCGGGTTGTCTATAGAAGCAAAAGAAGTTTAAGGGATTTGTTACTCAAGGCGAGGACACAGAAACCAAACACGCCCAAGGGCTGTCGACCGTGTGGGAAGCCTCGTTGCAAGGTGTGCGTCACATGACAACAGACACGGCCGAGGCATGGAACTCGTCCTTCGTATATAAAATTAACGATAATCTTGATTGTCATTCCAGTGAAGTGCTGTACGAAATTCGATGCGAGGTGTGTAAGTAGGAATATATCGGACAAACAGAGACCCCTTTTTGCCTGCGGTTCAACAATCACCAAGCGCATGTGAAAAGTCTCCCGAATTTACCCTTCTCCAGGCACGTTCGACTGCCAGATCACTGCTTTAAACGCGTGAGCGTTGTGCTCTTTCAGTCTGGCTTCCAACACACCCATGCACGCGAGCAGAGGGAATCTTTTTTCATCCATAAATTTTGAACGTACGTTAAAGGAATTAATGAGAGTTCGGGCGGCTGACGTGCCTCCGGGATATGCCGTGAGAGTGCATTGGAAGCGCGAATACAAGTTCTGTACTCCAAATTGAGACGCTGGCCACGGCTTTCTCCTCCCTCCGCGTGCGCCTCAAGGGGCGAGCGGTAAACTAATAAATACAGTTTCCTCTACCCTGCCACTCAAACGTCATTCTGAGTGACCTATTGTCCCTTCTGGGAATCCGCACGAGCTGACGCGATGTCGGATGTTGGTTAAACGTTCAAATACTGGACCACAAGGAGGATCCTTAACTCGGCTCCCTAAACCTAAGCCCAGGGGCGCACTTGCGTTGCGATTCCCACGCATATACTTTTGTGGAACCATATTTTTTGCACACCGTAGCTGGACCACAGAGTTGCCGGAAAAGGCCGTGCCTTGTATGTGTGTACTGTGACACCGTGTTACTTTCCACAAGTTGCCGCTCTTCTGTCTTCCTTCTGGGCCCCTGCTCTGTTGTACCCCCGCCGGCCGATTCAACTTGCCCCCTCTCCCGCTACAACGGCAGCACGCGCAGTGGTGCTCCGCAGCAACCGTTTTCTCCCTCCTTGCCTCGTGTCAACGGGAACCTAGCTGCAGCTACTCCCCGCCCCCTTCCACTCACCGACTTATGTCGTCCTCCTCCTTTGTGCTATCTCTTTTTCTTTTTTTTCTTTTTCTCTTCTTCTTTCTTTCTTTTTTTCTTTTTTCACTGAGCTCCTTGCTCTACATACATTGGACTCCGCCTTCCTCTTGCCCTGCATCGTTGCCAATAAGGCAGCTGCAAATCTGTGAAAACGCCGAAAGAAAGTCAATCACTGTCACAACTGTCCCTTTCGGTTCGATGCATCTGAGAGCGACCGGGCACCCGGTCTGGTGTTTTCACTATCAGCGCCGAACTACCATTTTCTTGTAAACCCTGATGAAGATCAGTCCACAGGACGAAACTGTCGAAATGACATATTGGTTCGGTTTACCTTGTAGCACCGCTCGCACTCTATATATATATATATATATATATATATATATATATATATATATATATATATATATATATATATATATATGCAGGAAGAAGGCAGGTCCACGAGTGTAAAATATAGTATATTTACAACTGGTGTATATGGCGTTCAGGCAACTGCCAGACTTCGTCTTCCTCTAGTCTAAATCAACTTCTTCCTTCCCTTCACCGTAACATCACCCTCCCGGCGGGGTAGCTCCGTCCTGGTGCAAGTTATAGAGCCTCACTTAATGGGGAGACTGGGACTTGAGCCTGGCGACGTGAACAACATCGCTGGTGACGTTGGGAGGCACTGAAGGCTGACCGACCGGGGCGATCTCATATGTTACGTCGGTCAGTTGGCGTAAGATCTTGTACGGACCAGAATAACGGGAAAGTAGTTTTTCCGACAAGCCGACGCGACGTGAAGGCGTCCAGAGAAGGACAAGGGAACCAGGTGAAAAATGGTGGTCTCGGTGCCGAAGGTCGTAGCGTCGCTTTTGAGAAGCTTGCGAGACTGTGAGGCGATGACGGGCGACATCTCGGGCCTGGGCGGCTAAGTCAATAGCATCGCGAGCGTAACCGGTGCTGGGTGATTGTACTGCGGAAGGTAGCAACGTGTCAAAGGGCAAGGTGGGGTCGCGGCCATAAAAAAGGTAAAATGGTGAAAATCCGGCAGAGTCGTGACGGGACGAGTTGTACGCGAAAGTGATGTATGGTAAAGCGACGTCCCAGTCCCGGTGATCGTCGGAAACGTACATGGCCAGCATTTCAGTTAGTGTGCGGTTGAGTCGCTCGGTGAGGCCGTTCGTTTGAGGGTGGTACGCGGTAGCAATCTGGTGTTCTGTAGAACAGGAGCGGAGCAGATCATCGACGACCTTCGATAGAAAGTAGCGGCCGCGATCGGTCAGCAACTGGTGAGGGGCGCCGTGGTGCAGGATGACGTCATATAGTAAGAAGTTGGCGACATCTGTAGCGCAGCTGGTTGACAGCACTCGTGCGATGGCATATCTCGTGGCATAATCGGTCGCTACAGCAATCCATTTATTTCCTTTGATGGAAATTGGAAAGGGGCCAAGGAGGTCGAGGGCTCTAAGAAGGGCTCTGTAGGTATATCAATTGGTTGACGCAAACCAGCGGGAGGCATAGCAGGTGTCTTCTGGCGCTGACACAGGTCGCAAGAAGCGACATAACGGCGCACAGAGCGATAAATGCCTGGCCAGAAGACGCAGCGCCGCAGGTGGTCGTATGTGCGAGTGATGCCCAGATGTCCAGCAGTAGGACCGTCGTAAAGTTGGTGGAGCACGGCGAGTCGAAGGTGCTTGGGAATGACTAGGAGGAGTTCCGGGCCGTCAGGATGAACGCTACGACGGTATAAAGTTCCATCGCACAAGGTGAACATCCAGAGGGACGGGTCATTGGGCGAGGAGCTTAGGCGTTCCATAAGTGTTCGAAGAACAAGAACTTTGCGCTGCTCGTCGCCAATATGGAGGAAGCCCGAGAGGGATAGAACACTGATGTCGGAGTCTGCATCGGTATCGTCCGGTTGATCCACGGGATTGCGGGACAGGCAGTCAGCGTCTTTATGCAGGTGCCCTGACTTATACATAATAGAAAATGTATATTCTTGTAGACGCAATGCCCAACGTGCAAGTCGTCCAGTTGGGTCCTTCAAAGTGGAGAGCCAGCAGAGGGCGTGATGATCAGTTACGACGCGGAAGCTCCGACCGAAAAGGTACGGTCGAAATTTCACGAACACCCATACGAACGCGAGACATTCTCTCTCAGTAATGGAGTAATTTCGCTCGGACGTAGAAAGAGGGCGGCTAGCGTAAGCGATGACACGGTCTTGGCCCTGTTGACGCTGAGCGAGGACAGCGCCGATGCCATGACCACATGCGTCAGTTCGTATTTCAGTGGGTGCAGAAAGATCAAAGTGTTACAAGATCGGGGAAGTTGTAAGCCTCTCAATCAGGGTAGAGAAGGCTTTCTCCTGTAGTGATCCCCAAGAGAAAAATACGTCTTTCCTAAGAAGGTCCGTGAGAGGGTGAGCGATGTCGGCAAAATTTTTCACAAATCGCCGGAAATAAGATCATAAGCCCAGAAAACTACGGACATCGTTTGTGGAACAAGGTACAGGAAAATTTCGCACGACGCGAACTTTCTGTGGATCAGGTTGGATTCCGGCGGCGTTCACGAGATGGCCGAGCATGTTAATTTCACGGCGACCGAAATGGCACTTGGAGGAGTTTAGCTGAAGGCCAGCCCTCGAAACACGGAGAGTATGGTTGTGAGGCACCGCAGGTGGCTCTCAAAGTTCGGCGAAAACACAATCACATCGTCGAGGTAACAGAGGCATGTAGACCACTTCAAGCCGAGCAAGAGAGAGTCCATCATGCGCTCGAATGTAGCTGGCGCATTGCACAATCCAAAGGGAAGGACTTTAAATTGGTACAGACCGTCCGATGTGACGAAGGCAGTTTTCTCGCGGTCTATCTCATCGACGCTAATCTGCCAATAGCCGGAGCGGAGGTCAATTGATGAAAAGTATTGGGATCCGTGAAAGCAGTCAAGAGCGTCATCAATGCGAGGCACGGGATAAACATCCTTCTTTGTTATCCTTTTGAGGTGACGGTAGTCAACGCAGAAGCGCCATGAGTTGTCTTTTTTCTTTACTAAGACAACCGGTGATGCCCACGGGCTTTTGGAAGGTTCAATGATGTCCTTGTCCATCATCCTGTCTACCTCTTTCTGTATGGTGGCCCTTTCTGTTGCGGAGACACGATATGGGCGCCTATAAATGGGGCGGGCGTCACCGGTGTTGATGCGATACGTGACAACAGATGTCTGGCCAAGTGGACGGTCTTTCAAATCAAAGATGTCCCGATAAGATGACAGGAGGTGACGGAGAGCTGTTGTTTGCTCGGAAGGAAGGTCAGGGGTGATCATCTTAGAAACATCACCCACAGGCGTCGAGTACGAAGGAGTTGGTGACAAAGGTCCGTTGGCACTGAGGAACGATTCGGAGGTCAAAGAAGAAATCTCAAATTCTTCCAAAGTGGTGATATGCGCTATGGCGATACCGCGTGGCAGCACATGCGACGAATATCCAAAATTGAGGATGGGCACGCGAGCGCAGTTCTCGTGGATCTGGATTAGGGTGCTCGGTAGGGCAATATTGCGCTACAAAACTAAGTCAGTAAGCGGTGACACGACGTACTCGCCATCAGGTACGGGAGGACAGGGCGTCAGGAGGACATTTGTAGCCACCTGTGGAGACAGCCTTGCAAACTCAGCAGAGCATAAGCGGTGTGAAGCGTAAGTGGCTGCGTCGGCAGAAAGCGTTAGATGCAACTGAACAACACCTGCAGAGCAGTAAATTTGGGCAGAGTGTTTCGAAAGGAAATCGAGGCCGAGAATTAGGTCGTGCGGTCAGTGTTCAAGGACGATAAATAGAACAACGGTATAATGACCCCCAATGGTCACACGTGCAGTGCACGTTCCAAGGACAGGGGAAGTACTCCCGTCGGCGACTCGCACAGTGCACGGTACGGCAGGGGTCAGAACCTTTGTCAGCCTTCGGCGGAGAGCAGCGCTCATAACTGAAAGCTGCGCTCCTGCATCAACAAGAGATCTAACAGGAACGCCATCAACTTCAATGCCCAGTAGGTTTCCACAGGTAGGCAGGGTCAACAGAGGATTTGTAGGCCGGGTCGGAGTTGCAGCTTCACCTCCGGGAGCTGCACCGCCTAGTTTCCCGAAGCGAAGCGACCGGTTGCAGAAGGGCAAGAAGAGCGGTGAACGAGAGGCGAACGGGACGTACGGCCTTGCGGAGACGGGGAGCGGCTGGATCTTGGTGGAGCACTGTCGGCGTTGATGTTCCTAGTCGCCGTATAGGGCGAGAAAGTACGATTGTCTGGCACTTGGCGGTACTGACTCGGAGACGACCACCGAGGAGGCGACGACCAGTGGTTGCGGCAATGACGGGCGATGTGTCCAATACCGGAACAATTAAAACAGATGGGTTTGTCATCCGCTGTGCGCCAGTCAGCTGGGTTGCGACGGAGGGGCGGAAAGCTTTGCGTCTGGGAGCGAGCGGCCGGAGAAATCTGGTAGGTGTTCGTATGGCGTATGGCGGACCGGTCATTTTGAAAACTTATCTGGGCTTTAAAATAAAACGTTTTTGAAGCAAGTTTCCCAATACTTGAAGCACCGTCACTGACTCTTTGGCAGCCTCTTAAAAACATCTTAGCTATGTCGTTGTTCAGTAACTAAAATCAGTGCTAAAGTTCTACAACAAAATTGATCAGTGTATCCTCATATATTGGCTCTCAACTGTTCTTTATATAAATGGAGAAAATCATTTGAAGTTAGAATAGGGTAGTTTGCCAGAAAAGATACTTCAATGCGTTCGGCAGAAGCGGTGTAATTGGCAATTAAACATGCCTTTCGAGGTGCTTCCCTCATACGATTCCTTGCACTACGAAGGCTGCAGCGGAGCGGGGCGCGCCAACAACGTACCGCCTTCTAAACGTAACCGTGGCAAGCAGTTCGACTTTGATTTTGGCTTTTAACGTAGACTCCACTACTTCAGATTTTGGAGCCTACAACAAGCCAAACTCAAGCCGAGCGAGGTTGTCCTCAGGAAGCCGCCGTGCGCTTAGCCAGTGGACTCGTCGCGGCGCAGCCCGGTGGCCACGGTACCTACGCTACGTACCTACGCTCCTGCAGGGCGTATGCTCAGCGTTTGCCATGTGCTCGACAGGGCTGGAGTGCGCACTCGCACTCATCTCGCCGTGCTACGTCAGCTATACGTGGTGCGGACGAGCTTCGTCCTGCACCAGCTTATAGACCCATTATAGACCCATTATACACCAATTATGGACCCATTACCTTACTTCCAGCATAATGCAATATGTTCACCAAGATAGTCTCCAATAAAATAAGGGCAACAATGGACTTTAGTCAACCAAGGGAACAAGCAGGTTCCAGGAAGGGATACTCTACGACGAATCACATTCATGTTATCAATCAGGTAATCGAGATATCCGCAGAGTACAATCAGCCACTTTATATGGCTTTCATATATTATGAAAAGGCATTTGATTCAGTAAAGATACCTGCAGTCATAGAAACATTACGTAATCAAGGAGTACAGGCCATTTACGTAAATACCTTGGAAAATATCTAAAGGCGTTGCACAGCTGCCATTATTCTACACAAGAAAAGTAGGAAGATACCTATAAAGAAAGGGGTCAAACCAGGAGACACAATCTCTCCAATGCTATTCACTGCGTGCTTGGAAGTATCCAAGCTGTTAAACTGGGAAGGCTTAGGAGTGAGGATCGACGGGGAATACATCAGCAACCTTCGGTTTACAGATGATAATGTTCTGTTCAGCAACACTGGAGACGGGTTACAACAAATGATTGAGGACCTTAACCGAGAGAGTCTAAAAGTGGGGTTGAATATTGATAACCAGAAGACAAAGATAATCATGAATATTCGAGCAAGGATCGCCGGTGAGCCTCTAGGGCCTGTGAAGGAGTACGTTTACCCAGGTCAATTTTTCACAGGAACCTCTGATCGCGAGAAGGAAATTCACAGAAGAATAAAAGTGGGTTAGAGCGCATACGGCCTATATTGTCGGCTCCTGACTGGAAGCTTACCGTTATCATTCAAAAGGAAGGTGTACAATCAGTTCATTTTACCGGGCTAACCTATGGGGCCGAAACTTGGAGACTGACAAAGAAGTTTGAGAACTAGTTAATGACCGCGCAAAGAGCGATGGAACAAAGAATGCCAGGCATGACGTTAAAAGACAGAAGGATAGCAGTTTGGATCTGACAGCAAAGGGTTGTAGACAATATTCTGATTGACATTAGGGGAAAGCAAATCGAACTGGGTAGGTCATGTAATGCGCAGGTTAGATAACTGGGGGACTTTTACGGTTACAGAATAGGTACCAAGATAAGGGGAGTGCAGTCGAGGACGGTAGAAGACTCTGGGTGGGGGCGAAGAAGTTTGGAATTCTGCGGGCGCTAGTTGGAACCGGTTGGCGCCGGACAGGGGTAATTGGAGATCACAGGGTAGCCTTCGTCCTGCAGTGTACATAAAATATTGTGCACATAAGACAGCAGCAGTGTACAGATGCAATAAGGTACAGTCTCCACCATCGACAAGTTACCTATGAGGCTGGTGACCAAGTTTGGGTTTGGCCCCTCATTAGACGGCGAGGCCTCAGCGAGAAACTCCTGAGCAAGTACTTCGGACCATGCACAGTACTAAGGTTTGCAAGCGACGTGAAATGTGAAGTTATTCCCGATGGAGACCTCCCATCGCACAAGCGCCGATTACCACGCGCAGAGATTGTGCATATCGTCCGCCTGAAGTCGTACTTACAATATCATGATGATGATGAGGATCATGACGATAATTATGAAGTAACAAAGCTTACAAGTTGTGTCTCGAGTCAGAAAATATGTGTGCATTAAGAAGTAGTACAATTGTTCTCTTTAAGAACAATACAGCATCCCTGAAAATACCCTGATTTTACAAAAGAGTTCTTGTCTCCGAAACACTTCTTCATTCCCATATAACTCAATAGTAAGTATTACTTGCATGCTTTTTATGTATAGGTGTGCCTTTGCGAATAGCGAGGGTAAAGAAATTCTTTAATGCACAAAAGGTTACCCGGATTTCTCCTAAATAAATGTGTTTGTGTGCGAAACTTTTGATAAAACATTCACAGTTTCTGATAGCAAGGACACTATTGTATTAGGAATTCAAAAAGTACAAAACGTAAGGAAAAATTAAAGGGTGCAATACCAAGCTAACGTTCTTAGCTTTTACTATAAACCCCGTTGTTCGTCTTCATTCTCCTGGTGCACGTGTCAAATGCAACTCCTAATCTCTTTGATTATAAGTGTCTCGTCATAATAAAATTTCTGTTGTACAAAGGTATTGTACAAAAGTACTACAAAGGAGGGAGGAGAAAAGCATTTAACAAAAAAAAATATTTTTTCCACGAGGATGAATCTCAGCGGTAACGCGTTAGCATTGAATCAATATAGCGACACAACTTGTTGCGACAGCTCAAACAAGTTCTGTATGAGGCACGTACGGCAGCAGGATTCCTCTTTCGCGCTCATTTAGGGACACTCGGCCCCATCTAGTGCCGCCGCTGCCGTGATTGCCGAAATGCACGGCTCGCCGGTGCGTGCGAACGCTGAGAAACGCGTCATGCGCAAACCGCACTCTTCCCTCACGCTTCTTTCTGGACATGCTGCGCCATCTAGTGGCACTGTCGAGAAGCTCTCGCGTGGCCTCCGAGACCAAGAAGCGTGGCGCCGGTTCCTGCAAACGCTGAGAACCGTTCTCTCGCTTCAGCATACTCAGTGGCCCATACTCAGTGTCCCACGTTCACGAGAGGTTCATTGAAAAGCGGTACATTCCCAGTACATTTCTGGCGCCGCCTATTAATGCATCGGGTCGCTTCACTTGTGGAACCACATTCATATGGGTTTGTTTCCTTTCAGCATCGGAGAAATTCAAGTGATATTTTTCGTCATGGTTAAGCAGTAAATTTCTAATGGCACACGTCTAGTTACTCAAGTTGGCGTCGGAGAAGTTCATTGAAGAGTAGCACGCCCCTACTTTCACATGCCCAGGGACCCGAGCTGGCATCAAAGAGGTTCATTGGTTGGTGAAGAAAACAACTATGTGTTGTGTACCTTCTACTCAACACCAACCACTTGGCTTTTCGAGAATCAGACTGTTTTGTAATATTTACAATATCTTGCACAAGCTTCTTTCAATGGCAACACTAATTCCCGGCACCAATTGTCTTTGTAGAGAAAGTTTATAGCTGAAAAGTGGTAGGTCAATGGGGTGTGAATAATAGTGGTTCTAATATTTAGCAGTGAAACAGGTAGCCACCTAAAAAGCAACATATATTCGGGATATCACCAAGCGTACATTACTGTCATATTTTCCTTCTTTGTTTCAGAGTTGGATGAAACAGCGATTTCTGTTTCTTTGTCGTCTCTACAAGTAAAATTGCGAACCAGTTCAATAAAAGTCTACAAGCACACAAAGGAATGATGAAGATATTGACACTAGTAGTGCTGCCATTGTCAACATTTATTCTGCATCTTGATTCGGCCAAGGCCTGCGACTATCGTAAGAGCTTACATGCCTTTTGGAACGGTGAGTTCCCTTATTCTGATCTATTCACAAAGCTAAATCAAGCCCTCTACTGTGAAGAAAAGAGCGAGAAAAAGAACGTTGAATAAAGAAAAAGCGGGGTGGCTGAAGGCAAGAGCGTCTATCTGGCCTGCTAATCTACATATGGTTTAAGGAAAAACGAAAAAAACTGGCATAAAGAGAGAAGGAAGAGTGATGATAGGAATGGTTCCATCCGAAAGCACCAGCTTCGCGAGCCGACATGATTATTGTCCCTGATTACTGCAAAGGAAGACGCAGACTTTATATAAATGCTCATTTTATATAAGCCGCACGCGATATGCAGACCGAAAATTCACAAAAACTTGTATGCCGGAGATATTTTATATACATCATAGTGCTGAGCAAGTAATGACAGTCTTCACGACTTCTAATTCGCTGCCGCATGTCCAGACAGGCTTCCTTTAAGGAGTATAACACAGCTCAGCTTAACACTCAGCTAAACTAGCACAGTTCTTGAAACTCGTCGCCCATTGCGTGCAACTGCGAAGGCTCCTCAGAGATTTTACAGCGAAGCTGTATAGCTCTACTTCTCGACAGGTATTTCCGGTCGGTAGGGAAGGACTCAGCCAATCAGCAGGAGGCGCGCATTGCGTGCGCCGCTGCGTCCCTTGCAGCACCATCAAATGGTGTTCGCCACCGCGCTTGGATTTAGAGCAGACATAAGTATCAACCGATCAGCAGTCGAGATATGCAAGAGATGCTTATAGTATTAGTGCAGGGAAAGCAGGGAGGAAACTGATGCTACCGAATCCGCTACAGGCATAGACAGCGGTACAAGGTGGATAGCGAAAATAGATACATGCAAGAATGCTTGAATCAAAGTAGTCATGGCATACCTGAGTAAACCAAGGAGGCTAGGTGCCGAATTGTCCCTGCCCGTTTCAAGGAGTATGGTAATAAGTCATCATCATCATCACCGAGCTCATTGTATAGAGATTTCAGTAGCTCAGAGTAGACGTTCATGAATAGTATATCTAGATATTAAAGGAGCCGACGACAGCGTAGACTGGGAGTTGTTATGGGATATTCTCAAGCACGAAGCACATATTTCGATTTCCTTGACCTGCCGAAGGATATATATAGAGACGACGGATCGTATGGGAAGGCCGAAATTTTAATCAAATGGTGGAAATTCACCAAGCACTGAAGCAACGATGCCATCGGTCACAATTGCTGTTCAGCCTTTATGTTAAGGACATAGAACGACAACTGGAAAGCAGTCAAATAGAATTTGATTTATCATAAGTTCGTTACGGACAAATGGGGCAACAGAAGGTCTCCACGCTGAAGTATGCGGGCGACATAGCGCTACTAGCAGACAATGCAAGTGATTTACGGACACTGTCAATATGTGTGGCAACGCAACGACAAATGTTGACCTTAAATTTAGCACAAAGAAATCGGGAATAATAGTCTTTAATGAAGAGATGAACAACTACGTGATGTCGATTCAACAGCGTCATACCCATAGTCAAGCAATACAAATACATCGGCGTACGACGAAGGAAAGACTTCCTTAAGCGTTGACCAAGATATTCTCAAGTTAAAACGGAAGCGGAATGCAGCAATAATGATTCATTGGATACTCTGATGCCACAATAAATGTGAGGGGGCGCATGGCATCTGGAAAACGGACATGGAGCCAACGCTGACGGCAGAGAAGCGCAGAGCAAAATTAGTTTTGAAGAAAGACTCAGAAACACAGATCAAAATAAATGGGTGGCTAAAGTGCACAAGTACCTGTACCTGAAAAGCATATGCACAGAATGGAGTAAGAGGTCAACAAAGTTCCCAAGCAAGTATAGGGTAATTGAAAGTGCAAATATACAACCAACAGGAATCAGAAAGAAATTGAGCTAAACTGAGAAGGCGAATTTGGATGCAAAGAATGGAAACAAGACCATGAAGATTTGCAAGAACTACAAGAAATTAGAAGAGAAAACTTGCATGATAACACAACGGGAAGTGTCTTGTTATTTGAGGCTTGAGCTGGTTGCCTAAAGACAAAGACATAATGCAGCAAGTATTCGCTATTAGATTAGGAATGTGTAGGCTGCAGCAGAAAATCGGAGACCATTGAGCACATCCTAGCGGCATGCGAAGGGATAGCCCCGGAGAGACAGTGCGTAATGCATAACTTACAGAAGAGCTTGAATTTAAAGTAGACAGAACTATCATCAGGTCAGTAGTCGAGTTAAGTAGGAGGCGTTTAGAGTATTAGTTTTAAAAAAGCAGGGAAAAGACTAATACTACCGGATCCCTTAAAGGCATATGCAGCGGTACAAGCAAGGTAGAGAAGATTAAAGAGGTGTATATAAGGGTGTTAGAAGGAAACGCACTGATAGGGTTGATAGGTAGGGCTGAGTAATTCAAAGAGGCTAGGGGAAGATTTATCCACGCCCTGTTTTAAAGGGCGTGTATATAAATGGTTATCATCATCATCACCAAGGCAACGGCGGCGCATGCCGTGCGGGGAGAGAAAAAAGGAGAACCAGAAAGCTCGCCTTCGTGCGTAGCATTCTCCGCAAGCGTATCTCAGTAAAGATTACGGTTGTATATGATGCAGTTGCCCGGAAGCGGCAACTGCAGATGATATGTGTTATGAGAGTGCTATGCGAAGGCCTTGTATTGTGGCAATTGCTGAAAAGCAGCGTGCATGCTAGGCGCGGCGAAAGTCTCGTTAAGTGGATTTCTCCTGTCTGGTCCACTTTTTGTAGTTGTGCGAAGTAGTGGTTCTAGCTAAGTCGCACGCTGTTGAAACGACTTCGGCTAATAATTAGGTAAAATGCATGTGAATGCCGCCATGTATATAATTTCAAGCTGCGCTGCAATGCGTAATCGTTCTCATTGCCGTTTACACCTTCGCTGTCCAGCGAACTTTACAGTGGGGATTGGAGACCAATTTCTTTTGCTCTGGAAGAGCCCGGCAGCCTAGAAAACGCATCGCCCTAGTAATGTGTCGCGGTCATTTGTATAAAGCAGGCACAGGCCGAGTACGTTGTGAATAGCCTCAAGAGTAGAACAGATGGAGCAGCCAGGATTCTCCCCATGTAACGCTTTCTTTTTCTTGTAGTACAGTGTATATCTTACACCAAGCGTCACCCGACGTAGCAAGGCCTCTTGGCTTCATGGTTTACTGAGGAAAAGCTGAAATCGTAAACCTCACTTAAGTCAATGGAGGCGATCGTGGCAATGACTGCTTCTCGCCCAAGTTTTTTTTCCTGGATTGTTGCCGTCGAACGTGAAAAAAGGGTGGTAAAGTACTTCGTTAAAAAGGTGATTCGTATCGAAATGCCTGCTGTGGGCCAAGTTCCCTTTTTCAAGGTGTGGGAGCGGACAAGTTGTGCACGTCATGATCATCGATGATGATGTGCATAACTTGACAGCGAACAAAGGAAACACCGGCATATCACTGTGTAGACCAATGGGCTTGTTTCCGTCGTGCCTTTCCGTCCTTTTTGCGCTGCCGCCTATGCACATCCTTTTCGCCTTAGCATCGGCTTGCTCATTGCCTTCTAGTGCACAATACCTCTTTTTGACTGTGTTTAAAGCAAGAGGGACAACAGCACTCTGTTCATTAAGAACAATTAGTCCTTCTGGTCATGGCGCCATCTTGTCTAGCATTGAAGTACACATTAAATACAGGTGTCGCGCTGCAACCCTGCTCATAGACATTTTTGCATTGGTGAAGTAGAATAAAAGATTTCTTCGGAAACAGTTGCTGAAAAAATGAAAGAAAATCACATATATTGCATTCCGTACACACCGCCTATCATTTTATATCATCAGCCTAATAACTTCACTATTTATACTACTATTTCTTCACTATTTTATACTATCAGCCTAATCACTTCACTGGTACACTTTTTTCACAAATCTTGAGCATGGTTTGCTGTAGTGCGAACGGAACAACACATGGGGAAGGCAAAAAATAAAGATTTATTTGATCCGTCAGCACAAAATGCTGGATCCATCGATTACAAGAAAAATATACCAATACTACCAGGTGGGACCTATAGGCCTACTAAGGCAACTTCACGTTGGCACAACCACCAAGAATTTCACTCACACAGTGCAACCACCTGCCGTTTCGCACGTTCAAGTCTTCGCACCTTCGTAACCTGGGCGACCAAGCTATTTTTGAGTGCTTCAGCATGGTTTGCTTTTTGTGGTTACTTACTCCTTGACCGCTTTTCTTTTACAGCGAACCTGTTAAGGGCTACTTTCCCCAGGATCGTGTCCGTGTGTTAAGGCAAAACTATCGTCATCACGATTGGCTCCAGCGTCATCGCCTTCTTCCACAGCTGACTCGTTATCGCCTCTCGGCATTACCACGCGAACACGCTCGTGCCAGTGCTCAAGCTTTCGGCGTCGACATTATATATTAATTACACAATTAGATAATTATTTAATGAATAATTAATACCATTAAATGAATACTTCAAAATAATTTCTTACTTAACTATACAATGACGTAACCAATTTTACAGCGAAGCTCTTAAAGGCTAGTTCCCCCAGGATCGTGCAATGCGTAGACACAAAACGCCCCATATGTTCATCGATTCCGAAGTTGGTGCAATACCGGACGGACCCTCGGCGGAATAAATCAAGCGTTAAGCACTCCCCATACATTCTCTGATACCGAAGACAGTGTAATACCGGGCTGACCCGCGGCGGAGGTGAGGCAGGCGTTAAGCACTATCCATACGTTCGCCGATCCCGAAGTTGGTGCAATACCGGGCGGACCGTCGGCGCAGTAAATCAGGCGTTGAGCTCTCCCCATACGTTTGCCGATACCGAAGTTGGTGCAGTGCCGGACGGACCCTCGGCGGAGGTGAAGCAGGCGTTAAGCACTATCCGTACGTTCGCCGATCCCGAAGTTGGTGCAATACCGGGCGGACCTTCGGCGGAGTAAATCAGGCGTTGAGTTCTCCCAATACGTTCACCGATCCCGAAGTTGGAAGCGGAGGTGAAGCAGGCGTTAAGCACTATCCATACGTTCGCCGATACCGAAGTTGGTGCAATGCCGGGCGGACCTTCGGCGGAGTAAATCAGGCGTTGAGTTCTCCCAATACGTTCACCGATCCCGAAGTTGGAGGCGGAGGTGAAGCAGGCGTTAAGCACTATCCATACGTTCGCCGATACCGAAGTTGGTGCAATGCCGGGCGGACCTTCGGCGGAGTAAATCAGGCGTTGAGCTCTCCCCATACGTTCGCCGATATCGAAGTTGGTGCAATGCCGGACGGACCCTCGGTGGAGGTGAAGCAGGCGTTAAGCACTATCCACACCTTCGCCGATCGCGAAAATAGTGCAATACCGGGCTAACCCGCGGTGGAGGTGAAGCCGGCATTAAGCACTCCCCATACGTTCGCCGATCCTGAAGTTGGTGGAATACCGGACGGACCCTCGGTGGAGTGAATCAGGCGAGTGAATCGTCGATCCCCAAAGTAGTGCAATGCCGGACCAACCCATGGCGGAGGTGCAGTTCGCCATTAAGGGGCCCACAAACACAGTTTCGCTGGTCATCCTTCTTCACAGAGTGGAAGGGCACTGAGTTTTCTGTGTATTTTTCCGCTTGCCTCCCCTTCGCCGTTGACGCTCGCTCAGCCATGTTTGCGTAGGGTTGCAGAAAATATTATCAACTGTGTTGATTCCCTTTTTTAGACACTCAGTCGATCAATTCATTTCTCGCTCTACAGCCCACGCTGTACCGTCAAGCCCAATTTTCTATTTGTTACACTAATAATTCCACTGAAAAATGTAACGTGTTTGGTTCATGCAATCAATATCGAATGCACCAAATGAAAAGCTACCTTAAAAGAAATAGGAATTGTTATTCTGAATTCTGTGACAAACTAAAGATGTTCTTAAGCATTTCTCGCATTTTCTTGCGTAAGAATACGAGCGAACTTGCTTTGAAATGGACGCACCATCAGTTTTATACTTCGCCTTTCGAAGTCAGAGGGAAGTCTGTAAAACGTTCAGATCAGAAACAATTAATCCGTAAGTTTTACATAAGGCGACCAATCAAATACTGAGATCACTATCATTGCCCTATTTTTTTTTTTACTCTAGGTTCCTGCTTGTTCAGGGGCGTTTTCTTATTGAACGGACAAAACCATTTCCCAACTAGCTTTTGTGAAAGGTGGTCATGCGAGGACAAAGAGGTATTTGTAACAGGGTAAGGAATTACATTAAAAGTATTCAGATGTTTTTAGTACGTAAACCACTACTTCAGCGCGGCGAATCGGTTATTATATTTCAACAGCTGGACGTTGTCCACTTTCTTGAGCATTCCTGCTTATTTCTCTTTAACTTAGCCCATATAGTTTTTACCTAGCTGCATTACTGCAATAGCATTGACTCGCCATGGTGGCTTAGTGGCTTTCGCGTTGCGCTGCTCAGTTCTCAGGCGTGGGATTGAAATCGAGCTGCGGCGGCCGCATTTCTATGGCGGGAGAGATGCAAGGACGCCCATGTACCGTGCATTGGGGGCGCGTTAGGGAGCCCCACGTGGTCGTTAGGGAACCCCAGGTGGTCGAAATTATTCTGGAGTGTCCTACCACGGTGTGACTCCTAATGGTATCGTGGTTTTTGTTCGTAAAACTCCAGAATTTATTTAATTATCCAGTGCGAATCATCCAATAAGCAGCGTCTGTTACACAGTGCGCGATCTCGTGAGCCCGGAACTTGCGTACCTCAAGGTTCTCGTATCGTTAATTTTCGCCTTGTAGTTACCTAGAAGAATTGCCAAAACCAATTGACTCGATTATGCGGTAGCAATATCATATTACCAACAAGGGCTTAGTTCTAGTTGAACTCTTAGAGAACTAATTAACCTTGGATGTATATTTTACATACACGTTACATTTTGACTAAACGACCCAACAGCCGCTCACAAAGTGTAATGACATGCTGGCGCAAGTGAAAAAATTTATTTGATAGCAATAGAACGGAGGCTACCGTTTGCAATCTTATAATAAATTATAATTTTAAATTTACACAGGAATTCGCGAAACACGATATGTCCCGCGTACTTGCCGCGAAACCTTCGAAGTTCGCATGAATGCACTCAGATTACTGTATGTAAGTGGGCTATTTTAGGTGCTTCACAGTTATCGTTCAATATCGCAGACTTTGTATCATACACGCAATTGCGTCTGCTGTGCATATTACGCACTAAATAAATTTTATGCTAACAAGCGCCGCTGCCTTCGCGGCCACGAATGGGATGGCAGATATTGGTGAGAAACTACAACAAAATGTGGCGAGCGTTGGCGACTTTCATTGCACGGCGGCACATCTGATTTTGTTTTTACATGCGTGAAATTGCAATTGAGTTGCCACAGTTCTCTGGCTTCACTGTGAAATAATAATTGCTGTGCTTTCTAAATCGAAAGTGCCAGTTTGTCAACAAAGGTAGGGGTTACTGCGTGTCATGCGTAAGAAGTGTGTATCGTTTTAAAGACTGCTGAGCTTGACGTGGCTAAAGAGAACGCATTTACTCGTATACAGTTAGAGCACGTGGCTAACGAAGAATAATTCAAATCTGCAGAAAATGTGAACGACATACAGGCCAGGGCAAAGATAACTTGCACTTGTGATACGATACCATACAAGATACTCGGGCAACAAATATTTCATATACAGATACAAGATGCGATCGCCGTTATTGTATCGGATGCGATACTTTCCTTTTGTAAAATAAGATACTTCGATACATTCTCGAATTTCTTATTATGCACTCTTAAAAAAGTCTGCAGCCTTTGAGGCTTATCTTGTCTCACATTAATAATCGTCAGCTCTGTTTGGTTACCTTTAGTAGGTCAGAAAAATAGGAATCGAAGGAGTCGTTGTCCCACCAATTAAATCAAGTAATCATCAACAGAGCTGAAGACTTTTAGAAACTTACTGCCTCCAAGATGCTGCGAAGCGTATCTTTGAAGTTTAGCTAGAAATAAGCAATCAAGTTTAGAAACGATACAAGATGCGATGCGTAATACTCCCTTCCTCCTTCTAAATATGAGCGTTTTCGTCTAATTGGACGTACGTCGACTTCAAGTAAAAAGTTAAAAGTTTTAAAGACCTTCTTGCAGGAGCACCAGAGAAATCGTTGAAGTCAATATCTCTGGAAGTTTTGGTCCATTCTTGCACGCCAGTCAACAGTGAGTCATATGGAAGTGAATAATACAAGTCCCTTATGTTTGAGAGAAAGGCGGAAATATCTGTACCTTTGAAAGCTTCGATGAAGTTGACGATGCTTTGCGAATTCTTTACTAGGAAAGGATCAATATTTGTTAAAGAAATCTTGCCACTGCCTTTTACCGAGTCTCTGTCTCAGAGGGGAATTCGGGCTTGCGTGCATTTGCATTAAAGAACGCATCGACGCAGATTTTCTTACTTTTGCCATTACCATTAAGGACGGAGTAGAGGTTAAGCCTTTGACAAAGATCCTTCTCTCTCTTTGTTGAGGCGAAAGCATCAACTCGCCTATTGAGCGAAAAATTCGCCGTGTGTAGCTGCGGAATGGTACCTAAATTCCCATTGGCTGCTACGCCACGTAACGTTTGCGCCCCAACGGAGCAGAACGCGTGAAAGGGAACACCTGCTGCAGCGTTGCGGAACAAGAGTTGCCAGAGGGGAGAGGGCACTGCCGTGACTCCACGGCACCCTCGCTCTCGCAGTGAGAAGCCTGTGTTATCCGCGCATTTCTTTTCGGCACAAGCTATCACCTGTGTTCTAACTTCACCACGCGAATCGCTACAAATAAATTATTGTTTAAGAACACCGTAAATTTGAAAGGAAAAACGTTGACGGCAGGGAGTTTCCAACCAACGACCTCGCACTCCCTTACCTACTGGGCTAAACCAGTGCCTCTTATCTAGCAGGTCTGTGCACTCTCCTTTAGGACATCTTAATACTTGTCTCAAATTTCCATTTCCAAGCCCCGCATGACAAAAGCGGAGACGTAAAAGTCACCGAGACTTGCTCGGGAGCGTCCCCTTTAGATTCTATGGTTGTCGGGCAAGGTAGCATGATGTCACGGCTCGAAATGCGCCGCCCTTGTGCTATCTAGGAGGCGTTGGCCGAGCGTCTCAATGCGCTCGCTTGCCCGCGAGGAGTTCTTAACTAGAAGGACCTCTCAGCGGCGTTCAATTAGACAGTAATGCTTTCGCCCTCACAACTCACAAAAAGGGCTTAGGTGCCCTCAGATTTTCTTTTTCTTCTTTTGACATGGTTATGTCCTCGCGGCATAGAAGAACAAAGCAGACACCTTCATCGCCTTTTTGCTTGGAAAATGTCTTTAGATAGAATAGCAAAGCCGCCTTCCTTATAAGCTGGCAGCACAGCCACTGAGTGTTCGCTAAGGTAGAAAGCGACACGCTTGGCCAGGATTCGTGAAGGGCCTTGATTAAAGTAGTTGAGGATGTTGAGGACAACTATTATGCATTCGATGGCTCGAAGACGGTGAAGTTGAGCAGCAAACTAGCTTCGGTGACGTCGGTCTCGCTAGCTGCATTTTGTCTCCTCACCGCTAACACAGCATTCTTAAAGCTGGCTTCATATGACGGTTGATCCCTTCCGCTCAGAGTACATGGAACGAAATATTAAGGCAATGTTCGCTCGACAGATCAAGACGCAGTGGCATGACAGAATATTCCCCGTGTTTCCTTGCTGCTAGGGGAGTGGCCATTGCCGCCGTAGGAACTTCGTCCCTCAAACGCAGGTGCTTTGCTTGATGAAAAGAGCACTGCGAAGACGAGGACTAAAAGAACAACATGTACGATGGACAAGGCGCTAACTTCCAACTAAATGTTTTTTTGACGAAACAGGATTATTTATTTAAAGTCCTGTTTCTTCAAAAAAACATTTCGTTGGAAGTTACCGCCTTGTCCGTCGTACATGTTGTTCTTTTAGTCCTCGTCTTCACAGTGCTCTTTTCATCAAGCATGCAAAACCAACTCCTCCACATCAAGCTTCCGCTGCAGGTGCTTTGCTTCGTGTACTCCCCGCTCAATAACTCCGCAAACGAGTGCGACGTGTTTTAGCGGCGACCAATCATGCCACACAAGCAAACGGCTACCTTGTGTGGCGCTTTCGTCTTGTGCGTGTTTTCGAATCGGAGTAAAGGGCAGGCGGGTAACACGTCTTCTCGAAATATATAACATTCCGAATAACCCTTTGTTCAACCATTGGCCTTATGTCAAAGGCCCGCGATACGAACTACTTTCAGGCCTGTATCAGCTTGCAGAGGGGGAACTCAGATGAAGCGTTGTCAAGTGGATAGGCTTTTAATTAGGAGAAGAACATTTTTATTGAAATTTCCTTCCTCGCTATAAGGTGAAATCTGAGTAATAAGCACTCAGATTTCCTTTATTCTTAAGACCTCCTGTTGGTATAAGGTTGCTGCTAAATAAAGAGTAAGTTGTGAACAATAAATTATTTCTTCCTAAATATAGAGTAAGTTGTGAACAATAAATTATTTCGTTAAATATGTAAACGCTCACATAACAAAAGTCCTTGTCCATTTCCCAGTATTCACTCAATGAAGATATAGCACGTTTATACTGTCACATTGTGGTGATGGCAAGAACAAGGTAGTTCCAAAGTAGTGAGTCACGAATCTAACTCATTTTAAGGCGAGCTTGCATTTGAAAAGAAAATCACACCCGAAGTACAACGATGGCTGCTCGCTAAGCAGTGCTCCCTCTGAATCTCATCTATGCATCAAGCCCTCGGCTCATCAGACGGAGAATGCCAGAATGTACGCCAGTATTCGCTTCACGCGCGCAGTCTGATAACGCTCTTTCGATCCGTGACAACATTCTGGATATTAAAAATGCATGAAGGCACGTCTTGAGCTAACCGTTAACTTTGCAGCAGTGGTTAGACGCTAAAAAAGAAGCCCACCCAAAGAAAAAGAAAAATAAATTCGTGTGCAGTTGCTTTAAATATTACCTGAAACATACTGTTCGTGGTAAAAAGGATCACCAAGACGGCACGGCGGCGCTAGCATCCCAATTATTCAATATTTATTATCAAAAATTCAAAAACATTTTAAATTATTGATCTCAGATGGCAAAAAAGAGTGTTGGGGCTCGCCCTCGCTCTGCTTGGCAACTGGCTGGCACCGCCAACACTTACGTTCCGTTTGTTTAGTGCAGCTGCCAAGCCACAAAGGTCTAGCCTTAAACGAATATCCAGATGCCCTCGCAGTAGCATTCCACCGTAGTCCTATAATCGCCATTTTACCTTCGCCGGCTTTCGTCACTGCGGCTAGATTCAGAAAATATAATACTGCAAATATATTCGCGCAATCATCGTTGTCAACATCTGACTTCCCACATCTCAATTTTCCTTGGAACAATAATTGGTGCTCCACTAGAAAAAAAAATTGTGTAGACATTACGAGACTACGGTGCCGAGTGCCCCCCCTGAAAGTTTACCTCCGCAGGTCTGATCTGCCTATAACACCGTTGTGTCCTTTATGAAATGAGAGTGAATCTCTGTGAACCTTCTTTTTGAAATGCCACCGATTCATTATGCAACCGAAAATGTTTTTAACGCGACAGCGTTAAGGATCTCGTGTCGCAGAAAAGCCGGTGTCGTCGGCGTCGGCGGCATTGGCCGTGAGCGATAAATCCCAGAAGGCACTTCATAAATAAAAAACACCTTGCAAGATGGGCTGGTGGGAATCGAACCATGGTCTCCGGAGGGTGAGACGGGGACGCTACCACTCAGCCATGAGTTCGTTCCTTCAAAGCGTGACAAAATTGCCTCTAGTGAATGCGGTGTTGCCTTAGAAACGCGCCGTAGAAAGTTATACTGCGGTGTATATCGGTAATTATGACCATGTAACTTACAGAAGTCGCAGTTTCACGAGTAGCGAAGTACGTTTCCGCTACATTTCTTCTGCGCTCTGCGCACACGCACAGCCATCTTGCGGCAAACACAGAAGACCCCCTCCTCGCAATGTACTGCGCTGCACCGACACCCGGCGCGCCACTCGTCCCATGATCGCGTCCGCCTTCATGGCGCGCCGCGGCACGGTTATCTGTGCCGATCGCGACGTTTGGGTGGCGTAGCGCGTTTGAGTAGGCGGTGCGAACGGGGTGCCATAACGCTATCGCGTTCCACTCTTGAAGGCGAAGCTTAAGCGTCCTCCAATTTTTTAAAGAACCCTTCTAAAACCTTGGCTTGAATTTGACTCTCCCTGTAATTATTTCCTTTGAGGCTACCGTACTTCGTTAAAGTCACAGAAAAATTTGTGACGCCCTCTTAACCTTTCTGCTTTAGACAAAAAGAATTGCATGCTAGAATTCATTTTAATACTTACTCGGCTCGCATAATCCTTTTTTATGTAAAGCTTAGAAAACTGATTATTTATAACTTTAACAGTAGACACTTTAAATCCCATATGTAAGATACTTATTTCACTTCATCTGAAATTATTTTAAAAATATATGTTTTTTTAACACCCGATTCATGGCCGATACCCAACAGTTGGTTGCGCCATTTCATTATGCAATAGGAACAAGGACCGGACCCCTGTCGTGCCGCTTGATCATTGTGATAAATCATCGCTTGACCGGAACGTGTGCTTGAATTTGATGGGGCCGCTATTTTCACTCTTCATCCTAGAACTGCGTACCCGGATTCTACCTGCAGCCTCGGCTATGCCTGACGAAGTGGCACTTCAAGATGCTACGTCATCTCCGGCAGTCGTCTGTGCGGGCTTTCGAAGGGCGCGAGACGATGGTATATTCAGCCGCACCGAAGACCACACGACGTGTAGGACTGGCTGTCCTACTACGAACGAGTGAGTGCACACAACAAATGAGATGACGCCGCCAAATCAGACTTCTTTTACTTCGGCAATGTAACCCATCTATAGTTTCGTAAACACGAAGCTGAGGTTGCCAACTGCTGGCATCTTTGCGGAAGTAGGGGGCAGAACCTCTATGCGCAAGCTCCGCGCAGAACAACGCTTGCGTTATCGCGGATCTAGCGAAAACATCACAGCTTACATTGAAGGTGTCGAAGACTTCTGCCGCCACATCAACTCCTCCATGTCTGAAGCTGAAAATTCCGGCACGTAATGAAAGGAATCAGACGACACCTTCTACATGCGCGTTGTAAAAAACTCCTAAGTGGTCCCCCACGTGATTCAACTCTGCCAAGGTTACAACAAGCTGCAGAAACAGCGCATTTTCACACAGCACCCTAACTTTGACACGGCAGGCATTTCGCCTCTCGCCATTGGTGACTTTTCTGGTGACCACACTTCATTCTTCAGCAAACACAGCATTTTCTTCGCGAGCAACTTGCACGACACTTGTCCCTTGAGCCTTGCATTCCAGAGCCTACGCAATCGCTCACCCCTGCGCAACCGGTCATCCAACAGCAAGTATCCGAGGCGCTGCCTATTGCTCAATGCCTAATACTCAACAGCACCCGCCTGTCTCCTCACATGTAACCTATGCTGACATCGAAGCCAGGCCTCGACCTTCGTTCAACATGGATCCCAGGAAACAACCAAGCACCTTCTGCATGGCACGGCCACCTGTACATCCGATGCATCTCCCTTTTCTGCGTCCCAACCCAATGCGTCCCAACCTGCCAACCCTTGGCGCACTGCGGACAACACACCAATGTGCTATTACTGCCACGTTCCTGGCCATATAGCCCGCTTTTGTTGACGCCGTGACTTCCGCATGGGCGTCAGTGACTGAAGTCGAGCCTACGCTCCTCCTCAGCCTCCACCACACCCGGTTTCTTCTCGTCCACACCCTAATCCATCTCATCGCGCCGACGCGACTTCGGCACACGACGGTCGCTATCCCCATGTCGCCGCTCACCTTCCCCCTATACTTCATCGCCCCAGACTGTCCAAAAGGAAAACTGACCGTCGCTGTTGCGAAGGCAAGAACTGCGCTCGCGTTGAAAACTGCAAAGCCTCCGTCTTTTTTTCCTGCTAATGTGAGCGAACGTGGATATTGAGGTTGTCGATGTGCAAGTGCTTGTTCATACCAGAGCTGTTGTCTCTGTGCTCACTGGTGAACTATATCGCCAGTTGAGAAACGTTACAACTCCGCTTTCTGATGCCTCTCTGCGGACGGCAACTGCACATCACGTCTAGCGTTGTTTAATGCACGGCTCGGCTTGCTATTCAGGATGTTTTGTATGTCGTCGAATTTGTCGCTTTTTCAGTATGCTCACAGGACGTCATTCTGGGCTGGAATTTCCTTTCCGCACATAGTGCCGCTGTTGACATTGCGCGGGTCGAACTTACGTTATCACCAATGCCTGATGCCCTAGCTGAGCCGTGTTTCTCTCATTACACCAGAGGGGCCGTCGCCGCTGACATACCTACTTTCTCTTCTGCTGTCGTGCCTTCCTCTTACGACACTGCTTCTTACTCTACCGCTATGTTTTCACCGTCCAATGCCCTTCGCCTCTCTCAAAACTTCCTCCTTCTTTTTGATGTTACTGCAATTCAAAACTTTTTGGAGCCATTTGTGTTACTAATCGGTTCCGATCATCAACCGATTTGTTCTGTGGTAAATGTCTGTCTGTCTGATAAATTCCATTTATCCTCATAAATTGTCCAATGATATGACCAACCTTCCTGTCACCAGCATTACTTAGCTACTTACCGCAGCTGCATCGTCATCTTCAGATGTCTTCAATCCATCAGTTGATTTCCAGCTCGTGTTCGTGTTCTTCAGACCCTGCAAAGCTTCGAGCCGTCGCCGACATTCCCAGGCCTACTACAGTGAAAGAACTTCGCAGTTTTTCCGGCCTGTGTTCGTATTTTCGCCGATTCATCTGGAACATTGCGTCCATCATCGCCCCCTTCACACAGCTTCTCGCCTACAACCGAAACATCTCGTCTTGGTCTCCCGCTTGCAACAATCCATTCGCCAATTTATGCCATCTCTTGACATTCCCTCCTATTCTGCACAAGTTTGACCGTGACGCTCCTATACAAATTCACATGGACGCGACTGACGTTGGCCTCAGCGCTATTCTTGTCCGCCGGAAGTCTCGCTTCGACGAGTACGTGGTCTCTTACGCCAGCCATGCCTTCCGCAAAGGGGAAGCCAACTTTTCTTTTATGTAGAATATCTAGCCACCGTTTGGGCGATCCCAACATTTCGACCTTATATCTAGGGCCAACGTCGTGACTGATCACCATGCCTTGTGCTGGGCCGCCATCTCGAAGATCCATCCGGTCGCCTAGCTCGTTGCGCATTAGGTCTTCAAGACTATGATATTCGTGTCGTCTACAGGTCCGGCCTTAAACAAGCAGATGCCGACGTCATGTCCCTCTCTGTACTCACCCATTAGGCTGGAGCTGCATCTTCCCCCTGCTACAATTCGTCGCCCTCTACATATGCCGACATACCATCCAAGCAACGCCAGGGTCCTTGTACAGCCTCGTTTCTAAAGTTCCTGTCTGAGCAGCCGCTGCTACAACAAACAGCGCGCTTCGACGCACTGCTCATCACTTTACCATTCGCGATGGGCATCTGTACCATCGCAATTATCTGATGACCATAAGTGCTTGCTGGTGACTCCTCGTCATCTACGTTCTGACATCTGTGCCTCCTTTCATGCGCACCAGCAATGCGCCCGTGCCCGAGTATTAAAGTCCTACGCATGACTGCAGCTTCGCTACCAGTAGTGTGGAATGGACCACTTCGCTCTGCAGTACGCCCGCTCGCACTCGAAGTGCCGATGCCGCAAGAGCTCATCTTACACGACAACTGGGCTACTTCAACACCTGCCCTGTCCCACCCGGCTTTTCGACCACATCGGAACCTGTTTTTACGGATCCCTACCAAATACTTCAAATGGCAACTACTGGATAATCGTCGCTGTGGACCACCCTACGCGCTACGCCGAAACTTCAGCACATCCGTTCAACAGATCACGTGAAGTCGCCTTGTTCATCTTCCATAACCTCGTTCTTCGGCACGGTGCGCCAAGCCCTTCTGCGTGAATGTAGCGATGTCCATTGCACTACCAGCGCATATCATCCCCAATCGAACGCAATGATTGGGTGCTTCATTCGCACACTAAGCGAAGTGCTCGCTATCAGGGGCGTAGCCAAGGGGGGGGGGGGGCTTATGGGGCCTCAGACTGCCCCCCCCCCGCCCCCAAAATTTTTTCACGCTGTCCATGCACCGCCGACCAAAACAACCGCCGGCGCCGGAAATCGTTCTGGATTTTGTCTACAATGTCATCTTCTTGCTCGAAAAAACAACTCAGAGCGTACATTGCGAAATCGGGCTGGATTTCGCAGCAACAACCATGCACCGGGAGTCGCATGACGCAATGTGCCCCATCCGAGCACAAAGTTTCAAGGGCGTTTTCATAGAGAGCGGAGTCGTCGCGGCATCTCGCGGAGGCCGCGGAATGTACAGACGGAATGGTTTTCAATTCCAAAACTTTAGGGTTATAAAGTTCTCCTAAAATTCTGATGCGAAATGTGCATCGGCATTTCTAAAGTCGTGCTTTAGATTTTCAATTCCAGAACTTTGTGGGTTTATGTTATAAACATTTGATGCCAAAGGTGCATTCACCTTTCTAAAGTCGTACATCGGACCATACACTGACACAAGCGAAATCAACACACTGTCAGACAAGTTGACAAAGCACGCAGCGAGGTCCGATGAGATGAAGCGTTGTAGTAGTTCACTTGGGCCGTCATGTCACAGAATAGAATATCAAGATTTCATTTGCGCAAAAGCATCCATGTCAAGACATTAAAGCCAGCGAAGAAAAGTAAATTTTATTTATTTTTATACTGTGACTTCTATTCGCGAGGACACATTGATCCTCTTCAATTTTCTTGTTCTCGCTACCCATGGGGTGCCAGAGCCAGCCAGAGCGCACGCGTTTTTCTCGTGTTTCTCTGGCCGAGTGGATTTTCTCCTGGCAGAGTTTTGGATGCTTTCTGAATAGCAGACGAGTAAAGTAAACAATGGTCGCTTGCCACCATCACTGTGGAGTCTCGACGTATTGCAACGCGTTGGCTTGAGCGCTACCTCTCCGGAAAGTCTTGTCTCGCCCGTATAGGATACCGTGTACTATGCGTATGGTTCTCTGTGGGCCAAGTGTCTCACGTTTTCTTCGATATTCCTTCGGTAGCCACAGTAGGTGCCCAAAGCTGGCATTCGGTTGTGTCCAGCATGCATTCCCTTGCGTTTCTTTCTGTCTATTTCGATGCCCCCGCCCCATGCACAAAAGAATAAAAAAGACATTGTTGCGGCGCAGCGAATTGTCGCATGGTAAAGGTTCGATTTTGTTACTTCTTTTGCGGAAAGTAATGGGCCATGGGACGCTTCAGTTGCTGGATATTCTTATTATATTAGAGAGTTTTAGAATACGGGCCCCAATAGTTTGGAGCCCCAAAGAGCTTTGCGGGTGTTAGCGTTGGAGCACACAGGAGTGAAGAGTTTTATAACAGGGCTTTGTGTTTGCGGATAGCGTCTTGCGCTGACAGCGCCACTACGGCGTCAAAGAAAAGCTATTAGAAATAACTAAACAAAGTACGCCATTTTATGGTGGGAATAGTAATTTTGACTTCAGTTTTTTCGCGTTTAATTACAATTTAGATGCTAATGTGTAAGTAGCAAAGAATTAGTTGCGCTTAGTTTTGAGCAAACCAACTTTACGTACCTTCACCAGCCAAGCTTAGCCATGTTAGGCCTACGAGCCATAAAATCCACCATCGAATTCGGAATCAGCGGCGTCTAATAAATCAATCTTCATAGCACACTCTAGTTGAGAGAAAGCGATAACCGCAGTCACTTCTTCTAGCTTGCGAACTTCACGCGTAACTATGAATCGAACCCAGTTTCGTGCTAGGTTAGAGCCGTCGCTTCGATGGGTGCCGCCATGTTTGCTGGCGCAAAGCTTTGGGGGCCGCTATTGGGGCTCCCGCTTAATCGGTGAAATAGCGTTCCCAACGCAAAACCCAAAAACAGTTTGCGTCTAGCGCATGAGCCGTGGCTTCGACGCTATTTCTTTGGGGCCCCAAAAGGTTTGGGGCCCCTATTCTAAAACTCTATTATTGAGATAGCGATTAGATGGACACTCCAGGCGCATTCCTGCCGTCGGCGTCGCCCTTATGTTCAGTATAAAATCTAATTAAGGGTGATAACATCGGCACCGGCCGCCGCATGCTGTATGTGCGAGTGAAAGGATGTGGAAGGGGTGGCATGGGTGAGCCAGCGATGATGGCTCAGTCTTGTGTGCGCAAGGGAGAAAAGTCGGGAAGAAGCGAGCCGCCTTCCGTCGCACGCGATCACACACGATACATCGGAGGGCCTGGAGGGAGGAGGGGTGGATATTAGGATTGTTATCTGTGAATCTGTGATTGCGCAACATGTTTCTTTGTCTTCTTTGGCACATTATATACCGTGAGTTTTTGTTAGATGCGTCAATTTATTGGAGACATATACGTATATTTAAATATTTTATTGCGAGGTTTTGTCTATACGTGCGGTGACCTTTCTTTCCTTTCACAATTTTTTGCCCTTTATCAAGCTGTATCTTCGCATTTCTATATTTCATTGTATCATCGCATTTCGAATGCACGAGGGCGAGTCAAATGAAACTGAGCCAACCAACTCTGCGCAATGATGCTTCTGTTCATTATCTGCGAAGCATGCGCGTAGCACACAGGCATCTCTCATTTAGAAAAGTGACACGCAGGTGTGAGGCTAGATAGAGGTTCCTTAATGCTCTCACACACTAGGTTGAACATAGTTGCATGATATCATGGACACTCCAAAAGTTGAATAGCTTGCTGTGGTGAGGTTTTCGACAGCTGAAGGTGTTTTCTAAAAAAAAAAGAGATAAGTCGCCATATGGCCGCCATGCTCGTTGAACATTGCATTTCGTTGGCCACTGTGAAGCGTTGGAGCAAATGGTTCAAAGAAGGACGTGAAAGTTGCAAAGACGATCCGAGACCCGGCCAAAGCCACCGTGCAATCACCCGCAACACAATTGCAAAGGTTGATAAGCTGATTAGACAATAACGGAGGATAAGCATCGATGAACTGGCAGAGCGTGTGAAAATCAGTCATGGTTCGGTTGGCGCCATAATTCAGTAACATTTTGGTTACCGGCTGTTGTGTGCACTATGGATGCCCAAGTTTTTTACTCATAGCCAGAAGACGAAGTTCGGCGCTGCCTTGACTCGATCATCTAATCCGGTATCACAATGAGGGTGACGACTTCTTGTCTGCAATTGGGACCGGGAACAAATCATGGTGCTACCACTACAACCTGAAACACGAAGGCAAAGCTTACAGTGGAAACATTCGAATTCACCATCCCCAAAGAGAGCAATATTAAGGCCGTCATTTCCATCCGAAAGGTGTAGGTGACTTTTTTTTTTTCGATCGTCAGAGGCCATTACTGATAGAATTTGCTAAATCTGGAGAGACGATCAATCGTTTCCGTTGTTCTGAAACGCTGGATCGGCTGCATATCGCCGTCGAGAGCAAACAACGCGGAAAAATGACGAATGGTGTCATCTTGCTCCACGACAATGCTCGCGCCCACATCGCTTGTGTGGTTAGTACAAAACTGGCAAAGTCTAAGTAGGAAACGCTGCAACATCCACCATACAGTCCAGATCGGTCGCCTTGCGACTTCCTCATTTTGTTGTAATTGAAAAAACAGCTCAAGGGAGCCAGATTCGTGTCGGACGATAACGAGACGTTACAGATTTTTTGAAGCAGCAACCCAAGGAGTTTTATGAGACAGGAATCACGCGACTCGTTAGCCAGTGGGACAAATGTCTAAATGCTCATCGAGACTATTTTATATAATGTACCCGGTTTGCCATATATCTGAATCGGCTCACTTTCATTTGACTCGCCCTCGTATATTTTGCAGAACTCCTCCTTTTTATGCGGACGGACAGCTTCGTGTACTTTGTGTTCAGTCCGTAAGTTCGCGTTGAAGCGAGACGCAGTACGAAGTTCGATTTGCTCGTTGCTGCTGTTACTCTTCCTCGCACCAGCGTTTGACACCGAGTGTCTGCGCTCATCGACTGAGAATGTGTTTGTCTGCTGCGACGATAGTTTCGGTGCATTTGCTCACAGTACACGACCGATGATAGCTGCTCCTGAGCAATATAATGGAACAAATGACAGAGTCATTGAGATTTTTCCCTGGCTGTGGTTTATGTACAAAAATGTAAACAAGGTTCTTGACTGACAGAGTTTCATCAAACTATTTGTCCTCAAATTGTTAATTTCATGGCCTTTACATTTTTCATATCAGCGGCATGCACTGCTTAGCCGGTTTCGAGCTGATATAGTTCTAAAGTTCATGTGATATGTTCTTTAGCTACTAAATAGACAAAACATGAAAGAATTGATATCAGTTATTTCAGACACAACTTTTGGGACATACTATCGAGTGTATTCTTTTTATGAAAAAATACGTATTTTACTTGTCTTGACAGTGCACAGCGTTCAAGAATTCATTTGCGGCATCTTTCGCAATAACAATGCAGTTGTTATTGACGTATTTGATCCCTCGGCAAACTCCTAAGGAGGAGGCCAAGCTGCAACGGGAGCCCCGTCAAGAACGAAATTTCTGGCTACGCCACTGCTCGCTATGTACTACGTTTTCGCTGTCCAGACCAATTTAGACCAGACACTAAAATTTGTTACCTACGCTTACAACAGCGCCACTCAGTCTACCACAGGATTCGCCCCGTTCGTCCTTCTTTACGGCCTTGAGTCTTCTTGCTTCATGGACACTATCCTCCCATATCACCCCGATCCCTCCAAATCCACGACTCTATCTAAAGTCGCCCGCAATAAAGACTGTCGCGCTTGGCATCTGCAGGTACAAGGAATTAAAAAAAATCCCTAATCTCGCGGTGACCCACAAACTTATAGCCACGTTTTTTTTGTCTTTATTATAGGTGCCCAAAACCATCAAGTTATGATGAATGGGGGCCACATCATGACGATCCACAACTGTGGCAGAAGTGGCCATACTGTTGCTAACGCAATAAAATGTTATATGAACTCCACTGTATGCTTCTGATCTCCACTAATCTGCTAAAAGCCACGCAGGTGCCATTCAACAGCACTGGATAATTTGCAGAAACGTTTTGACAAGTCTATTGGCTTAGTTCGAAATTATTTTGAAAGGAAGAAAATGATTTTTTTTGTCCTAGATGAAAATGCTGCTTCAGTTCAATAGAAATTATATGGCTACTCTAGGCGCATTTCCGCCGTTCTCGTCGCCGTCAGCGGTGGCATTGCCGCGATGTTCCACATAATATCCAAGTGTGACAACACCGAGGCCATGCGCAATATGTTGTAGGTGGAGTGGAGTAAAAGTGTACGAGGGTGAGCCGAGGATGTCGGCTTGATCCCGCGCGCTCAATAGAAGAAGGCGAGGAGGAATCGCGCCGTCTTTCACCTTAAAAAGGCATCAAGTGTGGGGGGGGGGGGGGGAAGGGGCGTCATACTCCGGCGGCTACTGCGTATGATGCGGCTGACTGCGGCCGCGCGGGCCTATATATATCTTGAAAGTGATCTGCTATCAGTATAGACTATGTGCGCCTAGGACTGATAGCTTCGTGTACTTTGTGTTCACTCCGTAAGTTCGCGTTGAAGCGAGAGGCAGTACGAAGTTCGATTTGCTCGCTGCTGCTGTAACTCTTCCTCGCACCAGCGTTTGACACCGAGTGTCTGCGCTCATCGAGTGAGATGTGTTTGTCTGTTCACGCTTGAAGCCACGCGTGTTAATTTAGTTAGTAAGCGACTCTTTACAAGTTTCACCATCATCATCATCAGCCTAATTACGCCCACTGTCGGGCAAAGGCCTCTCCCATACTTCTCCAACTACCCCAGTCATGTACTAATTGTGGCCATGTTGTCCCTGCAAACGTCTTAATGTCATCCGCCCACCTAACTTTCTGCCGCCCCCTGCTACGCTTCCCTTCCCTTGGAATCCAGTCTGTAACCCTTAATGACCATCGGTTATCTTCCCTCCTCATTACATGTCCGGCCCATGTCCATTTCTTTTTCTTGATTTCAACTAAGATGTCATTTACCCGCGTTTGTTCCCTCACCCAATCTGCTCTTTTCTTATCCCTCAACGTTACACCTATCATTCTTCTTTCCATAGCTCGTTGCGTCGTCCTCAATTTCAGCAGAACCCTTTTCGTAAGCCTCCAGGTTTCTGCCCCGTAGGTGAGTACTGGTAAGACACAGCTGTTATACACTTTCCTCTTGAGGGATAGTGGCAACCTGCTGTTCATGATTTGAGAATGCCTGCCAAACGCACCCCAGCCCATTCTTATTCTTCTGGTTATTTCAGTCTCACGATCCGGATCCGTGGTCACTACCTGCCCTAAGTAGATGTATTCCCTTACCACTTCCAGTGCCTCGCCACCTATCGTAAACTGCTGTTCTCTTCCGAGACTGTTAAACATTACTTTAGTTTTCTGTAGATTAATTTTCAGACCCACCCTTCTGCTTTGCCTCTCCAGGTCAGTGAGCATGCATTGCAATTGGTCTCCTGAGTTACTAAGCAAGGCAATATCATCAGCGAAACGCAAGTTGCTAAGGTATTCTCCATCAACTTTTATCCCCAATTCTTCCCACTCCAGGTCTCTGAATACCTCCTGTAAACATGCTGTGAATAGCATTGGAGATATCGTATCTCCCTGTCTGACGCCTTTGTTTAATGGGATTTTGTTGCTTTCTTTGTGGAGGATTACGGTGGCTGTGGAACCGCTATAGATATCTTCCAGTATCTTTACATATGACTCATCTACACCCTGATTCCGTAGTGCCTTCATGACTGCTGAGGTTTCGACTGAATCAAATGCTTTTTCGTAATCAATGAAGGCTATATATAAGGGTTGGTTATATTCCGCACATTTCTCTATCACCTGATTGATAGTGTGAATATGGTCTATTGTTGAGTAGCCTTTACGGAATCCTGCCTGGTCCTTTGGTTGACAGAAATCTAAGGTATTCCTGATTCTATTTGCGATTACCTTAGTAAACACTTTGTAGGCAACGGACAGTAAGCTGATCGGTCTATAATTTTTCAAGTCTTTGGCGTCCCGTTTATTATGGATTAGGATTATGTTAGCGTTCTTCCAAGATTCCGGTACGTTCGAGGTCATGAGGCATTGTGTATATAGGGCGGCCAATCTTTCTAGGACAGTGTTCCCACCATCCTTCAACAAATCTGCTGTTACCTGATCCTCCCCAGCTGCCTTCCCCCTTTGCATAGCTCCCAAGGCGTTCTTTACCTCTTCCGGTGTTACTTGTGGGATTTCAAGTTCCTCTAGACGATTCTCTCTCACCTTATCGTCGTGGGTGTTACTGTTACTGTATAAATCTCTATAAAACTCTTCACCCACTTGAACTATCTCATCCATATTAGTAATGATATTGCCGGCTTTGTCCCTTAACGCACACATCTGATTCTTGCCTATTCCTAGTTTCTTCTTCACTGCTTTTAGGCTTCCTCCGTTCCTGAGAGCCTGTTCAATTCTATCCATATTATAGTTCCTTATGTCCGCTGTCTTACGCTTGTTGATTAACTTAGAAAGTTCTGCCAGTTCTATTCTAGCTGTAGGGTTAGAGGCTTTCATACATTGGCGTTTCTCGATCAGATCTTTCGTCTCCTGCGATATCTTACTGGTTTCCTGTTTACCGGCGTTACAACCTACTTCTATTGCGCACTCCTTAATGATGCCCATAAGATTGTCGTTCATTGCTTCAACACTATGGTCCTCTTCCTGGGTTAAAGCCGAATACCTGTTCTGTAGCTTGATCCGGAATTCCTCTATTTTCCCTCTTACCGCTAAGTCATTGATTGGCTTCTTATGTACCAGTTTCTTCCGTTCCCTCCTCAAGTCAAGGCTAATTCGAGTTCTTACCATCCTATGGTCACTGCAGCGCACCTTGCCGAGCACGTCTACATCTTGTATGATGCCAGGGTTCGCGCAGAGTATGAAGTCGATTTCATTTCTAGTCTCACCATTCGGGCTCCTCCACGTCCACTTTCGGCTAACCCGCTTGCGGAAAAAGGTATTCATTATCCGCATATTATTCTGTTCTGCAAATTCTACTAATAACTCTCCTCTGCTATTCCTAGAGCCTATGCCATATTCCCCCACTGACTTGTCTCCGGCCTGCTTCTTGCCTACCCTGGCATTGAAATCGCCCATCAGTATACTGTATTTTGTTTTGACTTTACCCATCGCCGATTCCACATCTTCATAGAAGCTTTCGACTTCCTGGTCATCATGACCAGATGTAGGGACGTAGACCTGTACAACCTTGATTTTGTACCTCTTATTAAGTTTCACAACAAGACATGCCACCCTCTCGTTAATGCTATAGAATTCCTGTATGTTACCAGCTATGTTCTTATTAATCAGGAATCCGACTCCTAGTTCTCGTCTCTCTGCTAAGCCCCGGTAGCACAGCACGTGCCCGCTTTTTAGCACTGTATATGCTTCTTTTGGCCTCCTAACTTCACTGAGCCCTATTATATCCCATTTACTGCCCTCTAATTCCTCCAATAGCACTGCTAGACTCGCCTCACTAGATAACGTTCTAGCGTTAAACGTTGCCAGGTTCATATTCCAATGGCGGCCTGTCTAGCCAAGTTTATACGACCGATAAAACTTACATCGTTACTTCGTAGAGCTGTGTGCTAATATGCTATCGCAAATCATGCTTAACCTTCCGGGCACGACTGCGACTTCGTTTTTTTTTTTCTTTTGGAGACGGCCTAGCTTTATGGTGGTCCCGCTCGTATATACGCACAAATATCAATACCTCAAATGGCAGCTCAAGAAAAGAGTGCAAAGTGTCTCATTAAATAAATTTTGACCTTCAACGCTACCTGAGAAAGCAGTAGTAAATGATGAGTGAGATTGGGGGCAGTGGATGACTTATAGTAGCAATACCTCAAACCTACAAAGTTTAAAAGCGCCAATGTTTCAGAAGGCTGGTCAGCTATGTGGCTTGGTGCCTTGGATACGTATTACAATACGTGGTTAGATGTTCGTGCGGGTGAACATTGATGCATAATAATGACATATATTGCCACATTAAATGATTGAATAAATTGCCCAGATATAAATATTAGAGCCTTGCTTTATTACAAGACGACAGGGTGATGAGTTAGGCTCTTGGTATGCGAATGTTGACGCTGCAGTTTTAGGAATAATTCTGAAGACGTATTTCACAGCCTTATAAAGACTTCAGAGCACTGAAATCTGTAATTACTTGAGCGACCCAAACTCCGCATGTATAGACGAAGTTGGAAAAAAACGTGGGTCTTAATATTCGCCCAGCAGTTTAGTCGAAATGGTGACTAAGCATAAGTTACATAATAGGCAACTAAGTACATAGTGGGCTTCATTGGTAGTGTTCGTTCCGTGTGGAGACCAACAGATAAAGACGCCAAAGCATTTCGATCAATCAAGAGAAATAAAGCCAACGCCATTTACTAAGGCAAAAGGCTTAGACGGCTCATGGGACGAAAAATGTGATGTCCGGCGTTATGGCACCAAAATTTATGACACCAAAATTTATACGCAGTTGAAACCTCGCCATTTAGTGGGAGTTGAACGAACCAGCTATGTTAATTAAGGCGAATTTTATTGAGACGTACGAGCTTCGATGGCAGTAGAACCCTCGACCTTTGGTATTAATTAGGGTGATTAGGTCCTCAATTTCTGTATAAGAAAGCGTGAAGCCAATATGCAGAAGCGGCAGCATGACCTGTGTCGTTAATTTAGCGCAGTTAATTAATATATAGGTAATTAAGTCCCTCGGGCCTCGAAATTTGGTGGAAATAGAACAAACTTGGAGATATGGGCGAACCGGCTATATCTTCCCCTGAATTCCAATTGACATTGTGAAAGTGGAGAGTCTAACTAATGGCCTCTCGCGAGAACCGAAGCCGCAGCCTTTGGTGGGAGTCATACCCACGACATTTTCCGTTAAGGCATAGTTAATTAAGGCATTCGAACCAGTCGAGCCCCCGACTTTTGGTTGCGGTCCAGCCCACTGCCTTTGTAGTTAATTAAGGCTAAGTCAATTAGGACACAGGTAATTCAAATATAGTTAATTAAGGCACTCATACTCACGACCGTTGATGGGAGTCGAACCCACTTGGTGATATGGGCGAACCGACCATATATTAAGTTGGATTTTGATTAACGTCATGAAGGTCGCGTGTCAAACCCACTACATTTGGTGTTAATAAAAGTAATGTGAATTAGGACACAGTTGATTAAATTAAGGTAATTACGCAAACGAACGCACGACCTTTGGAGTTAATTAAGGGGAAGTTGACTAAGAAACTCCAAAGCACGGCGCAACATGGAAATATGGGCGACCAGGCCATATCTCCAAGGTGGATTCCAATTGACATCGTGAAGCTCGAAAATCGATAACGGGATAAAGAATATGGTGCCGGCGATTGGCCCGCTTTCCCTTAATTAGCTTGCGGTGGCTCGTCGAAAATCGCGGCGGCATGTAAAGAAAATTTAAGAATGACGTTAAAACGGTTCCTCAGCAAAGAAGAGTTGGCACACCGAGGTCCTAAACGTGCCGAAAGTGCTCGAAAACGATACACGGCAACGCAAAAAAGTTTTTTACACCCAAATAAACTCATCCTCTCCGGCAGGTGCGAGTAGCCAGTGCCCGAATGATCGGTGGTAGCCATCTTTTGTTCCTTTCGGAATGGGGCCGCCTGCGGCTATTCAGAAGAAAATTCAGTTTTGTTCGGCGTATTAATGCATCTTTAACGCGTACACGTCACTTTCACGCGGTGAGTTTTCGCGGTTTTATGACGTCGCGTGGCAGGCAGGTGATGTGGGTGCAGCTCGAGAACTTTTGACCAATAACCGAGGGATAATGACAAAAGGGCGTCGAATCAGAAATAACTATTTTTTCTTTGTTCGGTTCAGTGTGGACACGTCATATCTGATGGAGAGCTACGGCGGTTTTCGTGACGTCGCGTGACAGACAGGCGAAGTGGGGGTTGTCCAAAATAGTTTTTGACCAATAGCGGAGCGCTGATTGCCAAATTGGAATAGAAAAGTTTGGAATAGCGTTACGTTATAGTGTCCCTGGATTGCTTTTCGTATGAAACAGTTTGAGCAGACGCTTTTTCAGTGTTCTTTGAAAGCGGTTCTTCTTTCCTTTCTTTTGTCAGATTAGCACTTAGCACAGGAGTACTTAGCACAGGAGGTGCCCTCGGCAGTTTATAAACTCTGGGACCTCCTTCTGTACTAATTTTACCATATACTTCCATGTCTCCAAATATTTTTTACTAATACCTTCAAACCTTCTCAAGTGCAATGAGTTTCCGTTATTTTTACTAAAGTATTTACTATTGCCGTTTTCTGGCTCGTAGGGTCCCAATGTGCGGAAGGCAAAGCCAACTGTCTCTACAGTTCCCTTGTACTCTTGTTGCAGCACCGCACCCAGTCGTTACCCAGAGGCATCGGTCGTGACGCTGACAGGAAGGTTCGGATCCAAGAAACGTAGGACGTTGCAAGTTATCACCAGCAATTTTAAGCGGACGAGACTCTGTTCAGCAACTGGCGTCCAAGCAAATGGTCCATTGCCTCGAAGCAATGCTCATAAAGGTTCCACAACATCCGAAAAGTGCCGAACAAACAACTTGGAGTAAAATGCCGCCTGTCCTAGCAGAGAGCGAAGTTCATTTACGTTCGAAGGCGCAGGAGCTTCTTTAATCGCTCGAATAGATGACGCTAGTGGAAAAAGTTATTTGCCGTTCGCAACACGCTCCAGAAAACGTCAGTTTGGCGACGTCAAAAATGCACTTCTGGTTGAGTTGGAGGCTTGCTTTTCAAACCCGTTGCATGACGGTGCAGTGGTTCGCGAGATGATCTTTTCGAGAACGGCCACAGAAAATAATGTCGTATATGTAGAAAAGTACAACTTTGCATCATCTTACACCTATGACACCTATGACACAAGTACACCTATGAGATGCATCATCTTCTGAAATGCCGATGGAGCTGAAGCAAAGCCGAAGCGCACTCTCTTAAAACGAAAGAGCCCATCATGCGTAATAACGGTTGTCAGATCACGACTCGCAGGATCGAGTTCCGCTTGGTGGTAAGCAGGCGCTAAATCCAGCTTTGTAAATTGCTGGGCGCGAGCTAAGCTATGCACCAGCTCTTTTGTCTGTTGAAGTGGAAAGCCATCAACAATCATAACGTTATTGGGTTCTCGCAGATCAACGCACATTAGTAATGATCCATCATTTTCTGAATCACGACTATTGGAGAAACCCACTGAGCGGCGTCAACGCGCTTCATGTCTTGTGCTTCAAGTTTTTTTTTTTTTTTTAATTCAGCTGACACTTTCTCGTGAACACTAAAGGGCAACTTTCAGAGCTTGCTGGAAACGCGTGAAACGGACTCTGGTACCCTAACTGTATGTTTGAATCCATTGGCATATGCAAGCTGTTTGTCAAACCAACGTTCGCACTCTAAGCGTAGCTCAGATGGCAATACAAGAGTACTAGGGGTCAATTCAAGACACTGAATTGCTGTATCTTCAACCTTCACTTGTAGTGCAACAATGACATGGAGGCCCAGAACAGTGATGACATCTGACACAATATCCAGAAGAATTGAAGCACGTCCGTCATGGAAGGTAGCTGATGCAAAGAAACATCCTTGAACTACTATTTTTGACTTGGAATTGTCGAAAACTTGTGCTGAACTAGGCTTCAAAGGGTAAGTACTTACGAAAAAATGGTGATAGAGTTCCGCTAGAATAGTGACAGGCGATCGCGTATCAAGCAGAAACGAGATAGCCTGACCTACCACGCAGACAGATGGGTAAACGCCATGTTTATGTTTCTTGACAGCACAAATTGTTTTTTCGCCCCTGTGTGAGCTAGAGTCGTTATCGTCGACTTGTCGAACTTTCGCTGAATGACCAGATGGCTTCCACGTGATATCTAGGGGCCCAATCTGCCCGCAGTGCGGACCTCTGCACCTCTGTAGAAATGCTCAGCGCAGGACGCGCCTACATATATCGGATGTTTCTAGAACGTTATCGATGCATCTATCCGCTGTCTGTTGCCGCCCAACCTTGTATAACCTGATCACATGTATGCGCGACGCGAATGGTCTAGACCTTTGTAGAGGGCACTTGGGTCCTAGCAATTATTCTGTAACATTCGACGACTGATGTATGAAAGCCGACGCGCTTGACCCGCTGAACAGATTTTGAAGATCCCCGACTGTGTTCGCCGCTGTCGCCGTTCTTAAAGCGTAGCCTGTTTTTGTGGGCACAAAAAAAAATACATTATGGGGTTTTACGTGCCAAAACCACTTTCTGATTATGAGGCACGCCGTGGTGGAGGACTCCGGAAATTTCGACCACCTGGGGTTCTTTAACGTGCACCTAAATCTAAGTACACGGGTGTTTTCGCATTTCACCCCCATCGAAATGCGGCCGCCGTGGCCGGGATTCCATCCCGCGACCTCGTTCTCAGCAGCCTAACACCATAGCCACTGAGCAACCGCGGCGGGTTTGTGGGCACAGGTTCGCCCAATAAGAGTTAGTTTCATCTTTCACAGTATTGCTACTGTATTATTTGCGGTCACTACCACGTGACATCTGGCGCTGGTGCTTTGCGTTCATGTACCGGACTCCCTCACAAAGCCGTGATCCAAGCTCTAACGCTGAAGACGCCAAAGTCGCCAAGAACCAGCGAGGTAGCCGCAGGCTGCAAGGACTGCGCCCCGAGCACAGACTTTTGCCTCAGACGACCAGGAAGATCGTCACCAAGTTACGCCCAATGGCAGCCTTGGCGTCTCCTATCGTGCTACAGCAGCCCAGGGAGAATCCGACCTTCCGCGGTTCAACATTCGAAGATCCGGAAAGCTGGCTTGAGACGTGCGAGGCTCGCTATGTTTAACAACTGGAACAGTGACGACAAGCTACGCCATGTCTTGTTAGCATTGGAAGACGCCGCCAGGACGTGGTTCGAGAATCTAGAAGCCACCTTAAACAAGTGGGAGCTGTTCGGCAGCGGCTTCCATCAGACATTCACAAGCGTCGTGCGAAAAGAGCGAGCCGAAGCCCTACTAGACACCCGAGTACAGCTACCCAATGAGAACGTTGCTATTTTTACGGAAGAAATGGGCCGTCTGTTCCGCAACGCCGACCCGAAAATGCCCGAGGAGAAGAAAGTCCGCCTGCTCGTGCGTGGTGTGAAGGAAGAACTTTTCGTCGGAATGATACGAAGCCCACCGAAGGCCGTCGACGAGTTTCTTTGGAAGGTCAACCGCATTGAGAAGACACTGAAAATGCGCAACCGGCAATTCAGCCGCCACACGAGCTCAACAAACTACGCCCGAGTTCAGTCACTGGCCACCGATGACCTGCGCGAGACTTTCCAAGTGGTCGTGCGGGAGGAACTACAGAGGCTATTCCCATCATCACAGCCTCAAGTGGCTTCGATTGCCGACGCTGTACGTGAGGAGCTCCAACAACAACTCGGAGTAGCCCCTGAATCGCCGCAGCCTCAGCCGCAAGCGATGACATACGCCCCTGTAGTCCGCCGTTACGTTCCCCCTCCGCGACAACGGCAGGGCCCAGTGAATACACCGTTGCTTCTTCCACCCCCCCCCCCCCCCCCCCGCCGCCAGCACGCCAACCCGTCACCTCACGCAGCGTTCCAAGGAAGATTGACGTTTGGCGCGCCCCCGACCACCGCCCACTCTGTTACCACTGCGGAGAAGCGGGTCACGACTGCCGCCGATGCCCATACCGCGAGATGGGACTGCGAGGGTTCGCCGTTAACGCGCCACAACCACAGCTTGGCGAACGACCTCGCGATATCGCCGACTACCTCACCGCCACTCAGTACAACCCTCGACGGCTGTCCCGTTCTCCGTCACGAGGCCGCTACCTGTCGCCGCAGCGCCGTCCATAGATTGGCCCAGCCCGAGGCCAGTCCATGAGCCCATATCCAGAAAACTAAATGGACCTAGCGATGGAGGTGCGGTTGCAACTCCATAGAGGTTGCACCTCCTTGTCGAGGTTGCACCTCGAGAAGCACTGTCGGGAAGCACGGCGAAAGCTTCTCGACGGCCACGCAGTCACCGCCTTAGTCGACACAGGGGCCGATTACTCCGTCATGAGTGGACACACCGCCACCCAATTGAAGAAGGTTAAGACTGCATGGGAGGGTCCTCAAATTCGGACCGCTGGAGGACACCTCAATACGCCGACTGGAATCTGCACGGCAAGAATTACCGTTCATGACCGGACTTACCCTGCCAACTTCGTTATCCTCCAACAGTGTTCACGAAACGTCATTCTCGGCATGAACTTCCTGAACCGACACGGCGCAATGATCGACCTGAAGTCGAAATTGATAAAGCTGTCTGAAGATCAAGCGATACCGCCGGAGAGCTCTCGTAGTCACCACACCTTGAGTGTGCTCGAAGATCAAGTGAACATCCCGCCGCACTCCAGCATTGTTATTTCCGTCGGCACCGCTACACCCACTGACGTAAAGGGCGTCATCGAGGGTGACCAACATCTACTGCTCTACCATGAAATTTGCGCCGAGGGAAAGCGGAAGTGATGCTAACGAACTTCAGCCAAGAGTTCAAGCACATCAGCAAGGGCACCACAACCGCACACATCGAGAAAATTGTGGAAACGAGCAATGCCTTTGTCCTCTCAGATTCTGCCTCATCTACCCCGCCGAGCATAGTCCCCGAACCAGACTACGACGTAAATCCAAGTTTTCCCCACGAGCAAGCAGCAACAGCTCAGAAGTCTTCTCCGATGATACAAGGACTGCTTTTCGACGTCATCGAGGATTCAACAAACACCAGTTGCAAACCATCGCACAATAACCGAAGAGTGCGCTCAACAACTCCGCCAGAGTGCTTGCCGAGTTTCAACGCAAGAACGTGAAGCTATAAGAGAACAAGTCGACGAAATGCTTCGCGACGACATCATCCAGCCGTCGAAAAGCGCGTGGGCATCCCCTGTTGTCCTGGTGCAGAAAAAGGACGGAACCTTACGTTTCTGCGTCGATTATCGCCGACTGAACAAGATCACGTAGAAGGACATATACCCCCTCTCACGGATAGACGACGCATTGGATCGGCTCTACAACGCTCAATACTTCTCGTCGATGGAACTCAAGAATGGCTACTCGCAAATTGAAGTCGACGAAAGAGATCGCGAAAAGACCGCCCTCATCACGCCAGACTGCCCATATGAGTTCAAGGTTATGCCATTTGGACTATGATCGGTGCCTGCAACGTTCCAGCGAGTGATGGACACGGTTTTAGCAGGATTAAAGTGGCAGACCTGTCTTTTTTACTTCGATGACGTCATCGTCTTCGCCGGGAATTTCGACAATCACCTAAGGCGTCTTGCGACAGTGCTGGGGGCCATCAAGTATCAGGGCTTACTCTGAAGCCAGAAACGTGCCACTTCACTTACAGTGAGCTTCTCTTTTAGGTCATGTCATCCGCAAATGTGGTGTCCAACCCAACCCGCAAAACACAGCTGCTATCTCAAGATTTCCGAAGGACAGCGACAAGAAGGCAGTGCGTAGATACCTTGGCATGTGTGCCTACTACAGGCACGTTGTCAAGGACTTTTCAGGTATCGCTTAACCGCTGACACATCTAACTAAATGTGATGTCGAGTTCAAGAGGGAAACGCCGCAGGCCATCGCATTTCAAGAACTCAAAAACGCATGCAGTCACCGCTGGTACTTACGCACTTCGACGAGTACGCCCATACCGAAATCCACACTGCCACCTTGGTGGCATCCTTGTCCAGAGGAAAGATGGACTTGAACGGGTGATAGCTTACGCTAGACGGTGGCTGTCAAAAGTGGAAGGCAGTTATTCCTGGACAAAAGAGGAATGCCTCGCCATCATTTGGTCCACAGCGAAATTCCGCCCTTACCTATATGGCAGGCCATTCAAGCTCGTCAGCGACCATCCCGCGTTGTGTTGGCAAGCTAACTTAAAGGACCCTTCAGGACGGCTGGCATGGTGAAGCATCAGACTGCAGGAATTTGACATCACTGGTTTCTACAAGTCAGGACGAAAACACTGATGCCGATAGCCTACCACTCCCCCCCCCCCCCCCCCATTGGCCCACCGCTGCAAGACGACGAGGATGACTATGGCTTCCTTCGAATAATAAGCGCGGAAGACTTCGTTGAACAGCAACGAGCACACCCAGAGCTAAAAGGCCTCATCGTGGGTTTATAAGGGAATACCGACGTTGTCCCTAGGTCCTTTATGCGCGCATTGTCTTTGTTCACGATTAAAAACAACCTACTCGTTAAGAACGTCTCACCAGTCCGCGCCAACTAACTTCTTGTTCCGTCGGTGCTGCGTCCAAGAAATACTACACGCCTTAAATGACGATCTGATCGCTAGGCACCTCGCATTCTCCCGGACGCTACCGAGGATACAGGAAAGGTTTTACTGGCCGTGCCTGACCACCGACGTCGCCCATTACGTCAAGGCATGCGGAGGCTGTCGGCGACGCAAGACACCGACGACAAGGCCAGCGGGATTAATTCAACCGATCAAGCCTCCTAACCGATCTTTTCAGCAGTCGGGATGGATTTGTTGGGACCGTTTCCGACGTCAACATCCGGAAATAAGTGAATCGTCGTGGCGACGGACTACATTACCCGCTTCGCTGAAACTAAAGCTATGCCGATAGGTACCGCAGACGAAGTGCTGAAATTTTTCCTTGAGGACATCCTGCTGCGGCAGGGTGCCCCAGAAGTCCTCATCACCGACAGAGGAACGGCCTTTACAGCAGAGCTAACCCAAGTCATTCTGCAGTACAGCCAGGCAAGCTATGGGAGGACAAATGCCTACCACCTGCAGACAAATGGTATCACGTAACTGCTGAATAAGACCGCCGTCCACATGCTAGCAATGTACGTCGATGTCGAACACAAGACCTCCGATGCCGTCCTGCCGTACGTTACCTTCGCTTACAACACGGCGGTGCAAGAAACAAGACAGATCACGCCGTTCAAGCTTGTTTACGGCTGGAATCCGACGACTATTCTTGATGCCATGCTGCCGCACGTCTGCGACGAAGAGAATCCTGACGTCACCACCCATCTCCAGCGCGCTGAAGTAGCCCGACAGCTCGCCCGCCTGCGGATCAAGAACCAGCAGAGGACCGACAGCCGACACTACAACCTTCGACCACGCTATGTCGAGTACAAGCCCGGCGACCGTGTTTGGATTTGGACCCCCATACGCCGACGATAACTTAGCGAGAAGCTTTTACGCCGCTATTTTGGACGAAACAAGATCATCGGACGCATTGGTGCACTCAACTATGAGGTCGTGCCAGACGGGATTTCGCTATCACAGTGGAGTCGCTCACGACCTGAATTAGTTCATGTTGTGCGACTTAAGCTGTTGCACCAGCGCTAATGAACTTTGGGGACTTCGCAAAGCTGAATTTTGGACTTCTTTTTGACTGTGTCACGTCGGACTTTGTTTCTTTGTTGTTTTGTTACTTTGTTTATTAGGTGTCCTTTTGTGTTTGACTCTGCTCCTATGTTTGTAACGTGAGGACGATGCGTTTTGAGAGGGGAAATTGACGCGTGCACTCGTTTATCTTTTACGGGTGAACGCTTTTACCGTCTAAGAAATGTTATCGCTCAGCGCAAGACGTGCCTACATGTATCGGAAGTTTCTAGAATGTTATCGATGCTTCTATCCGCTGTATGTTGTCGCCGAACCTTGTGTAATCTGGTTGCATGTGTACGGGACGCGAGTGGTGTAGAACTTTCTGGAAGGCACGCGGGTCCCAGCGATTGCTCTGGAACATTCGACGACTGATATATAAAAGCCGACGCGCTTCACCCGCTGATCATATTTCGACGATCGCCGACTATGTTCGCCGCTGTCGCCGTTCTTTGAGCGTAGCCGGTTTTGTGGGCACAGGTTCATCCAATAAAAGTTAGTTTCGTCTTTCACAGTATTGCTACTGTGTTCTTTGCGGTCACCACCACGTGAAAATATACGTCTCCAAAGCCTGCTTCCACTGGTGCCATGGGGCAGCCGGATGACCTGGTGAAGGCAGGAAAGGCAGTGAAGGTTGTAATCCCAGAACACTCATTGTGGTGATCAAGAAGGGGAATTCCCCAGGAAGCTTGCCCTTGCATGGATTGAACCCACGTCACCGCCATGTTGTATTTACGAAACGATAGAAAACCGATAATCAATGCATGTACATCATGTTCTTTTACTGCCCCCACGCGACTTCATTTTTCTTATTCCATATACGCCAAGGTGTGGAACTCTTTCGAAAAGGCTGTGTATATCGGAGCTGAACTGTCGCTTAGCTATTTGCTGTGCACAAGTTCGTCTAACGTAAATTAATTAACATACCTTCACACAACTGTGTGTTACAATATAGATAAGATGAAAGATGTGTACAAGCATGCCGGAAGGACGAACATTCATAGCATACCTGAGTAACTCAAGCAGCCTAGGTAACGATTTTACCCCGCCCTGTTTTAAAGGGGATGCCAGTGAAGCATCATCATCATCGTCGCATACTCTTCAAAATGTCAGAGCCAGCAGTGTCACAACCGGAGTAGAAACGGAAAGTGACCGCTAGCTCCTGCGCGGCTTTGTGGGAGCTTAATGTTAGAGCCAACTAAAAACGTAGCTGTCGTCATCCCCTCAGCTACACCCTCAAAAAGTGTCACTATCCTCACTGACGTCTACTCGGCCTGTTACAATTACGCACGTGGCTGAGTCTCTTCTAAAGACACTGTAGGAACAGAAGGCCCACAAAGAATTGCCATTTATTTATCAAGTCACTGCATTGATGTCCCGAATACCATCGTCAAGTCTATATGCCTGATGGCGCTAGCCAGGTCTCTTCGTCCAACGGCGGGCTCTATGAGTACTGTCCACTACATGTCTCCCTCCCTAACGATGAAGGCAGTACCATTGAGCGGTTTACGTTGTGAAGATAGCACTGCCAGGGTCTAGATGAGCTGGCTTCAAGCGGTCGATCGAAATTGTCTCTTCGCGTTCGCTGGCAAGAAGCGTGAAAAACCTTGTGTCACGCTTGAGGACTCTGAAGGGACCGTCGTAAGGAGCTTGTAAACGAGCGCGAGTAGCGTTGTGATGGATAAATACGTGATTGCTATGAAGTAAACATAGGCTTATATTAACATTTCTGCGGTCGTTACGAAGAGGTGGTGGTATAACAATGGCCATTGTAATGTGAAGGTGGCCAACGTAAGATTTGAGGTCAGCAGATGAGGGTTCACAGGCGAAGGACTCACCGGGTACGCGAAATGTCATGTCGAAAACAAGCTCTGCTGAGGAACGCTGCATCTGCTTTGAGAGCTGTGTGCAGACCTAATGGAACCAAAGGTAGGCGCTCTATTCATGGAATCATGGAGCAATGGGTACGACGTGGTGCTTTCAGTTGACGGTGCAATCCTTGTACCATGCCATTGGAACTTGAGTGGTAAGCTGTTGTTCGTTATGTGCGTTACACCCAGAAGACGGGAGAGAGCTTGAAAGAGGGGCCAGTCTAATTGTCTTCCTGTGTCTGTCGTTATGGTGTGTTCTACGTGGTAACAAGAAATCCGGGTATTTAGGATGGACTGAGCGACAGACTCTGCAGTAGTGTGAGAGAGTGGCATTGCTTCAGGCCAGCGTCTGAAGCGGTCGATACAAGTGAACCTGTATCGTTGGTTCGAGGACAGTGGTAGCGGACCAACAATATCGATGCGAACATGGCCGAAACAGATGTTTCGTGGTGGAAAATGACCAGGCGCTCTCATAGTGCGTCGACTAACTTTGGCGCGCTGGCACTGTATGCATGCCCGAGCCCAGCTGCAGATGTCAGCGTTCATACGCGGCCACAAATAGCGGGAAGTTTCGAGACGTGTGTCGCGTACTCCAGGGTGCGATAAGGAGTGTAGTGTGGCAAAAACTTCTTACGGAAATTGTTGAGCGTACGGTCGAGGAAGACCCGTAGACATGTGGCATATCACTGTGACGTTGCAGCCAGGCAGTAAGATATCTTCGAAGCGCATAAAATTGTTGACAGTCTGAAGTGTTTGAAGTTCATGTTCTGTGCGCTGAGCGGCAGGGAAGCGGACGAAGTCAATGACGGAATAATTTACTTGGCTTGCATTCATGTGGATCCGTGACAGCGTCAGCAACGTGATTATCGGCACCTCTGATATGTACAAGATGAGTAGTGAATTCGGAGGTATGTGCAAGCTAGCGAATTTCGCTGGGAGTGTGCGAGGAATCGTTGGAGGTAATGGCATTAATGAGTGGTTTGTTGTCGGTGAGAATGAAGAAATGACGCCCTTCAAGGTTGTGACTGATGTGGCGGTCTGCGAGGTAGAGTCCTAGAAATTCGCAACCGAAAGTTCTGTAGCAGGTTTCTTGCGGTGATAGCTTCCTTGAAAGAAAAAATATAGGCTGCCATGTCTTGCCAACCAGCTTTTGTAACACAGCTGCAACAGCTTTGTCAGAGGCGTCTACCAGCGTCTGGATTCGGGTGTGCCAGTAGAGTAATGGTAGCAAGGGCGTTCTCGTGAGAGATAAAAGCAGATTCAGCAGCATCAGTCCATGATATAGGCGTGCTAGCTCGTGTTCTGCCATAGAGTAGAATGTGCGGAGGTTGCAAAATTGAAGCACAACGAGAAATGGAACGGCGATCGTAATTGATGCGGGCCAGAAATACTCGTAATTGTTTGGTGGAAGACGAACGTGCAAATCTTGTTCCACAGCAGAGCGACTGAAAGCAAGAATGTCGTCTAAATAGACGAACCAACAAGTGAGGTCACCGTGTACTTGATCGACGAACCACTAAAATGCTTTAGTGGCATTACGGAGGCTGAATGACATGCGCACAGAGAGAAAGATAGACAAAAAAGGCAAGACATAGAGGTCAGCCAGTGTAAATACCGGTTGTCTACCCTATGCTGGGGAAAGGGGTAAAGGGAATAACAGGAGAAAGAAGAGAGAAAAAAAACAGAAACATTCACACAGTAACACGATGCCACGCTGAACAACAGTCAAAGGCGGTCGCACAATTCACAGGCTCTTAAAAACTTCAGCAAAGCCCTTCAGGCCTTGAGTGCCGAAACCCGTCTGGACCAACGTCGTAGAACTTTCTCTTCTGTGAAGGGACGATTGTCCAGTTTTTTCAAGCGCGGTCACGAGCAGTTTTCTTGGCTCATTGTAACATGCACAGCCACAGAGGAGGTGCGCGATCGTCTGCTCGCAGCCGCAGGTGTCGGAAGCAGGACCGTCGGCCATTCCAATACGGAAGGAATAGAAGTTCGTGAATTCTACGCCGAGCCATAGGCGGCACAGATGTGCTGCTCCCGCTCGTGGTAAGCCTGGTGGAAGACGGAGTTGTAAACGTGGATCCAATCTGTGAAGACGTGCGTTCGTGAATTCACTGGAGTTCCACGGTGGGCGTAAGCTCGCGTGCGAGGAAGGGAAGACTTGTGGCTGCATCTGTTCTTGACATGCGCACGTATTCAAACATGCAAAAATGGTAGTGATTGCGCTTCTACGAATGTCGGAAGGCTCTACAGGAATCTGGAGGTAGGCTTTTACTCGATCCACCATGATGAATATGCAGAAACCATGAAGCGATGCGGCGAAATCGTGGATGTGGGGTATGGGGTACCTATCGGGAATCGTCCCTTTGTATAAGGCGCGGTAATCGCCACACGGACGCCAATCACCCGTCTCCTTGGGCAGAATATGTAAAGCAAATGACCAAGAGCTAGCGGAAGGACGAACAACGCCCAACTCGAACATGTGTTCTAATTCTTGCTTCACAATTTTCAGACGGCCTAGTGCTAAGCGGCGAGGTCGAGCGAATACTGGTGGTTCTTTAGTGGCAATGTAGTGCGTGACGTTCTGCACTATTGGACGATCTGGAGAGGGGGGTTTGAACAGCTCTGGAACTTCCAGCGGGAAGGTGAACCACGGTTTCGGTACCTTGGTGTGTGCTTGTAAGAGACGCAAAGGTGGTGTGGACGTGGTGATACTTCGTACGGACAGGTTTTTCAGGAGTCAAGAAGGCGGCAATGGCGAAGGTCGATGAGGAGGTTAAACTTTCACAGAAAGTCAGCACCGATGATCAGCCCACGCACGTCGGCGACGGTGAATGTCCATCGAAAAGGGCGTCGCAGTCCAAGGACAAGAGTGAGATTTCTGGCCATATGTTTTAATGTTGGGACCGTTGACGGCAGTGAGAAAAGTCGTGTCATGGCGGTGTCTTCTGCGGTCTTGAAAAGTATGGGGAATTACACAAATTTCCGCATCAATGTCTACAAGATAGCGAATTTTCGTTACACGGTCGGTGACGTACAAGGGAGGGCTTGATGTAGGGCTAGTAGCACTAACCGTCATCAGTGACTGGCTTGACCGTTTCCCAGAAATTTGCAAGACGGACGGCACTGACGTGCGCGAGTGCCACATGTGGCATGATACCAACAAATCAAGGGAGACGGAGAGCGTGGCACGTTTTGTTCCTTCTAGCGATGCCTCTTCTGATGGTCATCCGAACGAAAGCGTAAGGCAGCGAACTGGTTAGTCAGCTCCTCTACTTACGCAGCAAAGTGCGTGCTTGAACTGTCGAGTTCGTCAAAATGCTGCCGTAACTGTGGTCGTGTCGCCACGGGTACATTACAACGATCCACAGCGGATATCACAGGATGAAATTAATCCATAATCTGGCGGTACCACCGTCGATAAAGCCTCGACAGATGTTGTAGTAAGTGAGGCACATAAATGTATGCGTACCTGATTCAGTTGACTCTGGTGGAAGACGAGTGCCTGAAGGATTTTCGAGTCTGCTCATGACGGATTGGTTGCTCATGATGGATTGCTCATGATGGATTGACCTGGCGACACCTACAATCTAGCACCAATCCCAACCTCACTACTTTCATGTCATAAACCTAATGTTTACACGTACAGAATTCCCTAATGCGGTGATTATACTTCACTTGACCATACCATTTGAAATTTCTCCCGCACAACGACGCGTTTCCCTTTAAAAGATCCCACAAGAAGTAAGTGGAAGGTCGCGCTATCGTGCTCTAACCTGCACGATGTTAGAAACGGACCATTTTCCTGGCATCACTCGAGTTCCCCGACCACGACCAATCGCCATTGCATTCCAATTAAGGTGCGCAGACGCGCGTCTAACACGTTCCCGGACATGTCAAACAAGTTAGCGACCCCCACGTGAGCTGCCGCCCGTCGAGCTATTGTCCCCACCCCCGCTTGACTCTTCCCGAAAGGGCAACGGGAACCTGGCACGGTTCCAGGTGGTGGCATGTAACGGCACTTGCACGGGCGCCTACCATTGTAGGAAAATGACGACACCTGAGTGGGCTCGACAATTGACCTAAAATGACGTGACCCCGAGACACCGAAGGGGTTAAAAGTGAGAGACTGGGAGCAGAGACATGCATTCCTTTATCCATTCATGTTTTCGTTCTCCTTGCCATGGGCCGCAGCGTCCGATTTGCTGCCGACCGTCAGTGACTTTATGACTGTTGATTACTTTGGGTTATTATTGTAAATAATGTAAATAAACCTTGAGTTTCACCTCAAACTCCTCATCAACGTCGACCGACTCCCGCACACAACGGCAAGACGCAATAACTGGTGGCAGCGGTGGGGTGAACTTTCATCCAAATTCCTAAAGAACAGGGAACAGCGAAGAAGAAAGTCTTCGATCCAGGGAGTCCTGAGGAACCCAGAACAGCGGACCGATGAACAAGATGGCGTGATGCTGCATCCGCGAATGAGCGCGTGTTTTTTTCCTATTAATTCGCCAGACTTCAAATTTTGCGTGTTTACTTTGATAGCTCTAGGAATCGAGAATTTGTTGCATATTTTGTGTTTGCACAAATTATTTAAGGAAAACAGTCCTAACACCCGTCGGGGCCGCTGCCATGGGTCTTACAAGGTCGACGAAGTCAGACTTGTTGTGCGACGATTTGGGAGTTTAGGCGGACTAAAAGACGAAAACGCCAGCTATCCAGAAGGCAATTCAAGGTAGTGGCAATGATGATGAAAGCATTAAGATTGCTTTGGAGGTGATACAAAAAAAGACAGGAGCACTAGCGTCAAGAACGTGAAAGTGAGCGTGAGCGTCAAGAACGTGAGAGTGAGCGTGAGCGAGTACGGGAAAAGCACGAGAAAGAGATAACAGCATTGAAAAAACAGAAACAAGATTTGCGGCAGTTAAACGCACAATGACAACGGCTGCCTGAAAATCCCGGAGGCAGTACAGAGCAAAAAATGAGGAAGTATCTAGCGGATTTTCACCAGAAGCCGACGAGAGAAGTAGTACCTGTGATGTTAGCAGCGCATTCATAGGTGAATGGAAAGGGCTAGGTGCTAACGATGCCTTAGTAACAACAGAAGCCGTTAAAGGCCGTAGCGAGAGCGACGAGGTGATGTGGCAGCAGAGCACTGTAGAGACAGGCCAGCTGTGAATGAATTGGCACAGTCACCGCGCGTGTGCGTCGCATGTAATGATAACGAAGTCGTTAACGAAGTACAGAGTGCTGTTGACCCGAGAGACACGAGCACCCATGTCGCGTCAGATCTGCGTGCCGAAGTGCAGTGCCAGCTGGACGATGCATTTGAGGGCAGTTCAAAGGATTGCGAACTGTCTAGCTCAAGCGAAACGAACGGCGTTGTTCAGAGATCAGTGCAGCTGTCCGCCAGTCTAGGTAGCCAAGAGAGCGATGATTTAGTTATGAATCATTCGGCCTGTGTGGATGAGACAGCAATCGAGACCGACGAGCTGTGTGCCGATGCATAGCGTGAGCTGGGCAATGCAGTAGAGGGCAGTTCGCAGGAGTGCGAGTTGCACAGCTCGAGTAAAGACTACTACATTGTTCCAGAGTCGGCTGAGCTGTCCGCCAGTCGAGGCAAAGAAAGAGTTGATTTAAAAGGAAATCACTCAGACTGTGCGGGTAGGAGATTGATCCGGGCCGAAGAGATGTGTACCGGCCAGCTTGAGGCGAGAGAAGGTGGCATGAAAGTAAGTTTGAGGAAAAAGCGCAACAGAAAGAAGCGCGGTAAAGATCGGAACGCAGGGAATAATGTAGCGCAGCCAAAGATGGCGACAGACGCAAAAAGCTAGGACGCGATTAAAAGAATGGTGCGGTCGTCGTTGACGACGTTGACGCATCAAGTACGTTTGAGCCACCGGTCAAAAAGAGACCGAGAAGCATGTTCTGCGCAGATGCGGACAAAGGCACAGGGCAGTTATGTTCCTCGTCGTTCCGTCGTTCTTTTTAGGGTGCAGCATGTAGTGCGAAGACGAGACGAGATGGTGCGGAGCCGCGACGCGGTCAGTCGAGTTCATGATGACAGCCTGGCGCGAGGACGCAAATTGGCAAGACACTGCAACGTCTTCAAGGAGCTGATAGGGTGTCGGTCCTTTTGTTGATCCTGGGTAGCCAGAATAGCTTTCGAACCAAGGCGACCTTGAGTGCTGCTCAAAAGTATGAATCCGTCGTTAACGTTTCGAAGGGGAGACCAAGAGATGTTCCGTAGAAGTGAAACGTGTTGTTTTGTTTTATTTTTGAGCATGTGAAACTTTTCGCAATTTGAGGATGAGTTTCTCTCAATATGTATGGTATGAGCTTTGTTTATGTTTTCGTTTGACCAGCTCCGAGATTTGAAAGATGCGTTTTATGTAAACCTTTAGTTTCGCGAGGTGTTAATTAATGAGTAGATTTGCTTTTTTATTTCTTGTGAGTAAACTGAGGCATAAAGGTTATCGGTGACAGACCTCTGGTAACGCGTGTGGGTATTAGTTAACCTTCTTTATTTTTAGAAGTGTGGTTGAAGCTTCTAAAGTTCAACACGTAGGTTTTCAGTAAATGCACAATTTGCACTGAGAAACGTTCTTAGTTCCATTAGCGCGCGTCCTGTGGGGACGGAAGGCAGCAGAATTTTGTGACTGGGTCGCTCGTGTAATGAAGACGGCTGCGTTCTGACTTCTCTAGTAAGCGTGCGTGGAACTAGTTATTAGAAGACGCATCTTTTTTAGGGTCCTGCGGAGTGCGTAAGTTACGGAAGTTTAGTTGTTTATTTAAGGTACGTGTCCTGTATGAACTAGAGGAAGATACGTGAGTAAGCGTGATGAAACGTTTGCGTACGACGCAAGTACGCATTCTGAATACGGACCACAAAGCTAGCGCGATCTTGATTAGGTACCTGTGGAGTTGACAACACTGTTCAGTGGCACCAGTACCTGCGATAAGTACGCCACTGCTATAGGGAAAGAACAGGCTGCTCGTGAAGTTAGGCTGCTTAAGTTATGTTCGGGTACTGGTGGTTGGAAATGCTTTATCAAAATTGGGAAAAGAAAAAAGAACAACGTTGATTTTGACATAGTAATAACCTGGCGAGTCAGGGGTGAAGAGCCTGCACTTGCACGTGTTGCAGCGCTATGTTCTTTTGTTTGTTTTACGTACGTTGTCCAGGGCCCGAGATCCCGATATTAATCCCACGAGGCTCGTCAGCAGTACCCTACATGTTCCATCAGCGTTCCTCATGGCCAGCGAATTCCGTTCACCGGCCATTCCGAGCTACCGGGGCGAGGAAGACCTGTTAGATACGGACCCTTTTGTTGACATCACTCGAGTTCCCCGACCACATCCAATCGCCGTCGCATTCCAATTAAGGTGCGCAGAAGGGCGTCTAGCACGTTCCCGGACATGGCAGACAAGTTGGCGGCCCCCACTTGAGGTGCCGCCCGTCGAGCTATTGTCTCCACCCCTGCTTGACTCCTCCCGAAAGTGCAACGGGAGCCTGGCATGGTTCCAGGTAGTTGGTCTTGGTCCCGAGTAAAGCTATCTTGCAGCACTGAAATGTCGTCTCCTCCAGCTGAGCGCTTGCAGACCATGAGGCAACGCCGCTGACAAGTCACCCAACCGACAGTGGAGCCCTTGGAGCGACCCCATCTGCCGAGTAATGCAACGGCACTTGCACGGGCGCCTACCTTTGGGGGAAAATGACCACACCTGAGCGGGCTCGACGATCGCCCAAGAATGACGTGTCCCCGAGACACCGAAGGGGTTAAAAGCGAGAGACAGGGTGCAGAGACAGGCATTCCTTCATCCATTCATTTTTTTTCATTCTTCTTACCATGGGCCGCAGCATCCCATTTGCTGGCGGCCGTCAATGACGTTATGACTATTAATTACTTTGTGTTATTGATGTAAATAATGTAAATAAAATTTCAGTTTCATCTCGAAGCCCTCCTCAACGTCGGCCAACTCCTGCACTCTACGGCCAGATCCAATAATGACCAGGAACAGCTGGTGTGGCGGGCGCGACAAGCAGCCCAGGTAGCCGGGATCGTGGGACGACGACCCCATCCGCTGCACGTCGGCTGCACAGCAACGCCATGACCACACATCAGTCAATATTAAATCAGGTTTTATTATCTCTCTATGTACGGCGCTGCATCTACGGCAGGGGTACGGCGCCGCATCTGGGATGGGTGACTTACGTCCACTGCTGTTACAGGCTGCGGTCACCTGGGCCGTTTGCTCCTGGGTCCCCGGATCCTGCGAGCTGACCGACCCTGATCGCCTGCCTCTTCCCTGGCCTACTGCAACCCTTCTGAGGCCAAACTTGGATGAAATCGGCGCTTCAATCTGGCAACACGGAACTTCGACATCGACACGTGGCTTCAGCTGTTATGCATATAATCGCCAGCCTTCATCCGCCTGCTTTGGGTACGGCGCCGCATCTGGGATGGGTGACTTACGTCCACTGCTGTTACAGGTTAGTTATATGAGGGGTGCCTCCTGTACCAAGTGCAGCCATTCCTGTCTTATTGCGGTGTCGTGCCCACCAGAGTTTTAAGATGAATTGACGTGATTGTTGTGTATTCCGTACAACCTGTGTTCTGACGTCCTAAACATATTGCTTATGCTGTCGGGCGATGTTGAATCGAACCCGGGCCCCATGAGTAAAGCGGAAGCTGATGCCTTTGCTTCGGCCTTAAAAAGCATCGACAAACTAGTAGCTGATCATGCCACAATGTTAGCTCATCTGAAAAAAGTAAGTGACAAGCAAGAAACGGCTAAAAATCAGATCAACTTACTTAACGCTAAAGTCGCTGCCCTCGAGGCAACGATTGCATTGCAGCACAACATCGAAGGTCCTACTGACGACGGCCTGCCCAAGGTTTCACATCAGTTGGCAGAAATTACGTCTCGTTGCGACGATGCTGAAAACAGGCAGCGACGATCAAATCTTCTCTTTTTTGGGATTGAAGATAATGCGGATCAAGAATGGGCCAAAGCCGAGGAAAAAATAATAAGCTTTTGCTCTGAACGATTAGAAATAACGACTACTAGTTCACAATTCGAGCGTGTTCACAGGCTCGGCAAGTTCACCGAAGGAAAGAGCAGACCAATTATCGCAAGACTAACCTTCTTCAAAGACAAGCAGCAGATTTTGTCTTCGGCACGAAAATTAAAAGGGACGACCTTTTCCATCAGCGAACATTTTTCTCCAGCGACACGACAAGCAAGGCGAAAATTAGTGGGCTTTGCCAAAGCCCAAAACAAGCCTTTCAAAGTATCAGTCGACCATCTGCATATTAACAAAAACACCTACATATATGATATCAACACTGACTCAGTTGTTCTAGCTAGCAGATAGCTAAAGTCTAACACGTGCATGCAAGATCTGAATAAAGCTGAGTCACATCAAGCCACTTGCTCATTATCGATATCATCTTGTAATATCCGCAGCCTACTACCGAAACGCGATTTGGTCTGTTCTTTCCTTGACGACAGTGACTGCGACATACTTGCCCTTACCGAGACGTGGCTATACCCTGACATCACCGATAGCGAAATTCTGCCTGATCGTAACAATTTTCACATATACCGAAATGACCGTACAAATAGGCGAGGCGGCGGTGTTCTTCTCGCAATAAAAAATGCTCTACAATCATACGTAATCAATGCGCACTCTAACATAGAAATTATCTGGGTAGCCTGCAAAACCAAGTCTTCCACTCTGCTCATCGGCAATTGTTGCCGACTTCCTGACTGTAGCCATTCATTTGTGAACGAACTGCGCAGTAGCATCACTGAGGCTATTAAGATATGTCGCACCGACGCCATTTACATTTTCGGCGACTTTAACTTTCCTACAATAGACTGGAACCAGTTGTCTTCCCCCTGCCGCATGTCCACCGAATTTATCTACCTAACCTTAGATTTTAACTTGTTTCAGATAGTGAAACAACCCACACGTGGTTCAAATATCCTCGACCTAATCCTTACGACGGCTCCTGAAACAGTAGGTGCCCTAGTACATATGGATGGTTTTAGTGGTCACAAACTCCTTCAAGTTTCCCTTAACATTCCACCACCATTCTCCGGCACCGACAGCAAAAAAAATTCGCGATTACAGTAAAGCCAACTACACCAAAATTAACGCCGAACTCGAAACCTTCTACACTGACACATTCCTACCATACTTCGACAGTCGTCCCATCGAAGACAACTGGGTACTTTACCGAGACAAATTGTGTGCGCTAGCAAATCAGTACGTCCCGCTAATAACAGTCAAAAATGATAAATCAAACCCCTGGTTTACAAAATCCCTCCGGCATCTTAGAAACAAAAAGAAACGTTTATACCGCACAGCTAAACGACATAGCACGCCTTCCGCGTGGAAGGCATACAAAGATTTCATGATAACTTACTGTTCCGCAGTAGAATCTGCTAAGCAAAAATATTTTTCTAGTGATTTACCTTCCCTTCTGAAATCTAACTCTAAGAAGTTTTGGAAACTTGTATCCCCCGAACACGATCCGCAACAGATATCTTTGCTAGACGACAATCATGTTCCACTTTCAGACAGTCATTGCACCACGGCATTTAACACATTCTTGTCATCTGTTTTCACCCGGGAAGACCACTTTGACGCTCCATACGTACCCGATTTTCACTTCCCATATACGGAACCGATCGAAATAACTGCAGAGGGCATAGTACTTCTAATTAAAAGCCTTAAATTATCCACTTCAGCCGGAATTGACGATATTAACTCTGAAATTCTTAAGAACACTGTCTCCGTTTCTGCTAACATTTTATACCACCTTTTCAGGCAATCTATAACGACAGGTCAACTTCCCTCCGATTGGAAAATCGGTAAAATAGAGCCTGTGTTTAAAGCCGGTGATAAACATACTCCCGAAAGCTACCGTCCAATTTCTTTAACTTGCATTTGCTGCAAACTTCTTGAACACATAATCGCTTCTCATGTTTACCGACACTTAGAATCTAACAATTTCTTTTTTAACAACCAACACGGATTCAGGAAAGGTTTCTCTTGCGAAACCCAGCTACTAGAATTAAGTACAGAACTACACTGCAACATGAACAATAACCTCCAGACTGACTGTATTTTTCTTGATTTCTCTAAAGCCTTTGACCGCGTCGCCCATTGCCGTCTGATTTCTAAATAATCTGCCCTTCGGTTAGACTCGCTAACCTTATCCTAGCTCTGTAACTTCCTTTCACTCCGCCAGCAGTTCACTGTTATTAACAATTTCCAATCCTCCCTTTCTCACGTAACTTCGGGCGTACCACAGGGGTGCGTCCTCGGCCCCCTATTGTTTTTAATCTACATAAACGACTTGCCAGAAAACATTTCTTCCTGCATGCGAATCTTCGCTGACGATTGCATCATATATCGCCCAATAACCTGTGCCGACGACCACTTAACGCTGCAAAACGACCTTTACCGCATTAACAACTGGTGTAAAAAATGGCTTATGTCGCTGAATACAGAAAAATGCAAAATAATCTCCTTCACACGCAAGCAAAACATTTCCAACTACTGCTACACCATTAACAATTACCAACTGTCGCAGGCATCATCTTATAAGTACCTTGGTATTCATTTCTCACCCTACCTCTCCTGGTCTCACCATATTACCACCATATGCGCAAAAGCTTCAAAATCTTAAGGATATTTACGTCGAAATTTACATAACTGTCCCACTCACGTTCGTCATCTAGCTTATCAGACCTTCGTTCGCCCACAGCTTGAATACGCCGCATCTGTCTGGTCCCTCTACCAAAATTATTTAATTAACATGCTTGAAGCGGTTCAGAATAGGGCTGCCCGTTTCATTTCACGAAATTATGACAACTATAACAGCATAACGCAAATTAAGCTCAATCTTTCACTTGAACCCCTTAGTGCTCGTCGCGACATTGCCCTTTGATGCGTTTTTCACAAATACGCATACAGCAACAGACCATTCCCACTTCACCTTGATGCTCCTTCCATCACATCACGTCGGTTGCATAATCACTTAAGTTTCACGCGATTATATGGATCAACTCACACCTTCAACGCATCTGCTCTTCCTCGCGCCATACGCTTGTGGAATGGTCTTCCAGACAACATCGCATCCGAACCAGACCACGATAATTTCCGTCAACTCCTGCACCTTTTCTTTTCACAATAAAAACTTGCCACTAGTATTTCCAGTTTTATTTTACTTCCGGTGCCATGTTCTGTATACCACCCATGTATTTATTTATTTGTTATTTTGACAGCTTTAAGACCAAGGACGTCCGTCATTTTTTTTGTACCCCTGCACGTGTTTTTTTTTTTTTCAGTATCCCACTTTGTGCCCGATTGCATTCCTTATACTGATAAATGTTTTTACTGTGCACGCCATTAGTTCCTGAGTTTTATCATGCCCTACCATTATGCGTATTTTAAACCCTGCCAACTGTTCATGCGCCTAGATTCCGCATATTTGTCAGTCTATCTTTGGTTGTGGTTTCCTTTCTTGTTACTGTTGTCATTGTAATGGGTATACTTTATAGTTCTGGTATCCAGTTTTGCCATATGTATAATGCCAGCCAATATATTTTTTTTCTGTCTTCGTGTTATCCTTTTTCCCGCCCAACCTTGTACTTGCCGCCATACCACATTATCATCGATTCATCTACTTTATGTTAAACTGCAAATTTGAGCCGTACGCTGTACACCGACAAGTTAGTTTGGACTTTTTTTATTACCCCCTTTACTCAATGCCCTATCAAGGGGCCTGTAAGCTATGTTCAATAAATAAATAAATAATAAATTAGGTTTTATTATCTCTCTATGCATTGTCCAATCTGCTTTATCTAACCCTTACGCAATGGTGTGATCATGCAGCTCTTGACTTCATATATTAAACCTTCAAAAACTGTCATCGCTTTTCCACTGGGCAGAAAAGCTTCTAATAATTCTAGAACTTTTGATTTAGTTCATTTATTTAAAGAATACATAAGTCCACTACGTCGTAAATTTGCATGATACCTAAGTGTGTAGCTGCGTCCTAAGTCTGTACGCAGACGCACGCACGCCCATGAAGAGTGCGTCTTTGCTTTCCGTCTTTGTCTTTATTCCTACAATTTATTCACACCTAGAAAAGCTTGCACGCACGCTCAACCACCATCATTCGTTCTTTTACGTTTGTCGCTCTAAGTGCGAGTGCTGCGTTTGTCTTGTTCAGAGTTCTTCAGGAAGTTGTAGGGAACAAGCCCCAGAAGTTACGTTGCTCAAAAGAAGCAGAGGGCCGCATCGTCGCAGCGCTGTAGTTGGCAGTAATGCTTGCGACAGCGCTACAAATGCACTGCATGAGACACCTCAAGGCCCGCAGCTTAGAGAAGCCTGCTTGTAGTGGATCGAACTAGGCTCCCAGCCGCGCATCGTTGCCTAGGAAACAGCCCTGTTGCATAAATTTCGCTGAGCCAGGGCATTGTAAGAATCTATTGGAGAAGACTGTCACAAATGTACCAGCATTACGAAAGAAAGTGAACAATGGCGAACGCTTCAGAAGGCGCACGGACGTCACCCGAACTGTAGCAGACCACAGGTGTGTGTCGTTGCCCTGACGTCACGAATAACTGCTGCGCGAATAACACACGCAGCAGCCTTGAAGATCATTGTCGGTACTAAAGAAGTCCAAGACCAATTTTACATAAAATTCAACGTAAGTACTTTGCATATTTCTGTATTCAGCTATATATCCTCTGTCATGCGATATGTTCCACTCTACGCAGCTCATACGCCGGTGGTCACTAGATTTTCTCTAAAACCTTCAATCTCGTGGGCTGACATTTATATCTTTCGTTATTTTGATCTGTAGCATGGGTTGCTTGTTGTGAGTAAATGTTTTTTACATCTAATTACCAGCAGGGCGTAGCCTCCTGCTATACAGTTAGACAAGAGCGTTCCTATAGTTTATCAAAGGCGAAGATCTACAATCTGTTTGAGCATTCAGTGCTTAGATAAGCAGCGCAAAGAGATACATGCAAATACCCAAGCGGTATTGTAAACGACCTTTCCGAGTTACTGTTGCAAAGAAAAACAGCACAGACCCCATACAATGTATCATTCATTTTCTTTTTAGGTGTTTTCATTTGCACATTTGCACATTCTTCGACATTAACACATTTCTTGCTCAGAACGACGCGTTTGAAGATTGCGTGAATAGAGCATCAGTTATTGTCAAAGAACAATTGTTGTTGCTTCTGATTTTCTTTTTTTTTTCGATGTGAAACCACGTGTAATAAAGAAGAAATTGCAATGGGCAGGGTTCAGCAAAAGTTTTTCCATATGTAAACGGATGTTTAAATATGTGTAGTAAACGCTTACCGGAAAAGATCTATCCCTTTTAAGGAAAGGTAAGTACAACATTAGTTATCATAAAAAAGGAATGTGCATGTTTTTGGGTATTTCCTGATATAACTGCGCTATTAGGCGTGTTCCAGGAATAACCTTTTTTTATTTATATCCATTGTTGGGCTATCCAAACGTCTTAGTTGGTAATTTTCGAAGTGCATTTTGTTGAATAGTATATTCAGCGCTATGTTCGCAAAGTAATGAACTATAGGACCAAAATTTCGGTCGGCTGTGTAAGGAACATAGCCGCACTATGGTACGGAAATCATGTAAGCAACTGCACACGTTAATTTATTCACGCACAATACAAGTTACAGCTTGTGGGAGGGAGGGGGCACCTTAGGTATAATTTCGCAGTCGTGCAACAATACTTAGAATTACGCCTCTCGAGCACTGCTGGAGGATAACGAAGGTCGCAGATAAGGTCCAGTCATGAAAAGTATTTTTTGCCGTGCAGATTCCAGCCAGCGTTATTAGCTGTGCTCCAGCCGCTCGGATTTGTGGGCCTTCCCGAACAACCTTTTCTTTCCTCAACTTGGTAGCACATTACCCACTGATAGCAGAGTAGTCGGCTCCTGTGTAGACATCGGCGTTGACGATTTTGCCATGCGCATAAACATCGAGGTCGATGGCTTGTGGCCTTGTGTTGCGGTTAGGCCGTGGTGTCGGATCACGCCTGTGTCGCGTTGTCCCGGTGCTGTAATGTCGCGGCTCGGGCTTTCTTAATGCGGCATCTGCCTGACTTCAAGGCGGCTTTTGGATGGCTGCGTTTCATGGTGGTATAATCGAGGTGGTTCTCACAAAGTTTGATCGGTGGCAGAGAGAGCTGCAAGCGCAAGGTGGGAACGGTCGCCATCCGTATTGGCTACAGCATCTATCAACGTTCTCAGGAGAGCAACGGCCCCCATTTGTCTACTTTCTGTACGACTGGGTGTAGGAAGGCGCAGTGAACCGGTGGATATCACCATCTACGGTGATCTAGTCCTCATTCTTCTGGGAGAGTTTTACCAACATCGAAGCACGCCCTACTAGGCCTGACAGGCTTAGCGCGTGCATAGATCTGCTAGGCCTCCCGCCACTGCAGCTGTTGCTCCGACGTATTCCCGTCACCCACAGGTATGGAGTACGAAGTCGAAGGATGCACCATTTCCGATGAGGAGTGCCCGTTCGGTTTTTGGCAGTTATCCGGCCTTCACGCCCAAGCATCGCCACCGAGCCCGCAGGGCTCCAGCAACTAAGACCTCCGCCCGACTAGGACGGGATATGGCTACCCAAGCTGAGCCCGCCAACGCAGCGCCGGCGCGCCACTGCCATGCCTGCCAGATAACAAACTCCACATCGTCATCCAGCCATAAATCCCCATCGACCTACCGAGGGCAACACGAATACTTGCGTGCCACCCTGTTCCAGGTCGCCAAGCTTCCGGACGAGCCCCCGGGGAGCCGCGACACCATCCGGCTGCACCCGATAAACACCTTCACCATCAGCACCACGGATGGTGAAGGTATTCTTCCGCATCAAATCCATCAACATTGACAACCACACTTACCACCTACACGTATACGCACCACCACTGAACGACGCCATTAGAGATATTGTCTTTCACGCTTGCGACGGCAGTTCTGACGCTGAGATCCTGGCGGACCTACAGGCAACCCTGGAAAGGTACTCTATAAGAGTTCATTTAGTAGACACGTCCGTTTAATCTGCTGCTTAAGTGCTCAATTGCTGATTGGCTGTGGCGTCTCGCTGCAGCGGATGCATAGCCCCGCCCAGCCAATCAGAACTTCAATGGCAGACAAAATGGAGATGTCCGCTAGGTTAACTCTTACAGAATACCTCGCCTAGTGTGCCCGTCGTGTGTGGCAGGCACATGGCACTTTGTGGTGACCCTCACCACACCCCACTCGAGTCGGCAACAGTGTCTGTCGAGACACCAAGCCAGATATGACATTAGGCAAATTCATAGCGGGAGTTCAGAGGCTCAACACCGGGCACACGGTGGGCAGCGACCATTATATCCTGTCGCTCACTTTCGAGACGGTTACCAGCAAGCTGCCGGCAACCAAGGCCCACATAACCAAGTGGGGCAAATTTCGACAGCTCCTGGAGAACACAGCCCCTAGCTCTATCTCTGTCCCAAACGAATGGATACGGTCGCTGAGCCGGGATGCGGCCGACATGGCCCACAAGATGTAAGCACCCGCAGAGCAAGCCTCGAATGAGTCCAGCCTTTTGCACTTGTCGGAGGCACGCGAAAGCCTCACGCACAGATGGCACAATCACCATCACAACCACAAGTTGCGACGACGTATCGCAAAACTCGAACGAGGAATAGAGGCGATTACCTCTACACTCGAATGAAAGCAGTGGGGCCATATATGTGACAGCCTAAACGACCAGCTAGGCAGCCAGAAAACCTGGCACCTGCTGCGACACCTGCTCGATGCCGCGAACACAAAGTCGACGGCGCGAAAGAAAAAACCATCCACCACTTTCCTGGCACAGATGCTGCGCTAATCGTAGAGTTCGCCAACCAATATATCAACACCACCACGCAAACCTCCGTGCCCTTGCCGTCTTACGAGGGCACCCCCAACGAACAGCTAGACGCAGACACCACGGAAGCGTAGGTGTTGGCTGCACTACAAAAACTGCACACGTCTGTGCCGTGCAGTGACGGAGTTACCAACAAGGCGCTCTACAACCTCGATCCGACATCGGTAGGCGTCATCACTGAATGCTTGAACCAATGCTTGCATTCCGGCCAGCTGGCCCCGAGTGGAAACACGCGAGGTTCGCATTCATCCCCAAACCTGGGAAGAAATTAAATCTCGAGAATCTTCGCCCTGTATCTCTTACCTCGTACTTTGGCAAACTCACTGAACACGTGGTCCGGAGCCGAATGCAAAACTCTCCAGAATAGCACCATCGCTTTGCACACACCATGCTGGGGTTTCGCACCCACCTCTCCACCCAGGATGTCCTAGTGCAAATGCACGACTTCCGACACGAAGGCAGCGGCGCGAGCACGGAGGTTCTCAGTCTGGGCATCGACAAAGCATTTGACAACGTGTTTTTCGCAGCCATACTGACAGTCTCGTCGACCAACAGCCCAGCGCACGCACAACTACATCAAATGCTTCCTCAGTTGCTGAACGGTCGAACTCGCGGTCGCGGAACTACGATATCCACCGATCCCATTAGGTGACAATTAGGTACACCGCATCGCGCTGTCCTCTCCACTTTCGTCTTCAACTTAGCCATAAGCATCTTACTCCGAAAGCTAGCCACTATCCCGAGCCTATGCCACATGCAATATGCGGGCTACATCACTCTCTGGACAATCACTCTCAGGGTCCGACGGAGCCGTGGAGCACACTCTCCAACAGGCTAGCGACATCTTCATGCAGCACGTCGCAGCAGCAGGCCTGGAGTGCTCCCAACGCAAATCGTAACTCCTCGTACTTCGACCACCTCACGGAAGTAAGCACAAACCAGCCCCGACCACAATCACGATACCTGCAAACAACCTACTCCTCGCCCAAGTAGATCACATAGGAGTCCTTAGCCCAATAGTCCAGAGCAACCACCGGAAAGGCCTCACAATAAAAAAGGTGCAGATGACGGTCAACCAGATAACATTCCTGCATCGGGTGAGCGCACGGAAACAGGGCATGAAAGAACGAGACCTGCTCCGTCTCATTAAGACCTTCGTGATCAGCCCTATTACCTACGTACTCCCCTGCCTTGATCTCCAAAAGACTGAACGTGCTAAACTTGAGGGCCCCGTTAGGTAAGCCTATAAGGTGGCTCTGGCTTCAGCGCAGAACATATCCACAAAGAGGGTCCTGCAACTGCGGGTACACAAGAGCATTGACGAACTAATTGAAGCCCACCGTACTGCCCAGCCGCACCGCCTTCAAGTCAGTAAGACTGGCCGATGGATCGTCACCCGTAAGGGCCACCGAGTGACCCCGACCGAGTACACACCCATCAAAATTCCTCCCAACATCCGACGCATCTTTACCATCAAGCCGCTACACAAACCCAAAAGAAGTTCGCAGACCACCAAGGCCACCGACGACGGGGGATAACACAGGTCTTCCCCAGGACATACAGATCCAACCCCGCCGTCATATATGTCTACGCGTCTGCATATCCCGACAGGGCTAATACCTACGCCATCTGCACCATGCCAAACTTACGACGCGCCTCAAGTCGCAGAATATGTGGGGCTCACTAAGAGCCGCCAAACCCACTTAAGTGGAGGAAGCTGCCATTGCACTGGACGTCTTCTGCTCAGGCGCCCGCATACTCATGAGTCCCTCCAAGGCTGACATCACTAAATACACGAGAGTACTTGTGGCCCCCGCCGCCAACTGGATGCTACAGACACTGCGCTCAAGCGAAGAAGCCCACTCTGTCGAATTTTGGTTGGCAAAGGCATACGCAGGCAATTCAGGGAAAGAGACGGTCCACAAACATGCTCGAGGATTCATCTGCCGGGCGGTGGGTCCTGCAGACCTGGCGAGGCCCTGCACTCCTGTCTCGACATCACTCAATACAATCGGCTTATACGACACACACGCCCTGCCCTACACGAGTACCTTAACAAACGTCAAGAATTTACCTGGCGCACACTCCAAACACACTCATCTCAAATCCGTACATCTATTCTCACATGTCAGGATGGGACCATCCCTACTTCCAGATGTGCGGCGAGTTAGCCACTCTTAGTCACATCCTTTGGGACTGTGAGGAGGACCCACCTTCTCCGATTCTCCTAACCACTTCGTCACCCGAGTCATTGGAGGAGATGCTGCTCAGCTGCAGTCTGGACGTCCAACTCCAGGCTGTCGAGCAAGCCGAAGAGGTCGTCGTCAAACACCGCCTGACGGCCATTTCACCCGCCTAACAACACCATTAACGAATTTCCCCGCTTGATGAAATTAAATTGTTTCTCTTTCTCTCTCTCTCTCTCTCTCTCTCTCTCTCTCTCTCTCTCTCTCTCTCTAGTAAGCGGCAGCGAACCTTCAGCATTTCAATGGGCGACAACTATACCTCTTTCGGTTGCTGCTTTTACTTTTCCGGATATGGACTTACGGACAGACCCCGGGCTGGGCCTACATGCGGCGGCACGTAGCATCCTGGTTACGGTGAACGGCAAGGTCGTCCGCTCTCCACCTCGTTCGGTCGAGATAGTTGGTGATACGACGAGGTCGTTCACCTTCCTGTGAGCGCAGGGACTAGGAACACACGTAGTCCTGTGTCGTGACATAGGCATCGGCGCTTCACGTCGCCAGCATCTCCACAGTCGTAGCAGACCTGGGGATGGTCGAGGGCACGCTAAATATCCCTCTTTGCTGAGGCGTTGGGCAAGCTCGCCGGCATGTGTGCTGGCGAAAGCGGCTGGGGACGGAATCGTGGTGTTACTGGCCTTGGACGAGAGTATGGAGGGTGAGCAGGAGTTTTATAGCGGACGACAGCGGCTGAGGGACAACGCTTCCGGCTGGGGTTGAGGTGACACGGTAACTTCTGGTACTTCCAGCGACCGCAAAAGTTGTTTCTTGGCTCTGTCAGCAATTCAGGCCACTTGGAGTGGCGACCTTGAACAAAACTTCTGCAGCTCTTCCCGTAAGAGCACCCCGATTGTGTCGTGCTGGTGATCGGTGCCTAGCGCTTATGCTTCGGCGTAATATGTTTTCAGCGCACGGCATTTGTATTTTCTGGTATTCGTTTCAAGCGTCTTCTCAATTCATGTGGCCTCCGAAACAAAGTCTTCGAAAGTCTTGGGTGGGCTGCATGTCAATCCGTTGAATAGCTCTTCTTTCATACCCCACCTCCGGAAGCAAACTTTTTGTTTCTTGAGACATGTCGGGGTCAGTGTGGTGGAGCAGGTGAGCAGTTTCCTGCATTAAGAGCGCGATGTTCTTATTGCGCACTTGTACTCGGCTTCCTAAAAGAACTTCGGCCTTTGCTTTGCGTGCGACGCTCGGAAAGATCTTCAAGAAAGTGCGTCGGTAGAGATTACAGATTGTCAGGGTGAACTCACGAATCTCAAACCACGTCCTCGTGACTTCTTCCAGGAAGCATACATGTCGCGGCTTGTCGTCGGACTTCCTATTGAATGTAGCGGCCCTTTCATATGGTTCCATCTACCTTTCTTGGTCTTCAAACGGTGATCCGCGGAAGGCCGGTGGCTTTCATGGATGTTCCAGCACGGTGTGGGACGATGGGGCTGTCATTTTGGTTGTAGTCTTGGCCTTGATTTCTATGGTCTTCTCGGGAAGAGGTCTGTACAAGGGTACAGACCGGTGCAGCCTGCGGCCAGTGCTCTGGTCCTTGGTGACGTTGGTATTGTCTACACGGTTCGGGCTTGGATCATGGCTTTGCGGGGCCATCCAGTACATGAATGCGGAAGCGCCTCCACTGGATGTCCCGTTCTTCTGAAGGGGAATAACACAGCATAGAAAAACTGCGAATCACAAAACTAACTTTTTCTTGCGCGAACCTTAGCCCACAAAAGGGACTGACTCTCGAAGCACAGGGATAGCGGCGAGTACTGCCGGCGAACGTCGAAATCTTATCTGCATGTCAACCAGCTTGACTTTTATACCTTACGCGCCGAAGCTTCAAGCCTAATTGCTGGTGCCCGCGTGCCTTCCAGAAAATGCCACGTAATTCGTGTCGCCTATACAATCAGATTACACAGGGTTGGCGACATCCTACACAATAGCTCCCCGTTGTCATACGCTCCAGTAATGTCTAAAAAGTACACATATAACGGTCTCCTTTCTACTCTGAATATTTCAATAGACTGAGTAGCGACAAATAAGTTATCATCCAGACACCTACCCATTCTGAAGCCTTTCTGAAGTTCTAGAAATACGTCATTATGTTCTGTCCATAACTACCGCTTTAATTTGATCACCTGCTTTACTAACCAGCCTATTACTGATGCAATGATCAACAATCTATTTGAGTGAATTCTCTACCCCCTTACCTTTAGATATTAAATTTATTCTACTTTGTCGCCAACTGTCTAGTATGTGCCTATCATTAAGCTTTTTAGTGCGATCGCAATTATATGGGCCCTCCAGGTCCATTTTTGCTGTAGCCGTTCCCGTCACCGTGAAGTCCATGGGCGATAACACCGTTGCCGGACGCCGTCTGCTCTATGTGCTAGTGAGAGCGTGCGAGGATGAGCTGACTCTCGCGGTTCAATCTCGCGTGCGCTAGTGAGGAAAACGGGGAGGAAGCGCGCCATGTTCCTTCGCGCGCAAGGAACCGGGGGAAGGAGAGGTAAGGAGCGTTCTACTTCGGCATCGGCAGCAATTGCCTATGGCGCGGCCGCACACTGTCGTGCGGACTTTATCTAAAAAGCGACCTGCTTTGGGGGCAGAGTCTAGGTGAGCCGACGATAATTCTCGCCGGTGGTGCTCGCTACTCAGTTTGCGTTGAAGCGATAGACAGCATGAAGGTCACTTCGCTCGCTGCAGCTCCCGCTTTTCATCACATCAGCGTTTAGAGAGTGAGTGTCCATGGTCTTTGAGTGTGATGTGTGCATGTTTGCCGGTGCGCGCTGACACCATCTTCTTAATTTAGTTAGTAGAGGAGTATTTACAAACTTATACTGGCGATAAAACTACTATCCTTACTCATTCTATCTGTCTATTAATTTACTATCACAATCGATGCTTGCCTTTCGGGCGAAACGGCGACTTTCTTCTACTGCTTTAACAAAGCGTGCTTATTTTTGTCCTAGTTCATTAGTCGGTCTAAGGAGAACCGCGTTTAATCATGTGGCTGCCCGCTTAGTAGTTTTCTCTTCGGCTTTCTTTCAGGTGAAATTTCTCAGCAACATCTCCTTTACCATCTGGTTCTCGTTCATGATGGTGTTTTTTTTTTTTTTTTTGCAGGAAACACTTTCTTATTGCCTTGAAATAATTCGGCTGTAATTTTTCACACGTAATGAAATACCGCGTCACCTTCCGGTTTCCTTCCATCGTCGTCGAGGATGTCTGTTTGTATTCCACACCTTCTGTCTAATAACTTAATGTGGTTTCAAAATATTCTAGGTTCGGCTTCTTTTTAACGCGTATTCATGAAAACCAACGCTCACTTTCACCTTTAGCCTTCAAACATTATTAGAACAGAAGATTTCTTTTTCTCCCGATATGTTTCACATTATCTGCCTATTTGATCATACTGCAAAGGCGCTTTTTTTACCAGTCTATGCGCTCGTATGCTTTCTGTCGTTCAACGATCGCTTCTTCCCATATCTCGCTGTGCCACCACCTCTTACTTTCCTCTTTCCTTTCCAACAAACGTGTTGCTTCTCTTTCCTGATTTCTCTCCTCATGACGCTTTGATGCTCACTATAGTCCCGTTGTTTGCTTGGCCATTTCCCGAGTTCTTTCTCGACTCGAACGGCTATTTTTGTTATTTGTTGAGCGTTCCAATTCGGACAGTCTATTCTTTGCTCCTTGCTCTCTTTCCCAAATTACACATCCCATTTTCGAAATTGTGCGTTGATGGTCATTCCCTATGCTGCTATAACCTTTCTCATCAATGACCATTTCTCTCAACTTGTCATCAGTTCCTTGTCATAAGTGTTGTCAATGGCCTATTTCCTATTTCCGATGGCCAATTGCCTATTTCCGACTTCCCATGTTATCTGGCCACCAAATTTAGGCGCTGTGCTCAGCATAACGAGGTCACGTTGCTCAGAGATATCTAGCATTAACTTCTCTTTGTTGTCAGTATAACCGTCTAGGTCCTGTATGTGCGTATACATGTCACCTAACAGGATAATGTTGGCATCATTCCCGAACCCCTCTATATCAGCACTTAGACTTTTCACAATCGCTTGACTCTGCAATTTTCTCCTCTACAACTACGTTATGCCCAGCCAAGTTTTCTGTGAAGCCGCAGCGCCATCTGCGAAACTTCATACTACGAGGCATAAACACAATTTTTTTATTTGTCCACTCCAGTGCATGCGCTGAGACGCAAGTCTCCAGAGCACACCAATAGAGTGGCTCAGCGGCCCAAGCCAAACCCAGCCTCCCCCCCCCCCCCCCGCTTTCTCACAGGGACTACTCTGCAAGACAGCGACACCAAGCACAAATAAAGACGCAAAGAAGCTATTGTCTCATGTTACACCAGAGGAACTGTAATACTAATGTGAAATCACTATTACAGGTGTTAGGACTCTGAAAGCTGACCTACAGTCCTTTAATTGCACAGTCTCCGTGATCGGCTGGTGCTACAAACCGCAAGAAGTCGTCGCGAGCGCCCATATCGCGCCCTGGTACGCCCCTGCGCCCCCCCCCCCCCCCGAGCCAGCACCTTCGACGACATCGTCCAGTGCATAGTGGCACAGAAATTTTGTAAGCGAAAACATGACGAAAATGGGAAGTGGAAGTGGCACCACCTGTTGGCGACTATGGTTCTTCTCCGGAGACGTCAGCATTGTCTGATTCACTGAGTGCGCCATGAAGAATGGTCACGTGTTGATTACATCAACAGGTTCATCTGGGCGCGAGCGGTTCAATTCAGGAACACCAGCCGGATCTTCAGCGGCAATTTTCGACGCAATAAAATGGCATATCGGCACACACAGAAACAAAGATAGACTTCGAGACGAATAAGCTTTCCGTGTAGCTTGAGATATAATATTTTAGTGTCCCTTTAGAAACTCTGTGGGCCCTGCATCAGCTTCCGTATTAGCTCCCAAATGGCGAGCCTACATGCAAGCACAATTACTGTGCATCTTTCGGGATTTATCGGCCAAATATCGCTTCGCTCTAGGCATTCTAAATTTTCGTTACTACTTAGTTTTGCTTGCTTGGTGTTTTACTTTGAGCAAAAAGACACAAATAAATAAAGGAACTTGTGCTTGCTCAGAACACGCGAACCCGCTCGCACGTCATAAATAAAGCGCGAGCTTTACAAATTAACCCACAGCGACATTCTCCATTACAGTTTTTCTCAAGTAAGCAGAACAGAGCCATGAAATTATTCTTGGGAACCATGATTGTCGTGACATATATCAGCATACATTGGTGTGCTTCAAACCAGCAATCTCTCAAGATAGAAAAGGGCAAGTATGCTAATTAAGTGTCGCCTACAAGATTGATTTCTAAATACTGATTCTTCTGTAGCACGCTGGGTACGTAGATGTGTAATTTTAACGTAAGATATTGCAAACCGCGCGTTAGCTCAAATACTTAATCTCGTTTCTGTAAAAGTAGGAACAATTTCTCACGACCAAGAAGATGTCAATAGAAACGAAATCCCAGAACACGAAGTGCGCACCACTTCCTTGAAAAAAACGTTTACTCACAACAGAGCTATTAGAAAACTTGTAGAACTAGGACATACTTATGTGATAGCTGCCGCGGCAACTCAGTCGCCAACACTCATCTACAGCATGTGACTAAGCTCGTGAGCTCGAGGTCGACGGGTAAATCCCGGCAGCCATGGCCGAATTTTGACGGGTGCGTGTGAAAAAATGTTCGTGCACAAGTGAAGCGGGCACTTTGTGCTTTTCAGAATTATTGCCGAATAGCTCATTATGGCGTGCCTCATAATCAGGTTGTGATGTTTTGGCTTGTGAAAATTTATATTTAAGTTACTTGTTCGCCTGATGCAACAAAAGAACCGGCATGATTGATATTTCCCACGCATTATAACGTAAAATAACTATTACTGTTTGTAGCCATTCTGTTTTCTTGTGGTCTTGAAGTGTTTGACCAGAAAGTTTATGCAATATTATTGAACAACTGAAGCATCAAGTGTTTATCGTTAGAGTAGCATATTGAAAGTTGAATTTATGGAAGATAATTTTGTATTGCGTTTTTTTACAATGCACAGTATATTTAATTTTTGTTGGAGCTAGCAGAATTCTAGTCCTTGAGCTGGATTACTCGAAGAGGTGGTCTTTACTACGCATGGTTGAATAATTGCCAAAATTTTACCGCGCCAGCTTTCACCTAATTACTCTACGGCACATAAAGTACTATATTGATTGCAGCCGGTTTGTATCCAAGGCTTCTACACTTGGCATAAATTTCGAAAATGGGACCAGTTTCAAGATAGGCGTGTTTTATGTGGGGCGGTTTTCATCGCATTGGTCATAATCACAGTCACACTCTTCGCAAGTGGCTTGCCAGAAGCGATCAGCATGTTGATCGCACATTTTTTGCCAATGCAACAAAAAGAAAGAAGGAGAGGAAAATACCCGTATAAATTGCACCGAGGGCCCTTTCGGAGCTAATATTGCAATGGAGGTGCTCGGAAGATGTCGCCTATCGTTAAAAAAAATTAAAAAAAAAAACTGCAAATAACTTTGGGGAGCGGCGGATTGCCGGAAGTGGTCCCTCATTACAGCCACACGCAAACACAACAAATAAAAACTGCGACTTCTGATTCTGTTTCATTCTTGTTCATTTTTGATAGGCTACGTTGCAAATAAAATGCATTTTCACGTGGACCTAGGGGGCTGGTAGTTCGTACCTATGCGTGCTTTTCAGCTTTCACACGCTCTGCTAGTTGCTAACACAAAGAGGTGTCCCGAAATAGACAAGATAGCCTTCAGATATCCTGGCAATTATTTTTCTATTTTTTGCGTGCATGCAGCTACCTAGAAAAAAGTTCACTCACGTACAGAGCCCCTTTAAAGAATTGCAAACGCAGCCCCAAGCTGTTTCAAGGGTACAGGACATCACACAAAGCACCCGAAGTTGCCTCTCATTGTCCTCTGTTAATGTTCGTTTTCAAGCCTACCTCTCCAAAAAAAAAGTAGCTGAGGTAGCAAATCCTTTAGGATTTGCTACCTCCGGTCAGGTACTTGGAGGATCATGCGAAATTTCCGGGATAGATTTCCTACTATAGCACAGTTATTACTCTGGCGTTGAATTGTGACCATAGGGACGTCGCTTCTAGGCCCGACGTTCACCTGACGCTCCCAGAGACGGACACCAGGTAGACAAAGCCAAAACACCACCTTTACTGCGTCGTGTCACTAAATGTCACTGAATCGCACGTAGCTCCCCAGCAACTCCCAGCCAGCTGGCAAGTTAAACAGTACCGTCAATTAATGTCCAATCGTTCATCCATAACAAGAACTATTTCAGTAGTTTTACCTCTTGAATTCAACAGAGTGTGATTTCTACTTATGGACAGAAACAAATTTATAATTTCGGGACGTCTTGCTGAATGTGCATTTTCACTTCACCAATATGAATGGGCATTTTAGGGGATATTCGCTGCAGTTATACCACTAGCGCTTATTACACATAGATTTAGACATGCCATGTGTTATTTTTACATATCTGACCGTAAGAAGACAGCTACGTCATTGGAACTAACGTCTACTAAACTGCGAACAGTTATAAACTATCGCCGAGTCTTCTCACGCTGAATTTATGTAACTGCTGTTGTATACTCGAAAATAAATACAATACATCCACACGTTTATTTATATAAAAAACGCGTATACGTTCCTAATAAAGCAAGGTGATCAGCTTCGTTGCCCATAAGTCCCTGCACTCAATTTCACATTGTATACAGAGATGCTGGAAGGCAAGCGGCGATGGCCATCACAGGTGGTGAACAACTACAGGATCGCATACATGTGGAAATGGCATTGTGACATGAGCGACTACATCAATTTCCTTTCGATTAAGTCGCAGCGTATCAAACGGCCTATATGCGCTCTCGAATAAGCTTAAAATTCGCTGTTGTTCCACGTTTTTTCTGAAGCGCCAGGTATGGTATTGAGCAGCGGTGCGTAGTTATTCGAAACCTTCGAATAAAATATGGAGTATTGCGGCACCTTATTCGGTCTTCCGATACAATCGCCACTAATTCTAAATACAAATATTTGTTGAATTGTTTAAGAATATTTCAGATCGCCACTTGTGCCCTGTCATACGTGAAATCGTAGGACACATGCAACCAGTAGAATCCAAGCGGCCACAGTAGGCATGAAACGCGATGAGTTACGTTGAGAACAACGCTACGTCACTCATGAAGTCCAACTTTTCCATATAAACCGCCGTCATGTGCACATAACAATGAGTCCAGAGTAAGCGAACAAGCTCCCTATTTGCTCCGAATCCTTTGTCTGTGCTCCCAATCTTTCATCGCCCCCATCCCTCTCCCATGTGTAGGGTAGCAAGCCGGTTACGCTAAACTGGTTAACCTCCCTGCCTTTCCTTCTCTACTTTTTCCTTCCTTCCTTCCTTGTCTGTGCTTTTAACCGACCCTTAATAGCGTCCTTTGTAATGACAGAAGCTTGCTAACAATGTGAGCATGCCGCATAATCTAAAAATCGCATAATATACTGGTGATAACGGTGCGCCCTGATACAATAAGTATTCGATATTCCATTAAATTACCTTTTGGTGCGGTTTTGTTTCTGTGCCATTCTGTCCCGAAATTTTTCATTCGCACACTTCTAGTATTTAGGCAGAAAAGTCAGTAAAACATCAATGTATTTTGTGCGAAATTTTGCAAACATATATATTGAAAATGGTCTTACCGGTGCAACTGGTTATAAGTAAGTACGCCTCGAGAATTTGTCATATACAATGCGCGATTTTAATGTTTTTTGTTGTTGTAATGTTAGATTGTAACTTTTTTTCACAATTACTTAACCTGCTGATTTTTCTTATTTCTCCAGTAATTAATGTCCGCCTTTGCGAATACTCCAACCTAAGGACTTGAATGGTGCTAGCTGCCATCGGCAGTTTTAAAGAATATAAACCGGCTGCCTTAATTTACAGCATGCTGAATGCATCTCATTACATTTAATAAATAACTTTACACCAAGTTTGGAGAAAATATATTGATTGTGTTGCATCAGTTATTGTAATACCCTCACACCACAGAACGGCTGCGTTTGTTTTGCCTATAGTAATATGAAGCGGCCCACGTGATGGTTAGTTGCAGGTCTGCCGGTTAGACATGCATCATTTTAAGCATGTCGTTATGCTGAACAGTGAAGCCAAGGAAGAGGTGGCCCATAGTTTCGCTACAACGCTAGAATCACAAGTATCTGAAACTTGGGAAGAAGCCCGCAATTTTCTCGGGGTTTCTTCAGTGCTTCGAGAAAATTACGCCAAAAAGTAAGAGGACCACAAGACAAACGCTACTTTAGATATTGCTTATTGCTTGTTCTTGTTACGCGTGAGCGCTGCGCAAACTACCAGATGAATAGAAGATGAATAGAATAATGTTCCCCGTACACAAATGTGAAGCGCTGAGAAGGACATTCGAAAACTCCACATATATACATACGTCTGAAGTGCTGTTTAGTAATAGTACTTCAGTTATTGCGAATAAGTAGTATTCAATATAACAGTTCCATACCGCTCAACTTGTTCTTTCCGCCGAAGGTTGGTGCAAATACATGGGGCAAGATCTTCACAATGGTCAAAAATATCAAAGTCAATGCCCATGTGAGGAATGGACATGTGACGCAAATAAATCAACTTTAAGAGTCACTGGGTAAGGCAAGTATGTGAAGTCTAAATATTGATCTAATATGTGATGTGGATAAAATGAAAATTGGGGCACGAGTGTGTGGGTATGTGTGCGTGTGCGTGCGTGCGTGCGTGTGTGTGTGTGTGTGTGTGTGTGTGTGTGTGTGTGTGTGTGTGTGTGTGTGTGTGTGTGTGTGTGTGTGTGTGTGTGTGTGTGTGTGTGTGTGTGTGTGTGTGTGTGTGTGTGTGTGTGCGTGTGCGTGTGCGCGTGCGCGTGCGTGTGCGTGGAAACAAAGGCTGCACAACAAACACTGGTGCTGACACTACTGCTGCGCGTAGCGTCTGTGATACAGCAACTTCAAAGATAGAATAAGTTCAACAAAGAGAAATGACTGCTTGTAGATACATTACTCGTTCATAAATGTTAGTAGTGAATGTATTTAAGTATATTTCTGTTCACAGTTACTAATATTGGCGTGAAGAAAGGCTGCGAGTTGTTCAAGATAAATTGTTCTAATAACTTCTGCCAGCGTTCGTGTAGAATACGTTTACATCACGTTTCGTGTAGAAGAACTATTTAAACATGTATTTTTCCCTATATTGATGTTATATAAATAACGGCATTTTGTACTGCTTTCTCAGGGGCACAAATGACGGCAGATATCTAGGATGCAAATTATTTAATGCACGCAATAATATTAACCATTTCATACTTGGTCGCCAGCACTGCAAAGCCTCGCGTGTAGGGAACTCGTAGAAATCTCGCTCCTCTTGACGGTTACCGCGGAATAAGTATTCGCGAGTTTGAAGTGTACCTCGCGACCACAACTTCACATCATATATCGCTGTAATGATACAGCTTAGTTCTTGCAGTTCTATACATGATGTCACGTGGTAGTGATGGTGAAGAAGGCAGCAAAACTTTCATTAACGAAACTAGCGTTTTATAGGGCGAACTTGTGCCCTCAAAAGCAGGCTACACACTCAAAGAACGATAGCGGCGAATACACTCGGCGATCGTAGAAAATCTCCTGAGTGGGTCAAGCGCGTCGGCTTTTATACATGAGTCGTCGAATGTTCCAGAGTAATCGCTAGGACCCGCGCGCCTTCCACAAAGTTTTACATTATTCGCCTCACGCACACATGCAATCAGATTACGCAAGGTTCGGTCACAGACAGCGGATGGAACCATCGATAACATTCCAGAAACTTCCGATACATGCAGGCCCGTCCTGCGCTGTGCGATAACATTTGTTAGGCGGTGAAACGTGTCGCCCGATAAAGACAAGTACACGTGTCAATACACCCCTCTTAGAAATCATCGACCCAATACTGCGAACAAACGAAAGTAATAAAGAAAAGCACTCGTAGCAAAGAAAACAACAAAATAATAAACTTCGTCAGCATCCGTAAAAGGGTTTAAGACGCACCACGTGGAACCACTTCAGATCGTGCGCGGCGCCGCTGTGAATGCGAAATGCCGTCTGGCACGACCTCATAGTCCACAGCGCCAATACGTCGGATGACCTTGTAGGGTCTGAAATAGCGTCGCAGTAGTTTCTCACTCAGTCCTCGTCGGCGTATCGGGGTCCATACCCAAACACGGTCACCGGGCTGGTACTCGACGAAGCGTCGTCGGAGGTTGTAGTGTCGGCTGTCGGTCCTCTGCTGGTTCTTGATCCGCAGGCGGGCGAGCTGTCGGGCTTCTTCGGCACGCTGGAGATAGGTAGCGACGTCAAGGTTCTCCTCGTCAGTGACGTGCGGCAGCATGGCGTCGAGCGTCGTCCTCGGGTACCTGCCGTAGACCAGCTTGAACGGTGTGATCTGTGTTATTACTTGCCCCGCCGTGTTGTAAGCGAATGTTAAGTACGGCAGCACGGCCTCCCAGGTCTTGTGTTCGACGTCGACGTACATTGCTAGCATGTCGGCGAGGGTCTTATTCAGCCGCTCCGTAAGACCATTCGTCTGTGGGTGGTAGGCCGTTGTCCTCCTGTGCCTTGTCTGACTGAATTGCAGAATGGCTTGGGTGAGCTCCGCTGTAAAGGCCGTTCCTCTGTCGGTGATGAGGACTTCTGGGGCGCCATTTCACAGCAGGATGTTTTCGACAAAGAATTTCGCCACTTCGGCTGCGCTACCTTTTGGGAGTGCTTTAGTTTCAGCGAAGGGGGTGAGGTAGTCTGTCGCCACGACGATCCACTTATTTCCGGTTGTTGACGTCGGAAAGGGTCCCAACAAGTCCATCCCAATCTGCTGGAATGGTAGGCAAGGAGGCTCGATTCGCTGTAGTAATCCGGCTGGCCTTGTCGGCGGTGTCTTGCGTCGCTGACAGTCTCGGCATGTTCTGACATAGCGGGCGACGTCGGCGGTCAGGCGCGGCCAATAATACTTTTCTTGTATCCTCGATAGTGTCCGGGAAAATCCGAGCTGTCCGGCGGTCGGATCGTCATGTAGGGCGTGCAATACTTCTAGACGAAATCCTGACGGGACAACAAGAAGGTAGTTGGCGCGCACTGGTGCAAAGTTCTTCTTCACGAGCAGGTTGTTTTGAAGCGAGAACAAGGACAATCCTCGCTTAAATGCCCTAGGGACAACGGCGGTGTGCCCTTCCAAATAATCGACGAGTCCTTTAAGCTCCGGGTCTGCCCATTGCTGTTCAGCGAAGTCTTCCGGGCTTATTATTCCAAGGAAGGCCTCGTAATTCTCATCTCGCGGTGGCGGGTCAATGGGGGCGCGTGATAGGCAATCGGCATCAGAGTATTTTTGTCCGGACCTGTAGGTTACAGTAATGTCATATTCTTGTAGTCTGAGGCTCCAAAGCGTCAGTCGTCCAGGAGGATCCTTTAATTTCGCTAGCCAATACAACGCGTGATGGTCGCTGACGACTTTGAATGGCCTGCCATATAGATAAGGGCAAAATTTAGCAGTAGCTCAAACGATGGCGAGGTATTCCTTTTCCGTCGTAGAATAGTTGCCTTCCGCTTTTGACAGCGACCGGCTTGCGTAAGCAATCACTTGTTCGACCCCGTTTCTCCTCTGGACTAGAACGGCACCGATGCCTAGGCTACTGGCGTCAGTATGGATTTCTGTATCGGCATGCGTCGTTTGAGTTCTCCAAATGTGTCGGCCTCCGGCGTTTCCCACTTGAACTCAACATCACATTTAGTTAGACGTGTCAACGGCTCAGCGATGCGTGAAAAGTCTTTGACAAAGCGCCTGCAGTAAGCACACATGCCAAGGAATCTACGCACTGCCTTCTCGTCGATGGGTTACGGGAACTGTGCGATTGCAGGTGTCTTTTGCGAGTCTGGGCTGACACCAGATTTGCTGATTATGTGGCCTAGGAACAGCAGCTCATCGTAAGCGAAGGGGCAGTTTTCCGGCTTCAGAGTGAGCCCTAATGACTTGATGGCCTCTAGTACTGTCGCAAGCCGCCTGAGGTGATCGTCAAAATTTCCAGCGAAGACGACGACGTCATTTAAGTAAACTAGACAGGTCTGCCATTTCAATCCTGCTAAAACCGTGTCCATCACGCGCTGGAACGTTGCAGGCGCCGAGCATAGCCGAATGGCATAACCTTGAACTTGTAGAGGCCGTCTGGGGTTGAAGGCGGTATTTTCGCGATCTCTTTCGTCGACTTCTATTTGCCAATAGCCACACTTGAGGTCCACCGACGAGAAGTATTTAGCGCTCCAGAGCCGATACAATGCGTCGTCTATACGTGGGAGGGAGTATACGTCCTCCTTCGTGATCTTGTTCAGACGACGATAATCGGCGCAGAAACGTAGGGTTCCGTCCTTTTTCTTCACCAAGACTACAAGAGATGCCCACGGGCTTTTCGACGACTGGATGATGTCGTCGCGCAACATTTCGTCGACTTCGTGCCTTATAGCTTCGCGTTCTCGCGTCAAAACTCGGTAAGGGCTCTGGCGGAGTGGTCGAGTGCATTCTTCGGTTATTATGCGATGCTTTGCGACTGGTGTTCGTCGAATCCTTGATGACGTCGAAAAGCACTCTTTGTATCGTCGAAGCAGACTTCTGAGCTGTCGCTGCTTAATCGCGGGTAGAATTGGATTTATGTCGAAGTCTGGCTCGGGAACTACGGTCGTCGGGGTAGATGCGGCAGAATCCGAGAAGAGAAACGCATTGATGGTTTCCAGAATTTTGTCGATGTATGCGATCGTAGTGACGTTGTTAATGTGTTTGAACTACTCGCTCAATTTTGCCAGCAACACTTTAGCTTTTCCTCCGTGCAGTCGAGCGATCCCCCTTGCGACACAAATTTCACGTTCGAGCAGTATATGTTGGTCGCCCTCCATGACGCCTTCTACGCAGGCCGGTGTTTTGGTGCCGACGGAAATGACAATGCTGGAGCGGGGTGAGATGCTGACTTGATTTTCAAGCACGCTTGAGCCGTGGTGGCTACGAGAGCTCTCCGGCGGTATCGGTCGGTCTTCCTGCAGCGTTATCGACTTCGACTTCAGGTCGATGATTGCGTCGTGTTGGTTCAGGAAGTCCATGCCGAGAATGACGTCTCGTGAACACTGTTGGAGGATAACGAAGGTGGCAGAGTAAGTGCGGTCATGAACGGTAATTCGTGCCGTGCAGGTTCCAGTCGGCGTGGTGAGGTGTCCTCCAGCTGTCCGAATTGGAGGGTCTTCCCATGCAGTCTTAGCTTTCTTCAGCTGGGCGGCGATGGGTCCACTCATGACGGAGTAATCGGCTCCTGTGTCTGCTAAGGCAGTGACTGCATGGCCGTCGAGAAGCACGTCGAGCTCGGTGGTTTTTTGTCTTGCGTTACAATTAGATCTTGGCGTCGGATCACGGCTGCGTCGCATTGACCTGTGACTGGTATGTGACGTCGTCAGGTCGTCTTTCGTCGGCGTATTCTTTGCTTCCAGACTACGTCGGGACGGCGGCGTGTGGTTATGTCGTCGAGGTAGTTTCTTCGGCGTTTCCGTCGGAGGCGGCGGATTTTCGTCAGTTCGACGAACAGCAACCGCACCTCCATAGGTTGCTGCTTTTATTTTTCCGTATATGGGCTCGCTGACTGGCCCCGCGCTGGGCCAGTGTATGGTCGGCGCTGCGGTGACAGGCCTGGTGATGGTGAACAGGACGGTCGTCGAGAGCTCCACTGAGTAGCTGCGATGTAGTCGGCGAAATCGCGAGGGCATTCACCTTGCTGCGGGCGCGGAGCGTTGACGGCGAACCCTCGCAGTCCCATCTCCCGGTATGGGCATCGTCGGTAGACGTGACCCACTTCTCCGCAGTGGTAGCAGAGCGGGCGGTGGTCAGGAGCGTGCCAAACGTCTCTCTTCGTCGGGTAGCTGCGCTGGGCGACGGGTGGGCGTGCTGGCGGAGGCGGCGGTGGTCGACGGAATTGTGGCGTTACAGGGCCCTGGCGCTGTCGTGGAGGGGGACCTTGACGGTGGGCGACGGCGGCGTAGGTCATCGCTTCTGGCTGGGGCTGCGATGATTGTGGTTGCACCTCGGGAACTCCAAGCGATCACTGGACTTCTTTGACGATTTCGGCAATTGAGGCCACTTGAGGTTGCGATGAAGGGAAGATCTTCTGAAGCTCCTCTCGTACGACTGCCCTGATAGTCTCGCGCATGTTGTCGGTGGCCAGTTATTGAACTCCGGCGTAGTTTGTTGACTTGGTGCGGTGGTCGAATGGCCGGTTCCGCATTTCCAGTGACTTCTCGATGCTCGTCGCCTCTCGAAGAAACTCGTCGACGGTCTTCGGTGGGCTTCTTACCATTCCGGCGAGAAGTTTCTCCTTTACACCATGCATCAGTAGGCGGACTTTCTTATCCTCGGATATTTCTGGGTCGGCGTGGCGGAACAAACGGTTCATCTCCTCCGTGAAGATCGCGATCTTCTCATTCGGCAGCTGCGCTCAGGTCTCCAGTAAAACTTGCGCTCGCAATTTTCGCACGACGCTTGTGAATGTTTGCAGGAAGCCGCTTCGGAACAGGTCCCACGTCGTCAAGGTGGCTTCTCGGTTCTCGAACCACGTCCTAGCAGCGTCCTCCAATGCGAAATGGACATGTCGCAGCTTGTCGTCGCTGTCCTAGCTGTTAAACGTAGCGACCCTCTCATACGTCCCCAGCCAGCTTTCCGGGTCCTCAAATGTGTAACCGCGGAACGTCGGTTCCCTGGGCTGCTGCAGAATTATTGGGGCCGCTTCGGCTTCCATTGGGGCTGTCTTCTTGGTCGTATCTGGTAGAAGACCGTGCTCTGGGGGCAGCAGCTGTAGCCAGCGGCTTGCTCGATGCTCCGGGACGACGTTGGTGTTGTCTTGCGGTCCGAGCTTGGATTACGGCTTGTCGGGGGCGTGCGGTACATGAACGTGAAGCACCTCCACCAGATGTCACGTGGTAGTGACGGTGAAGAAGGCAGCAAAACTTTGATTAACTAAACTAGCGTTTGATTGGGCGAACTTGTGCCCTGAAAAGCAGGCTACACTCAAAGAATGATAGCGGCGAATACACTCGGCGATTGTCGAAAATCTCATGAACGGGTCAAGCGCGTCGGCTTTTATACATCAGTCGTCGAATGTTCGAGAGCAATCGCTGGGACCCACGTGCCTTCCACAAAGTTCTACATTATTCGCATCGCGCACACATGCAATCAGATTACACAGGGTTCGGTCACAGACAGCGGATGGAACTAGCGATAACATCCCAGAAACTTCCGATACATGCAGGCGTGTCCTGCGCTGTGCGATAACATCTGTTAGGCGGTGAAACGTGTCGCTCGATAAAGATAAGTACACGTGTCAATATTATCAGTCTTTTTCAGTACTTTTCTACAGGTCATTAAACTCCATCTAACTCTATGGGACCCTTTGATATAACACCCGCAGTTGAGGCGTACACGTTTTATGCGTGCGCGAACTCATGCTCAAGGTTCGATCGCTGTTAGCGGTGTGCAAACATCGTCAGAACAACGTGCAGTATGCTAACCGGTTTCTGGTGTATGTTGCTCAGAAATTTCAACGCAAACAATTTATGAACTGCTTCAATGCATTGTTTAGCTTTCAGGCTCACCTACATCTGTATGCCCAGCCTAACACCCCAAACTAATCTCTTGGGACTACTCCACGCTTAAAAAGAGGTTAGAGAGCATTTACACATCTCCATTCCGTGTATTTACGTTGAAAAGACGGTCGCTTCAGTTCCAGTTAAAGTTTCGCCCACTGTAGTTGTCCGCCCGGGCGTCTATAGGCGAGGCTTCGTAATAGCTACAGCGCGTAACACTTGTTGTGTGCCTCCATGTCTGTCCAGCTGCAAAGGCGCCGACGAAAAACTAACCTTGATTTCTTGCCCTACCGTCGCAGACCTACAACACAAATTAAAGCGACCAAGTATGCGGCGAAAGACACTCGGTTTCACTGTCGGCTACATACACTCCTCCATGCGTGAATTTTTTTTTTTTTAAACCATAGATGTTATTCGTCCAGACAGCGCCAATATTCAACGGAAATGCTGCGTGGCTGTAATGCCAGCGATTTGAGCTCACAGTAGATGCCATTTCAAGGATTTCTCAAGACCTACTTGCTTGCTTGTCGAAGCCGGAGAATAGAATGCTATTGTCCACTCACACGACCTTACCGTTAGAGTCTAATGAGAGCCTAATGGCGCCAACCGTTTTCCCCCTTCCATAGGCAGACAGTCCTGCGAGGAGATCCACATATAAATATCGCAGGACATAACGCCTACACCAAGAGGCATACACATGTTTTTTTTTTCGCCAAGACTGAGTCTCACACTAAAGAAAATGAGTCAAATAAGGTTCATTCTCTTGTTCTAGCCATCAGCTTCGCCTGGTCGCGACAAAAAGTTATTTATACGTAGGGGTGGGGGGTGGGGGGGCTCAGTAGTTACGCCATTCTGCTGGCAACACCGAGTTCGCGTGTTCCGAAGCCTTTCCCCAATGGTGGTCTTTCATAGCTATATTTTATAACTTGGAACGTCATGACTGAATATTTGTCCGAAAGTATGTTTTCCAACCTAAAGGAAATATGTTCATATGTAATCTACAGATAAACAGCTCGGAACAAGCTTCCGCACTTCATTTTATGCTGCGACATAAACAAAAGATAGCTTAGTATTAGGTGCGTTGTGGTACTTAAGGAATACCTAATCAGCACATTTCCATCTCCCACGAAATTACTGGTATATGGGAAGGAGTGGTTTAAGTCGCAGCCCAAGGCACTCTCCAATATCATTCCCTTCGCAGTGGTAGGCTAGGCTGCTGAAAATATTCGTGATGACCCTCTCTTCTGCGCATCGCCGTGGCTTCCCACTGTGGAATGCCGGTTCATTATCAGAGACACCCAAATTTGTGCGTCTAGTGCAGACTTGTGCACCTTAAGAAATAAAAGGTAACGGATTACAATTTGTTCTCTGACATTTTTAAGTTATCGCGGGTGGAAATTACAGACCCACTAAAGTAGTTGCGCAATTATTTAAGTAGTCAATTACGCTAACGTTACATTCCACCCTACACTTACTACAATCGCAGAAATGCACTTAAGAAAACGAGCTGGACCGGCTCCTTCAATGCCACCTCTGCAGCCCTACGCACGTTCGTTGTATTCGTTAAAAGCAAACTTTCAAAATTTTCTTCTGTAATCTCTCGTTTCCTTTTGAAGACATCTGCAGTGACACTTCAAAATCGGCTCTATGTGATCGCTGGAGAGAAGGGTTGTGTTGTAAAGTGCAAACACATTGTTTAAATGATAGGATCTTCTAATACACCAGCATAGTTAATTAAGGCGAGGCATATCGATTGTCCGAACCGTGCTGCACAAGAAGAAGCAGAAGACATTAAACACTCTCTGGGATCTTGCCCCAAGAAATTAATGAAATAGACGCTCTGCGAGAGAACCTACAAAAGAAGCTCCTCCGCATTCGTGCCAGCAACACCCTGTACTCGCAGAAGGGTCAATCATAGCCCACACAAAATGCTTAAGTTTTTTTTTTTTCCATTCCCAAGAGAGACGGATTTGATGGGAATGTAGTGACATTCATGAGTAACGTTCTGTGAGACGTTCAGTCGTAGCAATCGCCCACTTCGAACGCCAATCTAACGCCACCTGTTGCTACAAGGCACCCCCACCGCCGTCATTAGAAAATTGAATATTGCGGTTCTTCGATTCCGGGATGCGTACGATCTGGATCCTCTATCAAGTGCAGCGCATCAGTGTTGATGGATGAGGGGAAGGCGCTCCCAACTGTGTCAGTCAAAAATTTGAACATTGTGGAGAGGCGATTCCCTGGCATTAACGTCCGAAGTGACCATTGCTATCAAACCATAGAGCCACTGTTTCATCGATCGCTCAAAATCTGTTTGACCTCCACCCGATGACCTTCAGTCGTTAGTGATTTGGAATTCAAGAACTAAGCCTAACAGCCATCAGCAAGCATTCACTTATCCTGAAAAGGTCGTCATACCTGTTGTGCAATTTAAAAAAAAGATACATGCCGTTCAACCACAAAAGAAATGTTCGTGTGTTATCATTGCTCAAATAGTTGTATATGAGCCACATTTCACAGAAACACAAGGAAAACACGGGGAAAGCGAAAGATGTACATTAAGGTCTCCTGGGCCTCGTCAAGCTGTTCTCTTGCTACTTTTAGTCGAAGATTCCAGCCATAATACTTTCCGGTAAACAAAGAAAATTGAATATAAAAATGAAACGCGATGAGCAAAACGAGAGCAAGGTAAAAGCCGTACTCAACATTTCGACAAGTGGACTCGTTATTTCAAGAAGGTGAAGTATACTTGCATTGAAAAAGACAAGTCCCCTTGTCGAAACGTTGGCTCCCGCTTTCACCTTGTTTTGGTTTTGTTTATTTCAGAGAAATAGAAACAGGCACGCTTAACAGTGAAAAACTGCTGCTTAATAGAAATTTGCTTAAATTGCCTAATAGAGTAGAGAACCAGCTTGAAAGTGCTTCCAGAAGAGATTAGATAGATAGATAGATAGATAGATAGATAGATAGATAGATAGATAGATAGATAGATAGATAGATAGATAGATAGATAGATAGATAGATAGATAGATAGATAGATAGATAGATAGATAGATAGATAGATAGATAGATAGATAGATAGATAGATAGATAGATAGATAGATAGATAGATAGATAGATAGATAGATAGATAGATAGATAGATAGATAGATAGATAGATAGATAGATAGATAGATAGATAGATAGATAGATAGATAGATAGATAGATAGATAGATAGATAGATAGATAGATAGATAGATAGATAGATAGATAGATAGATAGATAGATAGATAGATAGATAGATAGATTACAGGAGATAATGTCAGACGTCGGATTTGCGAGAGGTGTGCAAATCTCCAAGTCTGCCACGTCCACGTAATCTAGGCATTGCCGCAGGACGCTGGGATCCCGTTTACATGGTTTCACTTCTTTCAACACTACTGTTTCCGGCAAATGTCAGTGCTCAAAGCTGAAAAATGTAACTGATTACATGTAATTAATTACTGAAAATATAATTGGAATACAGTGACCGTTAACCAGTAAGCAATGTATTCGACTAAATAAGCAAAACTAATTGGTGATAACAATTCAATCACATATAATTCACCACGTGCACTTCCAGTCTGAACGCTACTCCTTTCATCTCATAATGACGGCAATCGCATGTTCTAGTTTTTGACGGGGCCCAGCAATGGTGAATGAGAAAAGTCAATCTCTACAAGACTGTGTCGTGCGCCAGCTCTCTATGTTCCTTTCTTTTCAGTGTAATTGACATGAGAAGGGAGGAGGGGAAGAGCGAAACAAACTAGCGCGCCTGAAGCAATGATTATTTGGTATCTTGGAGGAAACACCTCGGAATTTTTATCTCTTCATTTCTTATTGCCCTCAACTTATTCTTTATATTAGCCTTTATACCCTTCCGCATAACATGGTTGGAAACAATCCAGTATGTTCGCCAAACCCATCATTTCCGCCTAATTTAGTGCACCCCCATGTAACGGAAGCATTTTGTAGCCCAGCTGTGAGCTATGACGTACGTTCCCTTGACCATGCACTGAACATACAAATCATCTTTGAAAAGCGCTTACCCGTGACCTATATTACTCACATACACACTTAGACACCAAAACTCTTTCCTAAGATACGTTACATGCCAACTAATTGCAAACATTGCAATCAGAACAAATATTAGTGGAACTGCACAACATTCGACGTTTGTCGATATGTTCTCCTAAACAGTTTATTTGCTGGGCATCTGCAAAGGTTATTGCAGTGGTCAGAAACGTCAGACCGAGATCAAGCGATAAATTCATTGTGTTGGCTTGTGCTGGTGACGATCTTTTGCAGGCACTCGTCGTCATCACTAAAAATATCCTCTGTACAAAAGAGAGCTTTCCTAGTGACCCTAGAAGCTTGCAAAGACGATGGGGTCATAGTAGCTCATGAGTGGCTGCACATGAACAATGTCTCGACCCCGACGGCGTAGATATGAATTATTCGCAATGGACTCGATCAAGTAGCTCCGGGAGATGTGTGCTCGACATCTGCAAGGGCCTTCATACATGGGAAATACTTTTGAAGAGAAGCCAGGTGCGTTCGAAAGGACCGACCGCGGCACAAGACTGCCAGAAAGGAATTCGGGCACGCAGGTCACTCAAGCGTGGATGCGTTTCTGGTGCTTTCGGTCGATTGAAATGTACGTGCATGTTAGTTTGTTAGGATTTACATCCGCGCAACTGAAGACACCAATTTCCCATAGAGGAAGCACAGCGGAGCCGACGACTGATGGCGAAAAAAACGCATGCTTGAATGCGTCGTTCGACATGGTTTACGGAGACGTATTGAATTTCCGTGGTGGATATTTTCAAAATACCTTGGACATGCGTTGAGCCATAAGTCACGTTTTTTTTTTTTTTTCTCACCGTTCCCAGTGGTAAACGTGGCAGTCAGGCGCGGCAAATCAAGGGCCAACTCGAGCGCTAATCTCGTACATAGCGCTAGTCTTAACCCACGTTTAGCGCTCGTCGTCTTTCCTGCAATAGTTTGTATCATTAAATTCGAGAAATGGTTGCGCCTTAACGTCAAGCTATTCCAAACTGCTTCTATTCCGCTTCCTTCATTGGCGCCCTGCAATCGGTGAAGGGTCATTTGGAATCACGCCCACTTGTCTGTCACGAGGTGTCATGAAAATCGCCAAAAATCCGCATCCCAAGATGACGTGTACACACCGATTATGCATGATTACGGCAGACAAGAAAACAACAGTTCTTTCTGATTCTATGCCTTTGTCACAATTAACCTTCCGCGGTAGCTGAAACGGCTTCTGCTGTGCCTAGTTAGCGTGTCTGTAGCGCGACGTCACAAAAGAGGGCAATCTCGCGAAGTCCAGTTAACATGTTTGCCCTTAGATGTATTATTATGTCGAGAAAAGCTGAACCCTTTTTTTTTGGAAAAGCGAACAGTCGCCCCATTCTGAAAGGAATAGAAGATGGCTCTCCGCTGGTCGCTCCGGCGCTTTTTACTCAGAGGTGCTGGTGAGAGCTAATTTCGTCGCTTATAACAACCTTGTATGGGAGTGCAATGTTGCTGAGGCCTTTCGGTACGTATAGGAGGTTGCTCTGGCAAATTCTTTTTTTTTATGATTGACCATTCTAAAAGCATTTTTAACACCCCGTTGCATGCCGTTGCAATGGTCGACGAGCCTTCGTAAGGTAAGCAAGCAGAGGCGGACCAATGGTAGACGCTGGCGCTACTGTCCTTGACCCGGTTATCTACTTTCACTGTGCTGGTTCAGCCCCACCGAAAAACGCTCGCCTCTTCTGTACCCTCCATTCACTCGGCAGACAACTAGATAAGAAAAATCTGTCGCGCTATGAAATGGTTTTTCCTTTCAAAGCAAAGAAAAGTCACCTGCTATGACTAAGGAGAGCATTTGAGTTGCTCTTGAAGTAACATTGTGGGTCACTGCTTGGTCCTTTCGTCGGTGGTTACGCAAGTTCGTAGTGAGGAGATTAAAGTAAAATCTTAATTGAGAAACTTTACGTTATATCGTCCAGGTTTTGCTTACACAAATGCCCGCGTACATTGCAAAGAACATTGCAGAGTATGATGAAGTGAAACGCATATAATAAAGCACTCATAATCAGCCGCGCTGTGAAGATGTCATGGGGCACCAAAAAGCAATAAAACCTGCAAGCAATTCTACTAGGGCGATATGTGTTTACCAAACTTTAGACCTTCATATGCTCATTTTACAGTGCTGAAAGTGAACAAACCTTTCTTTCTTACGCCAGATGTACGCCATACGACGCCTCACTGTACGGTTACGATGTGCCTTATCCAACCTGCTGCGGAAAAGTTTACCACTAAAATCGTTTGACTAGCAATCATTGCTGGGAAGTTTGTAATTAAATAAAGAATTCGTACACTTGACAGATTTCGACTTGAATGTTTCCATTCAATATAATATCTCTCTTTCTCCTGTTGTCAATCAATAATCGTTGATGTTTTCGGTAGAGCAGTTGTGGCCATAAGCATTTCCACATGATGAAACTGTCGAGATCTAGTAAGTACTCGAGGACACAAAATTTAAAAAGGGTTTTTTTAAAACGTGGTAGTCAAAGCGTAAATCTGCAGCAGTCAGTAAAGTATATTTTCATGTACAAAGTAAGCTGTCCGATCTGTTCGAGAGCAGCACTACCGTATTCGGCACAGAATGCCCCAAACACAAGTAAGCAGTAGCACGCTGTTCTCTGCTTTGTGTACGCTATTTTACACTTTGCTGCTTGGCAATTTCATCGAATTACAAGCCTTCCGGACGTTGTTACGATCACAAAGACATGGTTGCGTTCAGAGATTCAAGATAATGAGATAATACCTCCCGGATACAAGATAGTACATCGAGATCGACAGTCTCCAGGAGGCGGCGTTGCAATAACAATCAAAGAAAATGTTGAATTCAAAACACTAAATGGTATCCCAGGACACGAAAGTCTTTGGTGTGAAATGAATATTGGAACGTCACGAGTCCTTTTCGGTACAATTTACCGACCCCCAAACTCACCTCTTTTATTCTTAGAGTCCATACAGAGTTACTTAGAAGCAAGCAAACAGCGCCACTGCCGACTACTCCTAACCGGTGACTTCAATTTACCGGCAATTAACTGGGACACATACGCAACTGAATTGTGGGAACAGGCACACTGCGATTTGCTCCTTGACATTGCATTACCTTTCACAAATTGTTCGTCGAAGTACGCGAAATGCAAGGGAAAGTCCATCTGTCCTGGATCCGGTATTCTTTGACGGGCGCTTTGACCAGTTTGAAGTGTCGGTTGAGGAGGGTATCTCAGACCATGAAGTTGTCTTCGTTCAGATAGCACATAACGAGAAAAAGTCAAAATTTAAAGAGGCTGTTGCATATGTTCCACATTTTTTGGAAGCTGATGACACAAGTATCATTGACTACTTGTCATTGGCACTGGGCAATTTTGATTATCAAAGTGATATCAATACCATGTGGCCATCGTTCAAGCATATTATTTTCCATTGTGTTAGCAAATTTGTGCCGGTTCGTAAAAGAAAGAAAACTAAACGGAACCCTTCGATCAACTGGGAAATGATCCAACTAAAACGTCGAATAAGCCGCCAGAGACGGAAAGTAACGAAAGACCGCGCAAGAATAACTAAGTTGTCTGCACAACTGCGTTCTATGATTACTGAAGCCAAAAGTAAATATTACAAAGAAACATTGACAGATTTCATGAGGCCGTCTCCCGATCATTTTTGGCGTCACATGTCAAAGAAGTACAACGAGTCGCATAGCATTGTAGTTGATTACACTGTAGTTACTGACCCTGCAGTCATTGCTTCTTCTTACAACGAGATCTTCCAGTCTGTGTTTTCTGCTCCATCACCCAATCCAATACTGAATCCATACTCTTCCCATCGCTTCGCTCGGAAGAGATGCCAGACGTTGAAGTGCCGCATGAGGGAATTGTAGTTCTACTAAATATTGACGTCAAAAAATCGGTCGCATTTCGATGGGGGCGAAATGCGAAAACACCCACTAGCTTGGATTTAGGTGCACGTTAAAGAACCCCGGGTGGTCCAAATTTCCGGAGTCCTCCACTACGGCGTGCCTCATAATCAGAAAGTGGTTTTGGCACGTAAAACCCCATAATTCAATTCAATTAAAAAAATCGGTAGGCCCCGATGACATACCCAACGCATTTCTGCGCAGGTATGCGGAGTGGGTTGCGCATTACTCAAAAATTATGTTTGACGCGTCACTTGCGGAAGGCCGAGTCCCTGATGACTGGCTTACGGCAAAGGTTATGCCTGTGCACAAATCTGGAGATAGACAGATAATTGAAAATTTTCGTCCAATATCGCTGACCTGCGTTTGCTGCAAGCTCCTAGAACATGTTGTAGCCAAGTCAATTTACACGTACATCGAAAATGCGAACTCATTCTTTCTCAACCAACACGGATTCCGACAGCGCCTTTCCACAACAACAGAGCTTCTTGGAACAACCCATGACTTTGCCAGCGCATTAAGCAATAAGAAACAGACAGATGCCATCTGTCTTGATCTGTAGAAAGCATTAGACAGAGTGGTACATGCAGAATTGATTGTGAAACTGGCTAATATCGGAATAAACGCGAAAATAGTCAAAGGGATAACCGCGTACCTCCGGATCAGAACGTAAGGAACGGACGTAGAAGTGGAACACATTAAATCAAAGCCATTGAACGTAACGTGTGGTGTCCCACAGGGGTCTGTGTTAGGTCCTGTACTATTTTTAGTATATATTAATGACATTTCCTCTGCAATTGACGAAGGTATCATGGTGCGACTTTTCGCCGATGATTGCTTACTATACAAAGAAATTAATAACACAGAAGATCAGAAATTACTTAGTGACGCTTTTAGGGCTATAGAAAAATAGTGTGACAACTGGAAAATGAAAATAAATGAGACTAAAACTGTTGTATTGCGCAGAACGAATAAAATAAATTATATTTTTGATTTTAATTGCACAGTGAATTCTTCGCTGCTTTCCACGGTTGACATGCTGAAATACTTAGGCATACATATATCCGCGAATTTAAGCTAGTCGAACCATGTTACAAAAATATGCCAAACTGCGGAAAAGAAGCTTTGGTTCTTACGACGGAAATTGCAGTTAGCCTCACAGTCAGTAAAATTAACAGCTCATTTAACGTACGTTCGACCCACGTTAGAATATGCCATCATAATCTGGGACCCTTATCAGTCAGGGTTAATTGAGAGACTGGAAAGAGTTCAACGTCGAGCAGCAAGGTTTATTCTATCGCGTTATTCTCGCACAGATTCAGTCTCCGAAATGCTCGGTTTGCTGAACTTGCCTACGCTCGCTGAACGCAGGCGAATAGCTAGGTTAAAGTTCTTTTTTCTTCTCCCTAAAACACATTCAACATCAATAGCGTGCAGTATTTGATAGCACGACAAGGTGGAACACTACGTAAAAGCAAATATAATACTTTTCAAATACCTCAGATGCACATTAACGCTTACCCATTTTCCTTCTTCCCAAGAACCATTAAAGAATGGAATGAATTACCGGTTTTAACGCGAGAAAGCATCAGTGCGGAAGAATTTGAGAAAAACTTATAGCAACATTTAAAGATGCACGCACGTATACGTGCTTTCTTTTTTTGAGGGGGGGGGGGGGAGTGTATGACCTCGTTTATTAACACTGCACTTATAGTCATATTGATCGGAGTATCTGTATAATAATTCGCTTATGTATCTTCTTTGTTCGCTTATGTTCACCTATTGAAACACTATTCATGTACTGTACTAATTGCCGCAATACAGCTATTGACTTGTTTTTTTTTTTTTTGTTCTCTGTGTATTATTGTAATACCATGTATTGTACTAATTGTTGAAGTGCTGCTTTGACCCGCCCTGTAACGGCCGACAGGCCAACAGTATGAGTAAATAAATAGTTATCCCTCTAGAGTGAATATAAATATCCCTATCTTGATATCTCGTTGTCGTTATTAAAATCATAATATCGATCATGCCCCACGATTTTATCTGTAGAGTAAGAGAAGAATGTAATAAATTCGATAATCTATGAGCGCAACACCCGCTTCTGCTGAACATGCGACGTTGTGTCTACACATTCCGGTCGTCCCATATATCACAAACGAGGTTTTAAAACAAGAGCAATGTCTTCAACGTGCGTGAAAGCAAACGCAGCTTCTTGCATCAAACTCTAAACTCGTATTTGTTTTGTGTCGCCCTGATCAGTGAGGTTATATAATAATAAATAACCTATTTCAAATATCAGAAATATTGAAATTATGTCAACATCACACTATACAAGGTATTCCAAGACTGTATTATTTAATATTTTTGCAATGCCATTTCTCCTGTGGCTAATTTACCGCGTTTAAGATTGAGCACCACAATCACCGTGAATCTGTCTCTCGTGCGTGCGTAAGACCTTGGCTACCTGTGTATTTCGTACCGCGACATTTCGGCTTCGACGAACGGCGCATCGGTCAGACCTCCGCTATGAAGCAGACCGCCTAAATGTCGCCGGTGCATGACAAATTCGTTGCAGTCTTTATTGCGTCTCGGCTGCTGAACACCTGACCTTACAACAAAAAGTAGAGAAAACGCTGGCGAAAGACATTACCCAGCCGTATTTGAGTCTGTGAGCATCGCCACTCATATGACTGACAAAAAACAAAGGACGGCACATGGCGCTTTCGTATCGACTACCAAGACCTGAACTGCGTAACAAAAAATACATATTCGACGTACTCAACTGCTTCAGAGTGTTAGGTATTTTTCGTCCGTTCACCTACGCCCAGGGTTCTGGCAGTGAGCTGTTGACCACCCACACTACTATAAAGCCACATTTGAGACGACAGATGACCTATACCACTTTGACGTTGCGCCTATCGCCCTTTGGAATGCCCTGCAACATTTGAGCGCATTATGGACTTGGTGGGAGCTCGGTTTGGCGGATGCGAGGAATACATGCTTTGACAGCTTAAGAACTGAGCGTCGACTGGCTTTATTCAAAAGTAAACGCAGGTTTGCCGAATGGCTGCGTTGCCGCCCCAGTCAGGCAGCCAGTCAGGCAAGAAAGAGCAGGGGCAATGACCTCCACGGCAAGGCTAGATGAGGCAAACTGGCGTTCCGCGAAGGGGGGAAAACGTAGTGATGGATGGTCGCTACACTTTTGGGAGTCATTTTCAGCACCTGCCAGTAAATCTAGCTGTTTTCCCAATGCTTGCCTTCAGCTTCATTGAAAAAAATTCCGTGCTACGCGCCTTGAAATCACAGTGCTTGACCACCCTGTGAATGTTAAGGGTATTCAAGCTGGTCCAACCAAACATTCTACCCAACATGTTTTGTTGGACTAAGATCACATTCTACACGCTTCGTCCGCAACTTTGCAGAGATCAGTCATCCCTTCACCGAATCTCCCAAGAAGGATACTCCCCTTTTCCGAAAGCTCCTGGAAGTTGGACACATTTTCTACACCAGTAAAACTCATGACGTCGTCGCTAATATAGGGCCCTTTAGACCTATTGGTTCTCAGCGAAGTACAAAGACAAGTTAATACGATACTTTCCAGATGTATCCGAAGATGCTTAGGTACGATCGCAAATTTCGTTTCATAGATCTGTATAATGTAGCAGCAAAAGCGTAGGCACAACAGTGCTTGCCTGAAAATTTCTTAACTCCGACCAATCTTGTTTCATTACACTGAAACTTGTGTCTTTCGAGCTCAAAAAAGCCGCCTTATACACATGGCCCCCGGAAGCAGCGACATCCAAGCCTTGGTTCACAAGTCAAATCTACATCCTCGAGATCCCTCAAATCCCTGATGCGTGAAAGCCGCTACACGCAAGGCCACCCCATTCTTCCATTCTTTAGACTTCGCAACAAAACACCTAGCAAGAGAAACTTCGATAACGACACTACAGCGGCATCAGAATTTTCGCGATGAACTCCGCATGCATTGGCGTACGCCGCACAGCACGGTGGCTGCGAGCAAGTGTCAGGGCACTGACGCAGCTAAAGATAACAATAAAGCAAGAAGTTCGGCTGCGTCCACACGTTCGCGCGCTTGTTTATGTCGAGACAACGCGAGCGCAATCACGTGGCTCTTCTCTACCAATAGGTACGCGCAGACATCATCGCCTGCCCTCGCTGTAGGGCTCTGGCGAAAAGATAAAAAAATGTCGCTGCTTTTAATTGTATTCATATAGTTTAATACAATAATTACGAGAGGTAACTTTGACGCTAGCGGCTACGGGAGCTGCAATCGGGGCGGTTCTGCTGGCATGGGACTTATGGGTAGTACACGGGCTTGCATAAACTTCGTCCTTCGGGCTTCAAATGGCTCCGTGACATGGCAAACTCGTAATTTTTGGCAAACTAGTGAATAATAAATAATTAAAGCAACATTATTAGGATTGTCTGATGGCAGGATTTCAGCGCAGGAGATATAGCACAGAATCCCGGTATTGAAACCATTACGCCATGGACACAGGCACCGACGAGAGTCATATAACGCACTTATGATTTACTCGCGGGCAAGTCAGCGCGTAGGCACGCTTGGTGCGTTTCGATTTGGCTACTTCAACAGGCTGAACCGCTGCAATTAGCAGCAATTGCGTGTGTTCGCTGAGTCTTTCGCACTTGGAAGAATATTGCTAGCTCTAAAATTTAGGGAAATTAAGGCAGGTAAAGCGTAATAAACGAAGTCGCAAGAACGTCTGAAGCCGCAAGTACGAAGATCAGACCAATCCATATACTTCCCATCAATGCCATGGTCAGAGTTCAGAGCAGCGCCAGAGTTCCCTTTAATAGCTTATTATTGTAGGAAAGTCCATGGTTCTATTTAGGTCGCTTAGTAGCAGCAGTAGCAGCTTGAGAAGCGGAGTTCAGTCAACGTGTATAGTTTAGTAAAGTGATGTTGCGATAGAAGTATCTTGTATCTTAAGGTGCACGATAAATTCTTCCATGTATTGAAATTACAGATACTGTTACACGTCTTGCCAGGCTATCAGGGTACGGATACAAGATACCTAAATAACATCTAAGATACTATCTAAGATACATGTATCTTCCATGCTGCCCAGCACTGGCTATGTTTACCAGGAATAAATAGGCTCAAGAACCGAAAATGGGCGGCTGGCATATGCTGTCACTGACAGCTAATGCCAAGCTGTCGCCGATCAGATTTCCCCACGATCACCACCACCCTAATATTTTGGCGCGTTAAAAAGGCTGCGGGATTCGGTTTCCGCAGTACTCGTGCACAAGTGCACGTCGAGCAAGCGCTTTTATTTCGAAAGCATTATGTGCCCCATTAAGCGCAAGATCAAGCGACCGCCTGGCGTTAGAATAATCTGCTACCAAAACCCACATGACCAAGTGATTGCGTCACGTTCCCGGCGCTTTACCTGGTGCGTCTCGCACTGGGACATCCCACGAAGAAAAAACACGGCGTTGTATGGAGGCCGTCGCCAAAACAAAAATTATTGACTTTGCCAAATTCGAAAATTGAGTTGATCCAGTTTCAAAACCGACTTGCCCCACTCCCAAAACGACTTGGCCCACCGCCAAAATTTACGTCACCCATACCCAAACAACTGTCTTGGCCAAATTCGCAAATTGAGTGGACCCACATTCAAAACCCACCACTACCAAAATCGATTATGTCCACCCCTAAAATTCAAGTGGCCCACCCTCAAAATTGACCTTGCCCAATTCGAGCTCATGACCAAGTGAAATGTATGGCGCTTAAGAGTCACCCTGTTTTCGAATTCAGTGCGCGTTAGAAGACTAAGTACCTGGTAACTTTTCTTGTTCGACGAAGGCGAGAACTCGGCACGGTTTTTTCACTGCACCAGACATGTAGGCCAGCGTGCTACCGCCCAGCCAAGCTAACACCTGATGCACTCGGTCTAGAGACTTCGGCGTCAGATAAGGCATGACCTATTCCTGCGCCGAACGTTGGCGGTCGCGCTGACTGCGCCAGACGCTAGACTGGATGAGCGTACGTTTTTTTGCTGACGTAGTGGAACTGAGCCGTGCGTGGTACGTATCTGCGCTACGCTAGAGTATAACTTGCCCATCACATTAACTAAGCTAGAGCTTCGTCAGGACGTCAGGGCCTCGGTATGGCTTCGTCAAAGGTGGCCACTGTGTTGAGATCAATGAGGCCGGTACACTACTTGCGCTTCCCCGCCTGTTCAAAGATGCCAGAGCGCATGTGCACTGAAACACGCATCTCTAAGTCCTGAAGTATTGGGTGCCTCCCACTGTGCGCGGTGGCGCACGGGCAACGGATCACCTTATGAAAGATTATGTTTACTGTCATCCCCTTTGAAATGGGGCGGGGACAAATAGTCACATAACCTGCTTGATTTGTTCCAAGTTTTACTTGATCTATCGCTATCAAGCCTTTTTCCCATCTCATCTCGATCTTAACCTTCATATTTAGTTTCTCCAGCACTATGCTGTACCATCTCATACCCTTACAAGATTCCGATTCAACCAATCACTTCCCTGTTAATTTTTCTGCAAATAATATAATCGTCTCATACTTATCACGACTGCTGAATCCAACTCGTGCACTCCATACCATGCGACGTGGGCCCCGGCAGTTAAGGTGGTTATGGGCGGCGGCACTGTGCAAGACGACTGAGACATAGACTCACATCCCATCCAGTTTACAGCTGCTTATATTCGTTATTTCTTTATTGTGCCCTTAGTTGCTGACTATTGCTACGTGTTTTGGGCATGACGAGGTCTCATTTCATATGCTTGTCAAGTTCATAGGTCTACAAATCGAACATCTACAAGTTTCTTTCTAACCCACCGTGGTTGCTCAGTGGCTTTGATGTTGGGCTGCTGAGCACGAGGTCGCGGGATCGTATCCCCGCCACGGCGGCCACATTTCGATGGGGGCGAAATGCGAAAACACCTGTGTACTTAGACTTAGGTGCACGTTAAAGAACCTCAGGTGATCGAAATTTCCGGAGTCTTCCACTACGGCGTGCCTCATCATCAGAAAGTGGTTTTGGCACGTAAACTCCGTAATTCAAATTCCTTTCCAGAAGTAGTTACAATATGCCCAGATTCACCAAATCCGTCTGACGTCATCTACAAAAGCTTTGTCTTCGCTCATGACGTTTATAATATGCGGAAACGTGGTGACTGTAAGGATAATTAGGCAGGCATATTCTTAAGTGTGTGTATCAATTATTCGTTAAACTAAAATTTCTAAATGCAGTTTATATCGCCTAGCATAAGTTGGAAATCGGGAAGCTAATTAACTGCTTTGGAAATGTTCCTTTAGTTGTCGTATTCTCACAAGTTTCATGCTTTTCACGAGGTATGTTGCTGCGCTTCACGATCTTCGCAGTAAACTACGCCAGGCATACTCTTTGTATTGCGTTCAAGTAGGATGCACGCTGTGAGTGAAAAACGATGAGTGGTAATTAGGGTCATCGTAGAGAGCTACTAATTCAAGCATGCCGTAGTGTTCAAGCCTTATGCAGAATGTTTCCCGGAGTTCTAAAAGAAAAGCAACAAGCACCAACTTCAAATTCAGTGAAAACAGTTGGAATTTTAGGTGTGATGCAAGATGACTTCTTGGGCGGGTTGATGTATACTATATGGCATTATTCCTGTGACTAAAAAATTAAGAAAGGGAAAAACAAGCGAAATAAAAGACCAGACAGAAATACGCTAAACATATCCAATTCCACAAAGCCGTTATGGAGCCTACATTGGGGAAACTGGAATGCGTTTCAAGAAGCATTTGAGTGCGCATCCTTCAGCGCGTTGCCGATGTTGTCTCTATGAGCCGGGGTTTTCTAGCGTGACGATCTTGTCCAAAAGCAAAGATAAAACACCTCGGGAATGGTGATATGATGAAAATAAACAGCGCACCTTTTACGCAGAGCTTATGAAAGGAGGGCACACACAAGTGCTGAAAAGCGCTTTCGTGTGTGTGTGTGTGTGTGTGTGTGTGTGTGTGTGTGTGTGTGTGTGTGCGTGCGTGCGTGCGTGCGTGCGTGTGTGTGTGTGTGTGTGTGTGTGTGTGTGTGTGTGTGTGTGTGTGCATGTGTGTGCGTGTGTGTGTGTTTGTGTGTGTGTGCGTGTGTGTGCGTGTGTGTGTGTGTGTGTGTGTGTGTGTGTGTGTGTGTGTGTGTGTGTGTGTCTTCCATTGGTACGATCTAAGTAAAACCGAAACTTGAATTTCTTTGCATGATGGCCAAATGTGCTTGGTACATATGCATATTTACCGGGGAGAGCAAGGGGGCACTTGCCCCCCTCCCCCCACTGTTGAAAGTGCGGGGCGCCAAATTTGCCCACCCCCTTTCGGCTGTATGCTGGAAAGTCGAACAACGCTACAGCTGAAGCTACATTTATCTTAATAGATGGGCCATGTAATTAATGCTTTTCTTTACTGTGTATCCACTGCTTGGGCATTGAGGGTTGTCTTCCGTGCATCCTCGTACACGCCCTAATAGAAGGCACCCGGGATTCGCCATGTACACGCTCGCGCGTTGCGGAAAAGGCCTGGTTCTGGGCAGTTCCCGCCCGGGCAAATGTCAGCGTGCGTTACTTGCGTCACACCCAATTTGTTGGGATCGCTACATCCATATTTTCAAACACAGTCAGCTTCCTATATTTAACCGCCGGTGAGGGGTAGGTCCGGATAAAGTATTATAATCAGCCACACCCACCGACTGGTGATCCTTAAGGCATGAAATCGCTGGTTGATCAAATGCTGGAACTATTTAATCTGCGACCAGAGTTAGCCTACATAGCGTTGCACTCTCATTATCTCGGCACCGTCGAAATTGTAATCAAGCCTCTTAAAGGTGTAAGTGTGGAATTTCGCTGTGTAATCATGACTCACCGTAGATATGTTTGTGAAAAATGTCTTGATCGAACTTCCTGAGATATTTCAATACCGATAGAACACTGACTTGATGTTCTTCTTTTTTTTCTAAAAGCACGTGCCACTCCTTACAGGGTCGATTTCATTTTCAGGTGGTTTCCAATTTTTTTTTTAAACACAGTTCCGCCACTTATTGCCCCATCGTAAGGCGGTACAGAGTTACCTTCCTCGGTGCCGTTGTTCAGTGAGCCTGCTTGACAGCAGCTTCGCTACCTGGTTGTGTGTCACAGCGTATGTTCCGCTTTTCAATGAACATCTTCGGTGCCTACTGGTCTAGCTGAATATGTCAGTTTTTCAATCAAACCCTTTCACACTAACTTGCTTTGCAAACTACTGCTCGTCAATCAACCTCTCTGACACCCAGTTGGGTCACTGGCTATGTGACACTGGGTATGTGCTGTTCTTGGATGAAGTTCTTTGATCCCAACATGGTTGATTGGGTATGTGCCGCTTTGCACTGAACCTCTTTTACGTCAACTTGGCTCATTGTGCGTGTGCCGCTCTACCATCACGTTCTGTGACACCAACTTGGCATCCTGTATATGTGCCACTCTTTAGTGAGCCACTTCCCGCCTACTTGGGTAAGCGAGTACGAGCCACTGGACATGCACTGTAATTCATTAAATCATTTTGAAACTAACTTGGCCTATTGTGTATATGCCGCCTTTAAGTGAACCTTTTTACCCCAACTTAGGTCATTGTGTATGTCCCACTCAGTATGTGACATTCTTCAACAACAGAAAATACTTTCAAATTGCTTAATTCGTCGAGGCAGTCGAAACCGCCTCATATATATATTCAGAAATTAGGTTTGAGTAGTATATATTTTCCTACAAGCCCCACACAAAAATCGTGGCGGCGCTTTGGGATAGCGCGAGTTTTCCATAAAGAAGTGTGGGTAAGTGCCGGACTGCAGCACACGCCTCATACATGACAAGTGTTGGTAACAGCAAGTAGGTGTCTCCCTGCATTGCGTCAGTGCTCTTCGTATCAAGATAGACAGTTATCACGGGAATGTTATGCTGGCATTGTGTTCTTTCAATGCAAATGCATTTGTGAAGCAGGAAGACAAAACTTGTTGACGGCCCATTTGGGAAACTTATGTGCGCTTTAAAACTGTTGTGTATCAGCGGGATGCCAGGGTGGAACAGACAACGTTGTTTAATGATGCAGTGCCCTTTTTTAGGGTGACAAACACGTGATCCGCCGACTGCGGCTTGCGTGGCTGATAAGCGATACTCATGAAAATGCAGTGTCAGTGTGACACGCGATATAAGTACACAACAGTCCTTTCTCCTAAGATTCGTTACACAATTCTGAAATGTCTGCTTAGTCATCAATGCTATAACGTGCCACCCACAGGCCGTCCAACACGCATGGATCCTCGTGGCTCGACCGGGTCTTGGCTAGCTTGGGCAGCAGCTTCCGTGCTGGGCAGCAGCTGTTGTGGCCGTCTGGCTGTAGGAGGAAGCCTACAGCCGCACTTGGTACAGCCTTCAGCCGCTGTGTGGTAGTCGGCACTTGTAACTGGGTCGGCTTCGAGTCTCATCCAGGCGCTTCTCAACTGGTTCACGACCTATGATGACGTTCGCCGTATTCCTGCTGGACCATGCATGACACCAGGCATCGGACTGCCACAACCCTGGCCGCCTTCCACCTTGAACCTGGACAAAAGCTTTTAGCATAGAACGCGTCACCGGCACGGAACGTCTTAATCTCCGGTCGCTGCAGTTCAGGTGCATGTTGCCGTTCTGGATGAAGCCGGTCCGAGGCTGTTCTCAACCTTCGTCGGATCATTAATTCTCCCGTAGATCTTCCCGGGACCGAATGTCGCGTTGTGTGCTGTTTAAACAGGAACCGCAAGATCTTGCACTGCGTCGAACTTTCCTGTTGCTTCTTTAACGCTTCTTTAATTTCTCTTGCCATGCTCTCCAGGTGACAGAGAAATGCGCGGAATATAACCAACCCTTATATACAGCTTTCATTGATTACGAGAAAGCGTTTGATTCAGTCAAAACCTCAGCAGTCATGGAGGCATAACGGAATCAGGGTGTAGACGAGCCGTATGTGAAAATACCGAAAGATATCTATAGCGGCTCCACAGCCACCGTAGTCCTCCATAAAGAAAGCAACAAAATCCCAATAAAGAAAGGCGTCAGGCAGGAAGATACGATCTCTCCAATGCTATTCACAGTGTGTTTACAGGAGGTATTAAGAGACCTGGATTGAGAAAAATTGGGGATAAGAGTTAATGGAGAATAGTAACTCAGGGGACTAACTGCAATGCATGCTCACTGACCTGGAGAGGCAAAGCAGAAGTGTTGGTCTAAAAATTAATCTGCAGAAAACTAAAGTAATGTTTAACAGTCTCGGAAGAGAACAGCAGTTTACGTTAGGTAGCGAGGTACTGGAAGTGGTAAGAGAATATATCTACTTAGGACAGGTAGTGACAGTGGATCCGGATCATGAGACTGAAATAATCAGAAGAATAAAAATGGGCTGGGGTGCGTTTGGCAGGCATTCTCAGATCATGAACAGCAGGTTGCCATTATCCCTCAAGAGAAAAGTGTATATGGACCGGATTCCAACGGAAGGGAAGCGTAGCAGGGGGCGACAGAAAGTTAGGTAGGCGGATGAGATTAAGACGTTTGCAGGGACAACATGGCCACAGTTAGTACATGACCAGGGTAGTTGGAGAAGTATGGGAGAGGCCTTTGCCCTGTAGTGGGCGTAACCAGGCTGATGATGATGATGATGATGATGATGATGATGATGATGATGATGATGATGATGATGATCGCCATCCTCTCCACCCTACCATTAATGGCGGGATTATAAAGTGCAATGAAGATAGCACGCACACTATTACCCTTCAAAAACGATTGCAACTGCGAGCTAGCAAATGCTGTGCCGTTATCTGAAACGATAACGTCTGGCACACCGTGTGTTTCAAACGTCTTCCTTAAGCTGGTCACGACAGCTGTAGCCTTCATGGATGACATGACTTCGACCTCAGCCCTGTTGCTGTACGCGTCTACCACAATTAAGAATACTTCTCCATTAACGGGACCAGCGAAATCTATGTGTAGACGACTCCAAGGTTGATCTGCCTTGATCCGAAAATGCACTGGAACCTCGTTATCGCTTTGCCGGTCACTCTGACATGGCTGATAGTGCCGTACAAACTGCTCAATTTCGTGGTCCATTTTCGGCCACCACATGAGCCCTCTAGCTTACGCTTTCATAGCACTCATCCCAGGGTGATGTGAATGCAGGAGTTGAAGCCCACGTTCTCTTGCTGCGTTAGGAATTATAACACGACTCCCCCACAGTATGCAATCACGATGCGACGACAACTCTGACTTCCACACCTCGTAAGGTGCGAACTTGCTGTCCAGCTGAGTTGATGGCCAGCCACTACGGAACCATTCCTTTACCATGAATAAGACTTTGTACTTCTTGATCAGAGAAGCGATGTCCGCCTCCTAGAGCGGGGCGCACTCGTCCGCTTCCAGCAGGCGCACGTCCCCAGGTGGCTGTGGCTCGTCTTCGTCTGCCGGAGCTGGCACACGACTGAGTGCATCGGCGTTGGAGTTGTCTTGGCTTCACCTGTACTGAAAGCTGTAGTTATACGCAGACAAACATAAAATCCAGCGAAGCATTCTGGGCGACACAACTTCAGGCACTCTCTTGTCCGTGTTAAACAGGCCCAGTAGCGGCATGTGGTCTGTTATAACCGTAAATTCTTGCCCAGCAAGGTACTGGTTGAGCCGTTTTACGCCAAAGACAACAGCCAAAATCTCTTTATCAATCTGAGCATAGTTACATACACTGACTCCAAGTGTCCGGGAAGCATAAGACATGGGCTCCTCCTTCCCGTCAGTCGCACGTACGGCTAGCACTGCCCCCACTCCCACAGGAGATGCGTCGTAGCACAATATTGAAGGAGGCTTGGTGTCATAGTGTACGAGTACAGAGTCGGAGCTAAGCAATTTTTTTAGTCTCTCAAACGCATGTTGGTGCTGACCTGTCCACTTCCATTCATGGTCATGGTCGAGCAGTCGATATAGTGGTTCTGCCGCTTCAGTCTTGCCCTTGAGGAAACTCCTGTCAAAATTTAGTAACCCCATGAAGGCTTGCAGCTCCTTTTACTTGTGGGTGCTGGCGCTTTCCGGATAACGTACGTCTTGCTTCGGCTCGGATGTATTCCAGTGTCGTCAATCCTGTGACGCAAGAATTCAATGTTTGGCTGATTCAATTCACACTTGACCTTATTTACTCTTACCTGAGCATTCTGCAGAAGCGATATCATAGTCTCTAATCTATCTGCATGCTCTTCTGCGTTACGCCCAGAAATCAAGATATCATCAAGATAGGCTTACACGCCGGGAGTGCCTGCTAACAGCGTATCAATGACTCGCTGAAACACCCACGGCGCCACCAAAATTCCAAACGGCAGCCGTTTGACTTTGTACAGTTCCTTTATCGTGTTAACTGTGAGTATTTCAGCGGACTCGTCATCTAGCGTAAGCTGTTGATAAGCTTGAGTTAGATCCAGCTTTGTAAAAAATTTGCTTTAACTCAGAGCTGTGAGCGTTTGGGCGGTAGTGGGCAAAGGGTACCCGTTTCTTTTAATAGCTTTGGTTACGGTGCCACGGTAGTCGCAGCACAGGCGTAGGGTTCCGCCTTTTTGTCTTACCAATACTAGTGGTGTGGCCCAGTTGGAGTACGCGATGGGTTCCCATACCCCTTACTGCACCAAGCGATCCACTTCCTTGCCCACGTCGTCCTTGAGGGCCCGTGGAACTGGTCGACTTTTGAGAAACACTGGTTGGGCGTCGTCTTTCAGTCCGATGTGAACTGGTGGTCCGTTGAAGCCAGGAAGGTCCCTGCGAAACACCTCGGAAAATTGTTAGAGCACGCCTTCCGCGTTTCCTTGCTGGTTTCCCCGCAAACAAATGCCGAACGGCCTAAACGGGTTTCGCCCAGTCCGGCTGCTGCCTCGATTCTTTACTGCCAACAAAGGCAGCTTTACCTTCCGGCCCTTGAATTCTACGAAGACGGTTGCTCCACCCAGCAGCGGCAACACTTCGTTTGACCAGGTTACGAGAGTTGATCCAGAATCTTGGAGTGGTATTTCACCCCGATTTCTCTCGATTACTCGAAATGTATCTTCACTCACAATTGAGCACCAGGCTCCGGAATCAACCTCCATCGGGACTTCTTGCCCTTGTATCTGTACTTGAACCATGAACTTTTGTTCTTGCTCATTCACTTCGCAGAGTAAAAACAATGCACTCATTTTGTACATGCCCTTGCTGTTTTCAACTTTCCTCTTTTGCTCAGACGTCGTCTTCCGGGCCGCTATACTTTCGTCTTTTGAACGACAAGCCCTCGCTATATGTCCAACTCTTTTGCATTTGAAGCATGCCGCTTTTCTAAAGCTGCATAAATGTCGAGCGTGCTCACCGTTGCAACGGTACCAACTGGAGCCCTCTGCCGTGGCGTGAAAATGCAGTGTCAGTGTGACACGCGATATCAGTACACAATAAAACAAATGTTTTCAAAGCAAGTTTCCAAATCCTTGAAGCACAGTCACTGGTTCTTTGCCAGCCTCTTACAAACATTTTAGCTATGTGGTTGTTCAATAACTCAAAATGAGTGCTAAAGTTCTGCAACAAAATTGATGCGTGCATCCTAATATGTGGCCCTGAACTGTTATTTATAGAAGTGAAGAAATTCACTTGAAGTTAAAATAGGCTAGTTTGCCACAAAAGATCCTTCAATTAGTTCAGAAGACGCGGAGCTATTGGCAATCAAACACACCTTTCTAGGGGCTTTCCTGCTTCAATTCCTTGCACTGCGAAGGCTGCGGTGGGGTGGGGCATGCCTACAACACTGCGCTTTCTCAACGTAACCGTGGCGAGCACTTCGAATTTGATTTTGGCTGTTAACGTAGACGCCACTACTTCTGATTTTGGAGCCTACAACACGCCAAACTCAAGCCAAGCGCGGTTGTCCTTAGGGAGCCGCAATGCGCTTAACCAGTGGACTCCTCGCGGGAGCCCGCGGCGGCCATGGTATCTACGCTACGTAGCAGACCGCAGCTACATGCTTCTGCAGGGCATATGGTCAGCGTTTGCTGTGTGCTCGACAGGGCTGGAGTGCGCACTCGCACTCATTTCGCCGTGCTACGTCAGCTATGCGTGGTGCGGACGTGCTTTGTCTTCCACCAACTTGACCACCGGCTAGTAGCCACATCCAACTTGCGCATTTCGAAGCGCCATCAGATAGCCTGCAAGGCGTCTAACCAGGAGCGGCCAGGAGTCAGCACACTCTGGCAAGCGTGCGTGTGGTCTGCCCTTGCATTTCAGCTAGTGCAAGGCTAGTTGAATGTTCAAAACTAGTCGAAATTAGCGAGACCCAACGGCTACGACATCGATAAGCAAGTTTATTTATTTATTCAGTACCCGCAGGCGCCAAAAGGCATTACAGTGAGGGGAAGGTTTTACAAAACACTTAGAAACGATCACGATTTTTTTTACCCGACTTGGGAGAAAAGAAAAAAGAACAACAAAAGTTCAACGGAAGTTACAGAATTTTCAAAACACTAAGTTATACATGGGCGATTCAACCTAAAGGTAAAAGAAACGGGGTAGTTGAGCCACTTCAACAGGGCAAAAAATGCATCATTTCACATGACGTTGACAACACCGGCAGATAACCTATTCAAATCTTGCATAGTTTTTGGAAAAAAATGAATTCTTTTGCAGTTCTGTCTTGCATGGAACTTCTCGTGCCTTTAGTGCATGGTCCACGCGTTGTGATAGGTAATGAGGCGGCATTATATATTTGTCCCTTTCTATACCAATTGTACCGTAGCATATGGAATGGAAAAGCTTCAGTCGCAGTCTTCTGCGTCGTACTTTCAAGGCATCCCATTTAAACTCTTCCTTCGCACTCGCAATGCTGAAATTAACTTTGTATCGACCTGACACGTACCGCACACCTAGATTCTGTGGCCTCTCAAGTTTATCAATGTCACGTGCCTTCGGAGGGTCCCACACTACACAGGCGTACTCAAGGACGGACCTTACGTACGTCTTGTATAGCAGCTCTCGTGTAGACGTGCTGAATGGTCTGGAGTTCCTACGAAGAAAACCTAGCATTTTCCCTGCCTTAGCGGTTGCATAGTTAACCTGTTCGTGCCATGATAATTCTGAGGTATACCAAACACCCAGGTATTTAAACTGTGTTACTTTAGCTTTTAAATTGTTATTCAAGGTATAAGAGAAATTTATACAGTTCTTTCAAGTGAATGTCATGTTGACTGTTTTGGCTAGGTTTATCTGCATGCACCACTTAGTACACCATTCACTAATTAGATTGAAGTCTTCCTGAATCAGAGTGGCATCATCCATGCAGCTAGTCACCCTATATAACACGCAGTCATCTGCAAACAGCCTTAGCTGCGATGTCAGACCATCGCCAATATCATTTATATACAATAAAAAAAGTAAAGGCCCCAGGACGGAGCCCTGGGGCACACCTGATGTAACTTCTTGCGGGCGTAACTGAACCCCGTTTACAACCACGACCTGCCGGCGCAGGGTAAGATATTCCTTAACCCATGAGACAACCTGCGGGTGAATTTTATATGTATGCATTTTTTCTACGAGCAATGAATGGGGTACCGTCCCAAAAGCGTTTCTGAAATCGAGGAAAATACATTCAACTGGCCAAAGTTGGCCAAAGTTTTCTGCCTAGCTTTCTTTCGTTCGTTGGTTCCTTCTTTCTCATTGTTTCTTTGTTTTCTTCTTTATTTATTTCTTACGAACTATGCTTTCTTTAGTACTGGAGAGTAAAATTTTGGGAAAGAATGCCTAATAAGTCCTACTAGGGTGGCCGTGGCCAAGCGTGAGCAGACGATAGTCGGCCTCTTCTAGGAGTACGTAATTATTATAGGAGTTCGAAAGCACATTTTCGCTCTCTTAGCCTGTTTATTAAACAGCGCCAATAAATATATTCAGTAAAAGCAGGTCGAAGCGCACTGATGCAAACACCCTTCTTAACTGACGTCATTTATCGCCCAAAAGCAGCAGGGTATGGGAATCACGTTTAATGCGAAATCGAGCGGGCTGCAGCGGTGGCGTAGAGGTGGAGCATCCACCTCACTTGCAAGAGGACCGTGGTTCGAATACCGGTGCCGAGCTATTACCCACCGGATAAAAAAATCCGTGTATTTATAAAATTGCATAAATAGGCCTGGAGTGCGGCCTGATCCCGGTGACGAGAACCGGTAACGCACTCCCTCACCAGATCAGGATTGGCCACCCTGGTGCAGTACTTGACCACAACCTCCTATATGAAGACGACAATCAAACCCCGGCCCTCAGTCCCCAGTGTCTGCGAAGCAACTGACCACGGCGGCGGTCAGACCTGCGACGCAGCAGAGGGTGCTAAGAATCCCTGGTTCCGGACAGGCCGCCATTGAAATCTGAACCTGGCAACGTTTAACGCTAGAACGTTATCTAGTGAGCCGAGTCCAGCAGTGCTATCGGAGGAATTAGAGGACAGTAAATGGGATATATTAGGGCTCAGTGAAGTTAAGAGGACGAAAAGAAGCATATACAGTGCTCAAAAGCGGGCACATCCTGTGCTACCGGGGCTTAGCGGAGAGACGAGAACTAGGAGTCGGATTCCTGATTAATAAGAATATAGCTGGTAACATAGAGGAATTCAATAGCATTAACGAGAGGGTGGCAGCTCTTGTTGTGAACCTTAATAAGAGGTGCAAATTGAAGGTCGTACAGGTCTACGCCCTTACATCCAGTCATGATGACCAGGAAATCGAAAGCTTCTATGAAGACGTGGAATCGGCGATGGGTAAAGTCAAAACAAAATACACTATACTGATGGGCGACTTCAATGCCAGGGTAGGCAAGAAGCAGGCTGGAGACAAGTCTGTGGGGTAATATGGCACAGGCTCTAGGAATAGCAGGGTAGAGTTATTACTAGCGTTTGCAGAACAGAATAATATGCCGATAATGAATACCTTCTTCCGCAAGCGGGATAGCCGAAAGTGGACGTGGAGGAGCCCGAATGGCGATACCAGAAATGAAATAGACCTTATACCCTGCGTTAAGCCTGGCACCATACAAGATGTGGACGTGATCGGCAAAGTGCGCTGCACTGACCATAGGATGGTAAGAACTCGAATCAGCCTAGACTTGAGGAGGGAAAGGAAGAAACTGGTACATAAGAAGCCGATCAATGAGTTAGCGGTAAGAGGGAAAATAGAGGGATTCCGGATCAAGCTGCAGAACAGGTATTCGGATTTAACTCAGGAAGAGGACCTTAGTGTTGAAGATATGAACGACAATCTTATGGGCATCATTAGCGAGTGTGCAATAGAAGTCGGTGGTAACTCCGTTAGACTGTATGCCAGTAAGCTATCGCAGGAGACGAATGATCTGATCAAGACACACCAATGTATGAAAGCTTCTAACCCTACACCTAGAATAGAACTGGCAGAACTTTCGAAGTTAATCAACAAGTGTGAGACAGCTGACATAAGGAAGTATAATACGGACAGAATTCAACATGCTCTCAGGAACGGCGGAAGCCTAAAAGCAGTGAAGGAGAAACTACGAATAGGCAAGAATGATATTTATACGTTAAGAGACAAAGCCGGCAATATCATTACTAATATGGATGAGATAGTTCAAGTGGCTGAGGAGTTCTATAGAGCTTTGTACAGTACCAATGGCGCCCACGACGATAATAGAAGAGAGAATAGTCTAGAGGAATTTGAAATCCCACAACTAACGCCGGAAGAAGTAAAGAAAGCCTTGGGAGCTGGGGAGGATCAGGTAACAGCAGATTTGTTGAAGCATGGGGGGCAGATTGTTCTAGAAAAACTGGCCACCCTGTATACGCAATGCCTCATGACTTCGAGCGTACCGGAATCTTCGAAGAACGCTAACATAATCCTAATCCACAAGAAAGGGGACGCCAAAGACATGAAAAAGTATAGACCGATAAGCTTACTGTCCGTTGCCTACAAACTATTTACTAAGGTAATCGCAACTAGAATAAGGAACACCTTAGACTTCTGTCAACCAAAGGACCAGGCAGAATTCCGTAAAGGCTACTCAACAATAGTCCATATTCACACTATGAATCAGGTGATAGATAACTGGGCGGAATATAGCCAACCCTTATACCTTTCATTGATTACGAGAAAGCGTTTGATTCAGTCGAAACCTCAGCAGTCATGGAGGCATTACGAAATCAGGGTGTAGACGAGCCGTATGGAAAAATGCTGAAAGATATCTATAGCGGCTTCACAGCCACTGTAGTCCTCCATAAAAAAAACAACAAAATCCCAATAAAGAAAGGCGTCAGGCAGGGAGATACGATCTCTCCAATGCTATTCACAGCGTGTTTACAGGAGGTCTTCAGAGACCTGCATTTGGAAGAACTGGGGATAAAAGTGCTTAGTAACTCAGGGGACCAATTGCAATGCATGCTCACTGTCCTGGAGAGGCGAAGTAGAAGGGTGGGTCTAAAAATTAATCTGCAGAAAACTAAAGTAATGTTTAACAGTCTCGGAAGAGAACAGCAGTTTACGATAGGTACCGAGGCACTGGAAGTGGTAAGGGAATACATCTACTTAGGACAGGTAGTGACCGCACATCCGGATAATGAGACTGAAATAATTAGAAGAATAAGAATGGGCTGGGGTGAGTTTGGCAGATATTCTCACATCATGAACAGCAGGTTGCCATTATCCCTCACGAGAAAAGTGTACAGCAGCTATGTCTTACCAGTACTCACGTACGGGGCAGAAACCTGGAGGCTTAGAAAAAGGGTTCTACTTAAATTGAGGACGACGCAACGAGCTATGGAAAGAAGAATGATAGCTGTAACGTTAAGGGATAAGAAAAGAGCAGATTGGGTGAGGGAACAAACGCGAGTTAATGACATCTTATTTGAAATGAAGAAAAAGAAATGGGCATGGGCAGGACCTGTAATGAGGAGGGAAGATAACCGATGATCATTAAGGGTTACGGACTGGACTCCAAGGGAAGGGAAGCGTAGCAGGGGGCGGCAGAAAGTTAGGTGGGCGGATGAGATTAAGAAGTTGGCAGGGACAATATGGCCACAATTAGTACATGACCGGGGTAGTTGGAGAAGTATTGGAGAGGCCTTTGCCCGGCAGGGGTCGTTACAAGGATGATGATTATGATGATGATGATGATGATGAGAGCGTCCAGAAAAGTGTGAGGAACAGGCTTCTGTTGAAAAGACAGCGTTCAAGAGAAAGGCAACTTCGTGCTCGGCTAGCAAGCTCCGCGCACCGCACACGGGTGAAAAACTCAGAGATGTTCACAGCTGCATATGCTGTCTGCAGACTGTTTTTCCACCGAGCCCGAGAGATGGTGCATGACCCCTTGAAGGTATAGTTCAAGCAATAGCAAAAGCAGCGGAAGAATTCTGTACTGACCTGTACAGTACACCGAGGAGCTACGATACCTCCATTGGAAGCAGTAATGAGAAGCCTGCAAAGACTCCTCCTATAACTAGCGATGAGGTCAGAAGGGCATAGCAAGACACGAAACGGGGAAAAGTGGCAGGAGAAGATGGAATAAGAGTAGATTTAATCAAACACGGAGAAGACAACGCTTGGAAAACTGGCGACTCTCTATACGAAGTGTCTATCGGCTTCAAGGGTCCCAGAAAGCTGGAAGAATGCAAACATTATACTAATCAACAAAAAGGAGACATCAAAGAATTGAAAAAATAGGTTCATTAGCTTACTTGCAGTACTACGTAAATTATTCACCAAGATAATCTATAATAAAATGAGAAAGTCAATGGACTTCAAGCAAGTCACCAGGCAGGTTTCAGGAAGGGATGCTCTACAACGGATCACATCCATGTCATCAATCAGGTAATCGAAAAATCCGCAGAGTACAATCAGCCTCTCTATATGGCTTTCATAGATTGCGAAAAGACGTTTGATTCAGTAGAGATACCAGTAGTCATAGAGGCATTACGTAATCAAGGAGTACAGAACGCTTACGTAATACCTTGGAAAATATCTACAGATATTCCACAGCCACCTTAATTAAACACAGGAGAAGTAGGAAGATACCTATAAAGAGAGCGGTCAGACCAGGAGACACAAGCCCTCCAATGCTATTCACTGCGTGCTTGGAAGTATTCTAGCTATCAAACTGGGAAGACTTAGGACTAAGGATCAACGGCCAATACCTCAGCAACCTTCGGTTTGTAGATGAGTGTTCTGTAGAGCAACACTGGAGACGGGTTACAACAAATGATTAGGGACCTTAAAAGAGAGAGTTTAAGAGTGGGGCTGAAGAATATTATGCAGAATAGAAACATAATCATGAATAGCCGAGCAATGAAACAAGAGTTCAGGATCGGCATTCAGCCTCTAGAGTCTGTGGACGAGTACGTTTACCTGGGTCAATTATTCACACAGAACACTGACCATGAGAAAAAAATTCACAGAAGAATAAAAAAGGGTTACAGTGCATACGGCAGCCATTCTAAGCCCCGGACTGGAAGCTTACCATTATCATTGAAAAGGAAGGTGTACAATCAGTCCATTTTACCGGTGCTGACATAAGGGGCAGAAACTTGGAGACTGACAAAGAAGCTTGAGAACTAGTTAAGGACCACGCAAAGAGCGACGGAGCGAAGAATGCTAGGCATAACGTTAAGAGACAGAAAGAGAGTGGTTTGGGTCAGAGAGCAAACGGGTATAGCCAATATTCTAATTGACATTAATGGGCCCCTCACCAGATCTGGCCATTTTGAGCTGACAAGCGCAGAACATACATTGAGCGATAACGATCGTGTCTGCAAAGTAATACATCGCTACGCACCGAGGAAAGATTTGAAATTTCAAACCGAACGCCGTTTTTCCTTCTCCTCGCAGCCGCCGCTCTCCAAGCCGGGCGGTGACGGAGTCGTGCCCCTGCGCCTACGTAGTCGTGCACGCAGTGTGACGTCGCTCGTGGCGACACGTGACTTCGAGAATTATTCAAGAGAACACCTGTTATGTGCGCGATCTGTTGCTTGAATTGACGAACTGAAGTTTAGAAAAATAATAAAACACAAAACGGAATGTCTGCGCGTTCTTGTTTTACTTCGCACTGAAGCAAGAGAAATTTACCTCCACTACGTCTGCTTGTTCTCACAGTCGTGCGGTCACGTGCGTAGGGACCGAAACTATGCCATTTTCTGCCGTGTTCCAGCCCTGCGATCCGCTTGTTCTGCCTAAGTATTTGTCTAGCACTGAATTATACCGCTAGTCAAGTTTCGTTGTGTACAGCACGCATAATCGTGCGCTTCGCGAACGAGACAACAGATCGCGGGCGACGCCGTTAGCGGAAGTGCGTAGCGCTGAAAAAAGACAGCGATGAGAAAAAAAAATGAAGGCAGCGCCTGTGACGTATGCGTCACGCGATCCTCGAGGTCCGGTGTGCGAGAACGCAGGGAAGTAATTTCGCTTGCGTAGGGTAGACTGGGCAAGTGGAGAAGAGCGTCTTGCTTGGCAGTGGAGCCCGCCTGCTGAAACCATGGGTTAGCGGCACTGAAATATTTCTATCTCGGCTATTATTTAGCCAATTTCAAAAATTTGTGTGGCAGAACACTCCCTAGAGGACGCGTAACGACTTCCAGCGTATAATCAAAATTTGCAGTGGAGCCTGGTGTGGAGCCCTTTAAGAGAAAAAATCGAGCTGGGCAGGTCATGTAATGCGCAGGTTAGATAACTGGTGCACGATAATGGTTACAAAATGGGTACCAAGAAAAGGGAAGTGCAGTCGAGGATGGTAAAAGAATAGGCAGGACGATGAAATTGGGAAATTCGTGGGCGCTAGTTGTAACCGCTTGGCGCAGGACAGGGGTAAATGGAGATCACAGGGCAGCCTTCGCCCTGCAGTGGGCATAAAATACGATGATGGTGATGATGATGATAATGGTGATGATGAAGGAACAAAGCTTACAAGTTGTGTGGCGAGTCAGAAAAAAATAAGTGTCCATTCAGAAGTAGTCGAATTGCTCTATTTGAGAAAAATACAGCCTCTAATAATAATAATACCCTGATTTTATCAAAAGAGTTCTTGTCCCTGAGACACTACCTGATTCCAATATCACTGCATATTAGCTATTACTTGCTTGCTTTTTATATCTATGTCTGTCTTTTCGAATAGCGGAAGTAAGGAAATTCTTGAATGCACAAAAGCTTCACCGGATTTCTCTTAAATATATTTGTGTGGCAAAATTACGATAAAAATTCACAATTTGTGATAGCAAGGACACTGTTATATTATGAATCTAAAGACTACAAAACGTTAGGAAAAATTCATAGGTACAATACGAAGCTAGCGTAATTAGCTTTCACTATAAACCCCGTTGTTCGCCTTCATTCTTCCGTTGCACGCGTCAAATATGACATCCGCGACAGGAAAAAAATAAACACAACTCCTAATCTCTGTGATTATAAGTGTCTCGCCATAATAAAATTTCTCTTGTACAAAGAAGCTGTAGGAAAGTACAACAAAGGAGGGGGAGGAGAGAAAGCACTTCACAAAGAAATATTTCTTCGACGATGATGGCTCTCAGCGGCGATGCGTTAGCATTGAATTAATATAGCAACACAGCGTATTGCACCGGTTTAAACGAATTCTGTATGAAGCATGTGAGGCAGCTGGATTCCTCATTCGCGCCCATTTAAGGACCCTCGGCCCCATCTGGTGCCGCCGCCGCCTAGCCTGCGAGTGACTGTCGAAATTCATGTCTCGCCGGTGCGTGCGAACGCTCAGAAACGCGTCATGCGCCAAAGGCATTCTTCCCTCACGCTTCTTTCTCGACACACTGCGCCATCTAGTGGCACTGCCGAGAAGTTCTCGCGTGGCCGCCTAGACTGAGAAGCATGGCGCCGGTTCCTGTGAAAGCTGAGAATTGTTCCCTCGCTTCCGCACACTCAGTGGCACATACTCAGTGTCTCACGTTGACGAGAGGTTCAGTGAAAAGCGACACATGGCCAGTACCTTTGTGGCGCAGCCAGTTAATGCGTCGGGTCGCTTCGCTTGGGGAAGCCTTTCCACATGGGTTTGTTTCCGCTCAGTATCGGAGAAATTCAAGGGATATTTTTCGTTATTGTTAAGCAGTACATGTCAAATGGCACACACCTAGTTACTCAAGTTGACGTCAGAGACGCACCTACTTGCACCTACTTGCACATACCCAGGGACCCGAGTTGGCATCAAAGAGGTTCACTGGTTGATGAAACAACTATGTGCTGTGTACCTTCTACTCAACACCAATCATTTGGCTTTGGGGAATCAGACTGATATTGTAATATTTACAATATCTTACACAAGCTACTTTCAATGACAATACTCATTTCCGGCACCAATCGTCACTGTAGACAAAATTTACAGCTCAAATGGGGTGTAAATAATAGTTGTTCTAATATTTAGCAGTGAAACAGACATCCATTTCCAAAGCATTCGTGATATCAATGTCGTGATATCACCAAGCACACATTACTGTCATATTTTCCTTCTTTGTTTCAGAGTTGGATGGAACGGCGATTTCTGTTTCTTTTTCGTCTCTACAAGTAAAATTACGAACCGGTTCTATAAAAGTCTACAAGCAGACAAAGGAATGATGAAGATATTGTTGCTAGTAGTGCTACCATTGTCAACGTCCATTTTGCATCTTGATTCGGCCAAGGCCTGCGACTATCATAAGAGCTTACATGCCTTTTGGAACGGTGAGTTCACTTATTCTGACCTATTCACAAAACCAAATCAAGCCCTCTACTGTGAAGAAAAGAGTGAGAAAATGAACGTTTAATAAAGGAAAAGCGGAGTGGCTGAAAGCACGAGCGTCTATCTGGCCTGCGAATCTACGTAGGGTTTAAGGAGAAGCGAAAAAACTGGCATAAATAGAGAATGTAGAGTGATGATAGGATTGGTACCATGCGAAAGCACCAGCTTCGCGAGCCGACATGATTAGTGTCCCTGATTGCTGCAAAGGAAGACGCAGACCTTGTATACATGCAGCTTTTATATAAGTAGCACGCGATATGCAAACAGAAAATTCATAAAGAGTTGTATGCCGGAGATATTTTACATACATCGTAGTGCTGAGCAAGTAATGGCAGTCATCACGACCTTAATTCACTGCGGCACGTCAGCACAGGCTTCTCTCAAAATGTCTAACACACCTGAGCTTAACAATCAGCTAAACTAACGCTGCTTTGGCAACTCTTCGCCCATTGCGTGCAGCTGCGAAGGCTCCTGAATGATTTCACAGCGAAGCTGTGTAGCTCTAACTCGCAATAGGTATTTGCTATCCATAGTCAAAGACTCAACCAATCAGTAGGAGGCGCACGCTGCGTGCGCCGCTGCATTCCTTGCACCGCCACCAGATACCTGACTAAATCAAGGAGGCTAGGTGAAGAATTGTCCCAGCCCCGTTTCAAAGGGGATGCTAATAAATCATCATCATCATCACCATCACCGAGCTGAGTGCATAGAGATTTCAGTAGCTCATAACACGCATTTATGGATAGTATGTCTAGATATTAAGGGAGCCTACGATAATGTAGACTGGGAGTTGTTATGGGATATTGTCAAGCCCGAAGCACAGATGACGATTTCGTTGAACTGCCGAGGCAGATATATGGAGACAACCGAGTAAATATTGTATGGGAAGGCCGAAATTGTAATGAAGTGGTGGAAATTTACCATGAACACAATCAAGGATGCCCTGTGTCATCATTGCTGTTCACGCTTTATGTTAAGGGCATAGAACGTCAAATGGAAAACGCTCAATTCGCATTTGATTTATCATACACGCGTTACGGACAAATGGTGCAACATAAGGTCCCCGCACTGGTGTATGCGGTCGACATAGTGCTACTAGCAGACCATGTAAACGATTTACAGACACTGGCCAATATTTGTGGCAACGAAACGACGAATCTAAGCCTTAAATTTAGCACATAGAAATCGGTAATCATGATATTTAATGAATAACTACGTGGTGTCGATTCAACAGCGCATTCATACCCATATTCATACCCGACTCAACAGCAGATTCATACCCATAGTTAAACAATGGAAATACCTCGGCGCATGCACAAACGAAGGAAAGACTTATTCAAGCAGAGATCACAAGCTAGAACCATCTTTCAACGAATCGATCCTTACGGGGCAGATACAGTCTTCGTCGACGCCGCCAAATATGGCGGTTAAGACAGGTTTGCAATCTCGGTCGTTGACGCGCGCGGCGCACTTATAAGCGCCGCGTCAATCTACGCTAAACACGAGGACGAGGTGGAGGAAACCGCGATAGCCTTGGCTCTTCAAGCCGCAAAAGGTCCGATGACCATTCTCTCCGATTTGCGCACGGCGGTCAGGGCTTTCTCGTCCGCTCAAGTTTCTATGCATGCAGCCGGCAACATCAATGAATCCTTTCGTAGTACTACGGGCGAAGAAACTGGAAGGTTTAGCATAGCGTGGTTCCCGGCCCATGTGAACGATACAACTAACCAAGCGGGTTGCAACGAGCGGGCCAACTACCCGGCGCGTGAATTCATTAAACGCGCCCGAGCTAACGGTCTGGTTCTCCCACTGGATTGCCCCTTCAAAGATCCTGTTACCACTTATCACGAAATTACGTCGAATTACAGGCGCAGGAGGACGAAATTCCCTCCCCCCAGCCCGAAACTCACGAGGGCTCAGGCCATTACTTTCAGGTTCTTACAGACAAGATCCTACTTCACCCCCAGAGCGCTTATTTGGCTAGACCCGAACTTCCCGCAGTCGTGCTGCTCCTTCGACCACATGCTCTGGCTGTGCCCGTACAACGCGGGCTCCGACCTTCAATACAAGTCCAAGTGGGACGCCTTGCTGAAGAGCTCGGAATTCACGCACCAGCTACAGGCCATCCAGAAGGCCCGCGACGTCGCAGAGAGCCATCATGTCCCGGTCCTGTCGTGGGCGGAGCCACTAACTTGATTGGGGAGCCGTTGGCTGCCCGCAGTCAGGTTCCTCAGGACATTCCAATAAAGTTCTTGTCGATGTCACTTACTGAAGCACCAACCAAGATAATCTGAAAATAAAAGGAAAGCGGAATGCAGCAATAATGAAACATTGGGCATTTTGATGCCACAATAAATATGAGGTGGTGCGTGGACTCTGTAAAGCAGTCATGGTGCCAACGCTCACGGCAAAGAAGCGCCGAGCAAGATTACTTTTGAGGAAAGACTCAGGGACATGGATCAAAATTATTGGCCGGATAAATTTCACAAGCACCTGTAACTAAAAAGCATAGACACAAAATGGAGTAAGAGGTTAAAAGTTGGCAACCAATTATAGGGCAATTGACAGTGTAGGTAGACATCAAAGAGTAATCAGAAACGAAGTGAGAGAAACAAAGAAGGTGAATTTAGACGCAAAGAATGGAAAGAAAAAAGACCATGAAGACTTACAAGAATTACAAGAAATTAGAAGGGAAAATATGCATCATAAAACAAAAGGAAGTGCCTTGTTATTGAGGCTCGAGCTGGTTGCCTAAGGTCAAATACGTGCCGCAGCAAATATTCGCAATTAGGTGAGGCGTGTGTATGCTGCAGAAATATTCCGGAGACCACTCAGCACATCTTAGTGCAATGCAAAGACATTGACCGAGCTATACACTACGTAATGTACAACTTCCAGAAGACGTTGGATTTAATGTAGACTGAAGTATTGACCCGTCAATAGTAAAGATACGTAGGAGACGTTTGGAATATTCGTGAAAAAGAAATCATGAAAGCTACTGATGCGACCGGATCGATTACAGGCATGTCCAGCGGTGCAAGGTAAATCGAGAAGTTTAAAGGATGTATTAAAGGTATTAGAAAGAAACGCAGTGATGGTGTTTCTGAGTAACTCAAGCAGGCTAGGTGACGTTTTGTCCAGCCCTGTATCAAAGGGTCTGCCTATAAATAATCTTCATTATCATCATCCTCACCGAGGCAGCTGTGGCGCGTGCCATGCGGGGGAGAGAAAAAAGGAGAACCAGAAAGGTCGCCTTCGTGCATAGCATTCGCCGCAAGCATAGCCGCCGCAAGCAGCTGGGTTCGTGGTGTTGTGTTTATTTGCTCCTCGACCGTTCTTCTTTTGGATGTATTTTTCAGTTTGCCTCCCCTTCGCCGTTGACGCTCGCTCAGCTATGTTTTAAATAGGGTTTCCGAAAATATTATCGACTGCGTTGATCCTCTTTTTCGGTCACTCAATCGACTAATTAATTTCTCGCACTGCAGCACACTTGTTCCCGTCAAGTCCAATTTTCTCTTTGTGACACTAATAATTCCACAAGTATATGACATGTTTGGTTTATGCAGTGAAAAAGGAATGCCCCGAATAAAAGGCAACCTTAGGAGAAATAGAAATTGTTATTCGAAATTCTGTGACAAACTAAAGCCGTTTTTAACCATTTGTCACATTTTCTGGTGTAAGAATATGAGCGAACTTGTTTTTAAACGGACGCATCATCAATTTTAGACTTCGTCGTTTCAATTCATAGGCAGGTCTTTTAGCACGTTCAGATCAAAAACAATGAATCTGTCAAAGTTTTACATAAGGTGATGAATCAAATATTGAGACCAATATCAATTTCCCTATTTCTTGGACTCTAGGTTCCTGCCTCTTCAGGGGTGTTCCCCTAAAGAATGGAGAAAACCATTTCCCAACTACCCGTTGTGAAAGGTGGTCATGCGAGAACAGAGATGTACTGGTAACAGGGTAAGGCAGTACATTCAGAGCACTGAGATGTTTTTATTGCGTAAACCACTACGTTACTGCGGCGGATTGGTTATTACATTTCAACCGGTGTACGCTGTCCGCTTCCTTTAGCATATACGCTTATTTCTCTCTAACTTAGCCCCTGTAGTTTTTTACCTAGCAGCACTATTTGTAATAGCACCGACACGCCGTGGTGGCTTAGTGGCTTTCGCGTAGCGCTGCTAAGTTCTAAGGTGTGGAACTGAAACCCAGCTGCGGCGGCCGAATTTCGATGGGGGGAGAGGTGCAAAGACGCCCATGTAACGTCCATTGGGGGCACGTTAATGAAGGCAAGGTGGTCGAAATTATTCCGGAGGGTCCGACAACGGCGTGCTTTCTAATCACATCGTGGTTTCGGTACGTAAAACGTCTGATTTTATTTAATTATTTAATGGCCAATCATCGAATAAGCAGCATGTGCTATGCAGTACGTAATTCTCATGAGCCGGCAAGTCCCGTACTTTAAGGTTTTCGTATTGTTCACTTTCACCTTGTAGTTTCCTGGAAGACTCGCCGAAACCGACCGAGTTGTTTTTCCGCTAGCAATATTGCAATGCTAACAAGAGCTTAGTTGTGGTTGAAGTTTTAGTGAACTAAATAATTAACTATGCATGCATATTTTCCAAACACGTTATATTTTAGCTAACCCACCCAACAACCGCTCAAAACGTGTAAATACATGCTGGCGCAAGTGAAAAATATTATTTTAAGGCAGTAGAATTGAGGCTACTCTTTGCAATCCTTAGAATAAATTACAATTTCGAACTTACGCAGAAAGTCACGAAAAACTATATGTCCCGCCTACTTGCCGTAATGCGTTCCAAGTTCACATAAATGCACTCAGATTACCGTATGTAAGTCGCCCATTTTTGATTGTATGAATGAGGTTGTATTATTAATAGACAAAATACAGTACAAGGGAATATTGTACAGGAGAAGGTCCCGTGGTCAAAGACTGTAATTGGACCTCCTGTACAGCGCATAAGCAAAAATATAGACAACAGTTGCAACAAATGATGTAAAAAAAAATTTTAATTAAACGTAGTATTGGTTTATGCTTTAGCAGTACTAATACAATTCAGCTACAGACATGCTAATAAGGATGTATAATAATTGTTATTATATTCGACCAATTATAGAAGTAGAAGTTCCTATAACGTCATTATGACAGTAAATGGATAATGTGACATAGCAACCGAGCTTTCATTTGCGTAGCGTAAGTACTAACTAAATGTACATTTGGAAGGGAGAAAAGAAAGAAAGACATAATTAACTCGTTGCAGATGATAAAATATGGTATTTTAGTTCTCGTTTAAATTCAAATTATTTATATGACTAAAGAGTAGGAGGTATTGTGTTCCAGAAGGAAACGGGGGGAAAATGGATACTCTACTTACCATAATTTGTACGTACCTTGGGAAGAATAAAATTTTTGTTTAATGATAACTTGCGTAAAATTAGTATTTGTTAGACAAGATAGAGGTACCAGACTGCTGCGGTGAGCGTTAAAAACATAGCAAGATTAAAGTGAATAAGTTCGTCTACGGTAAGAAGGTATTTCGCAGTTATCGTTTAAAATTGGAGTCTGTTGCAAAGACAATTGCTCTTAAAAAGAATACCTTCACCTTTACTTATAGCATTACCAACCGGTCTTTATCAGTCTTGTCTGCATACAAATACTTGGGAGTAATAGTTACATCAGCTCTTAGATGAAACGAACACGTAACATACATTTATAATAAAGCAATGAAGAAACTAGGTTTTTTAAGGCGATCAAGAGGAAGCGCTTGACCTGAAATAAAACATTAGCATAAAAAACAGTTATCCGACCTATTCTAGATTACGATGGGACTGTCTAGGATCCCCACACACACATACGAACGTCACTAAAATTGAGAAAGTTCAAGGATAATCACCTCGATTTATTTTCATTTCGTACAGCTGGCGCACGTCCCAATCAGCTCTCCTACAAGCTGCAGGACTGGAAAACCTTGCAATAGGCCTTAGCGGGACAGAACAATATTTTTCTACTTACTCTATAACTCTCGGATAGGACTAGATAAAACATTATATATTCTACCTGCTAGCCACCGCTACACGGGATCTGATCCCAACAAAAAGGTTAGAGATGTTTCCTGCAGGACCAACGCATTTAAAGGTTCCCTTTTCTCACCCACCATTTTCGAATGGAACGCGTTAGCCGCCACTATTGTTGACTGCCCAACGGTTTTATTATTTCTTTCTGTAATGGGAATAAACCATAGCGTCCATCCCCTTCTCTGCCCTTCAAATCATGATGAGGCAAATATTTTTATTGGGGTGTTTATTATGCAGTTTATTGTTCAGTGTCCGCTGCCTTGTTTGATATTTCTGTTCTGTTCCAAATGCCCACTCCTGCCTAAGGCGCGGTAACAAGGCTGGCAGTACTTGTAAAATAAAATAGATTACGCGCTAAAAAATATTTATACTAACAAGTGCCACTGCCTTCGCGGCCATGAATGGAACGGCAGATATGGGGTGAGAAACGACAACAAGATGAGGTGAGCATTGGCGACTTTCATTGCACGGCGACGCACCTGAGTGTCTTTTACATACGTGAAATTTCACTTGAGCTCCAAGAGTTCTGCGGTTTCACTCTGAGATAATAATTGCCTTGCTTCCGAAATCAGAAGCGCAAGTTTGTCTACAAAGGTACGGTTAACTGTGTGTCATGCGTAAAAAGTGAGTCTCTTTTTAAAAACTTCCTAGCTTCGCGTGGCTTAAGAGAACGCGTTTACTCATATATGGCTAAAGCACTTAGAAAACCAAAAACGCACGTAGCTGAAGTAAAAATAATTTAAATCTTCAGAAAATGTCAGCGGTATAACCAGCCCGCTTGATGATCAAGATATGACTTTCTTGCTATTGAAGCCTCACTTGACCTTTTTCCGCCAATTTCGACGCTGTCGCGCTCAACTCCTACTATTTATACCTTTCTGTACACCCTTTATTTCGCGTGCGTATTATAAAAACGAAAAAAAAACCACAGGAAAGGCAGTGAGGCGCTTCACTCTCTGTCCTTTTCTCGCGTTCCAAACCATGCGTCAGAACAAGAATGCACAAGCATTAACCAGGCTAAGCGACAATTTGCCCGAGGAGGACTCATTTCTTATTGTGTTTCCAGCTTGTTTTCAGCGTACAACTTTATGAACTCGTTACTACATATAGAAAAACTCAAATAAAAATATTTGTTGGAAATTTTCCTTAGCAGCATAGGATTGGGTAAGTTGACTTGTAAACCTGCCCTGGCATTCAATAAATGGTTACCATGAAAATTGATTGATGGTTCCTTTTGAGGAACCACAAAATAAAATCAGCAACAAACAACACCCAGCCCGATGTGGGCAGTATGGCACGTGGTCACCGGGGCTTGCTAAGTTGGCTTTTACAGATGTGTTGTGATGCCATATATGCAGTGTTTTATTTGCAGGAAAATTTATATGTTAGAGCAATGTGTATCACTGTGACCTTATTTGTACTTCAAGGGAAGCTACAAAAACAGGGACTGACGAAGCGTACAATACAGGCACTAAGCCTGAGAAATTATTTATTAGAAACAGGACACGACTATCAGGGGGTCCAGTTAACGTTAGCCAGAGTTTCAATATATGCGAATGCCACTTAGCTTGACAGAACCAACCGAGGTAATGTTGTTTGCCGTCGCTTGGAGATACCGTATTTACTCGATTCTAAGCACCCCCTTTTTCACGATCGCGATGCCCAAAGTGAGGGGGGGGGGGGGGGCTTAGATTCGAAAAATCTAGAATGACCCCCCCCCCTCCCTCTTTTCGCTGCGACATCACGACGAGATGGGTGCGAGAAGAGAAATAACATTTTATTTTGCAAACATTCAAAAGAAAAATCGGTGCAGACAGTGAACCGACCGCTTGTGTAGGATACTCCGTCACTATCACTGCCACTCGAGTTCGTCGCACCGCTTGAACTGCTGCTCTCGGTATCCCACAGCAGATCGTCTTCCGTTCCGTCGAAGTTGTTTGTGATCGAGCACTTCTTAAATAATTTGACCATAACGTCCACGTGGACCCTCTTCCATGCGTTCGAAATCCACTTTGCGATGGTTGATGGGGACGTTTTCTGCAGCTTTCCAGTCGGCGTCTTCTTCCGGTCAGGGTTTCGCACCCATTCTCCGTACTCCTGTCGGAGATTGGCTTTGAAAGGCTTGTTGACTGAAGCGTCGAGGGGTTGCAGCACTGGCGTCATGCCACCCGGAATCACAACCACGTCGCTGTTGATGTTCCGAAGCTTTGTCTTTACCTCCGGGGTCAGATGGCCGCGAAACGCGTCCAACAGAAGCATCGACCGCGTGCCTGCAGGTCTGCCGAGCAATGATTCCAGAGTGGGCAAGCGCGTTTGGCGGCCTTGGCTACGCGCTCTTCCTAAGAAATAGGGAGGGGTGCTTAGATTCGCATGCAAACTTTTTTCCTAACTATTTCGCGAAAAGAGAGGGGGATGCTTAGAATCGAGGGGTGCTTAGAATCGCGAAAATTCGGTACTCAGGTTTGTTTCATTGTGCCTAATTAGATAGTTAGTCCTAATTCATTATTTACATTTTCAAATAATATAATTAAATGAAAAATGTAAAAGAAAAAATTGTAGAGCAATGTGAAGACCTCCCAATACAGCTTCCTGTTGCTCTATACGTGCAACTCAAAAGTGTTCCTCCGAGAGTGAAAGAAACCCACGAATACAGGAAAAGTGCCTCGAACGGGCCGTCCTACCGCAATTTTGAGGGGCCGATTGCATCGACTCGGTAGCAAACTTGGGACCGAGGAGGAGCACTTCAATCAGATCGCCAGGAAGGCTCAGACCCTCTGGAGAATGGATGATGTTCACTAGCACATGCCTCTTTTTGGTTACCCTCTAACGTAGTTAGGGGAGCTGGAACTACTAAATAGCCTCCGTCATTTGGTCAGCGATACGAAGATTCCCGTAGATACGCGGATTCACAGAAGGTTGATGCGATGTCAGAGGCACGTCGTCCATAAGCGAGCTCCATCTGTTCCTGCTTTTGCAGCGAAGTTGTTAAGGGCTGCTTTCAGCACTATCGTGTCCGTGTGTAGAAGAAAATCCAGGAGATAGTGCAATACCGGACCGACCAGCGGCGGAGGTGAAGCAGGCGTTAAGCACTCCCCATACGTGGGCCGATCCCCAAGATAGTGCAATACCGGGCCGACCAGCGGCGGAGATTAAACAGGCGTTTAGCACTCCCCATACCTGGGCCGATCGTGATAGTGTAATAGCGGGCAGACCTGTGGCGGAAGTGAAGCAAGCGTTAAGTACTCCCTATACGTGGGCCGATCCCGAAGATGGTGCAATACCCGGCCGAGCTGCAGTGTAGGTGACGCAGGCGTTAAGCAGTCCCCATACCTGGGCCGATGCCGAAGTTAGTGCAATACCAGGCCGACCAGCGGCGGAGTTGAAGCAGACATTAAGCACTCCCCATACGTGGGCCGATACCGAAGATGGTGAAATACCGGGCCGACCAGCGACGGAGGTGAAGCAGGCGTTAAGCACTTCCCGTACGTGTACCAATACCGAAGATAGTGCAATACCGCGCCGTCTAGTGGCGGAGGTGAACCTGGCTGTAAGCACTCCCCATACGTGGGCCAATCCCGAAGATAGCGCAATACCGGGCCGACAAGCGGCGAAGTTGAAGCAGGCGTTAAGCACTCCCCATACTTGGGCCGATTCCGAAGATAGTGCAATACCGGGCAGACCCGCGGCGGAGTGAAGCAGGCGTTGAGAACTCGCCATACGTGAGCCGATCCCGAAGATTGTGCAATACCGGGCCGACCAGCGATGGAGATCAAGCAGGCGTTAAGCACTTCTCATACGTGGGCCGATCACGAAGATAGTGCAATACCGGGTACCGGGCAGACCCACGGCGGAATTGAAGCAGGCGTTAAGCCCTCCCCATACGTAGGTCTATCCCCAAGATGGTGCAATACCGAGCCTGCCCGCGACGGAGTTGAAGCAGGCGTTAAGTACTCCCCATACCTAGGCCATTAAGCCCTCTCCATACGCGGGCCGATCGCCAAGATAGTGCAATACCGGGCAGACCCGCGGCGGAGTTGAAGCAGGCATTAAGTACTCCCCATACCTGGGCCGATCCCGAAGATACTGCAATGCCGGCCCAACCCGAGGCGGCGGAGCACTTTGACATTGGGGCCCACATACACATCTTCACTGGTCATTCTTCTTCACAAAGTCGAAGGGCAGTGAGTTTTTTCGTGCTTCACTTGCAGTATGTCGTCTCAACAAGGCCGAATTTCCGCCCTTTTCAAACTATGTTTGCTATTTGAGTGTCTAGAATGCAGCATCCATGTTGCAAGAAATGTGCACAGTTAGATTTCTAAATAACGCACGCATATTAACGAAGCGTAATTTTTTAACTTTGATAGCTAAAGCTAACGAACAGTTTTGGAAACCTTCCTCGACTTATGTTGGCTTGGAAGCTTTCAGTAAAGAAGCTCTTGCGTGAGCTACAGTGACCACTATTTCACATTCGGCGGCTTGATGACCGTGAAGTTTAGCAGTAAAAAATAGCGCCTATAATGTCGGCCTCGCTACCCTGCATTTTGTACCGCTAACACCGCTTTCCTAAAGTTGGCTTCACATGACAGTCGATTCCTACCGCTCAGAGTACGTGACGCAAAGTATTACGGTAATGTTCGTGCGACAGATGAAGACGCAGCGGCATGACAGAATATTCCCTGCGTTTAGCTGCTACGGGGGGTGTGGCCGTCGCTGCCATAGGAACTTCACCCCAAGGATGCGGATAGTTTGCTTGCTGTACTCCGAGCTCAATAATAAGTCCGCAGACGAGTGTGACGCGCCTTAGCTACAACAAATCATGCGACATAACACAGCGGCAGCCTTGCGTACGGCTTGATTCGTTGCCACTGAGGCACGCGATGCTTGTCCGCCAGACTAAACACGGCGATCCCTTGCGAGGTGTAAGTATTGGGTCAGAATTCTCGGGTAGTCGCCTTCCGAGATCTTTCGCGAGATTTCGCACGACTCGGAACCCGTGGCGTCCCTGTTACCATCGGCAGCGTTTCTCGGACTGTGGCTAGTTTAGCAGTCTTGGCACAGAAACGCAGTCGACCGTATACACGGACGCGTTAAATGCCGGGTGACGCAATACTTCGCGAAAGCGATCACTCAGCAATACCATCCAAGCTTGAAAAATATCTTGCTGATCCCTTTCTTTAGCTTGTTCGTTTTTTTTTTTCAGTGGCAGCGTAATAGTCACTTTTATATTTTGCGCACCCAAAGTTTGGGGATGCCAAATGTCGGGTTTGCAAAGAATGAAGAAAAGCTTTAAAAATAAAAGCAAAAGGGATACAAAGGAGCGTACGCCGACCATGGCGCTTTGTGTGCGCGAAGGTCGCTTTTGGTAGACAAGTCCGTTTAGTTGCGCAGAATCTCAAACTATCTATTAAGCTCATGCAACTGGCGTACCAAATCTGCACCATTATTCCTGTATTCATCCATTTTGTGACAGAGGAAGTTTGTGGCATTATTCATTTGACCCTAGCGGCAATAAAAATTGAAAAACGTGGACACCAGCAAGCCAAAAGAGAGATAAAAAGGCGGAATGAAATAAGGGCCGCTTGTTGCCTCTTTTATTCACTGGCTGTCAGGTGAACCATTACGCCTTCCTCGTCTTCAAGCAAGCCAACGGCAAATTGTAATGGGAGTTACCTCGGTACTTACAATCCTCTTGCTGCGCGACATTCCCATTGAAAACATTAATCATCTGAACAGGCAATCCACGTCTGTTTACATTGAGGCTATTTCCCCTGTGGTGGTGGTGGTGGTGGTGGTGGTGGTGGTGGTGGTGAATTGTAGCAACAGGCGGGTTCAGCCTGGCGAACAAGGCCGGCAATTGCTCCGCCTGAGCGTCTCGCACAATACCGCTGAAGGGTTTCACCATATGTCCATCAAACCAGTCTCTCTTAAGAAATCGATGAGGAGACGTGAAGTTTCTTTGCGCGCTATAACTGATCCCTCGGGAAATATAAGGTGTTGCAGGCGCGCATGCGGAAGGTCCTTGTTCTGCAGATTCTTCAGGAGAGTGTCTCTTTCATCTTGGAATTGCTGGCAGGACCACAAAAAGTGCTCAATGTCTCCTGTCTCGTTGCATGCCGTACAGTTCGGAGAATTGATTCGCCCCGTTTTAAATAACCAGGCCGGTGTATTAGCAGATCCTGTCCTTATTCGATATAGAAGTGTGGCTTCCTCTCGGTGCAATCTCTTGGTTACGCAGGGCATATGCGGTGGAACCCAAAGCGACGCAAAGTGATTTCGAATGTCAGATTTTTGCACTTCATTATTCTTTGGAGCCTTGATTTTGGGAGGATGATAGAGCGCTGCGTAAGCAAGCGCATCAGCTTTTTCGTTTCCTGAGATACCAGTGTGGGAAGGAATCCACTGAAACTTTACTGTGAAGCCTTTGTTGTTGAGTTCTTTCACGATGGCTAGTGATTTGCGTGGGAACTTGAGGGATGGCAAACCATGGTATACTTGTTGTAATGCGGCCTTTGAGTCCGTAAGGACAACCACATTCTGCGGAGGCAAAGTCTTTAGTTTGCGCAGAGCAGAAGCTATTGCTACGCCTTCCACAACTGTCGACGAGGCTATACAGTCCAGACGGCCAGACCACGTATATCTTAGAGAGGGAATGTAGAATGCAGCTGCACAGTGGTCTTCGTCTGCCTTGACAGAGCCATCTGTGTATACTTGTAGGTGATTCGGGTAAGTCGTGCTCAGGTGTTACAGGACTAATGACTTGGCTTCTGCTGATGGAATGCAGCTCTTTGATTGCAATCGTGGTACACTTAAGTTGCATGTGATGTCCTCGAATGTCCAGGGTGGTTCTATCCTTTCTCTCTGTCTCGAGCAGCGCAATCCTAATACGCGAAGCGTGTTCAATGCTGCATAAAAATGTGAGCGCGGCCTGTTACCTATACGTCGTAAGAGGGCTCTACCGGGCGCAGACTCACTCAATCGTAGTAGCTGGATCATCAGAGCCTGGGAAGCCTGAAGTCGTAGAGGGCGTGACTCAGCTTCGTAGAGCACTTTCTTGTTTGACGCTGGCTGAGGGACTCTAAGACAAAGCCGGATACCTTTTCTGTGGATGGCTTCTAAGCGCTCGTATTGGCTGTCTGAGGGTGACATCAGAGGTAGCTGATACAGGATTCGACTCGTAACCAACGCTGCATGTAGCCGTAGCATCGACGTCGGGTGGTTGCCCCAGCGTATGCCAGGGACTCGCTTGAGCACATGTAGCCTGGGTGACGATGACGCCACAACGTGGTCAACACCGCGGCGCCAGAGTAGCCTGTGGTCTAAGGTAACGCCCAGAAATCGGACGTTGGTGACTTGTCGAATCTGGTATCCGTCCAAATTCAGCGTCAAGCGTGTAGATTTTCTTTTCACTCCAGGAAATAGTACGAATGATGATTTCTCTGCTGATAGTGATAATCCAATCGTTGCCAAGTGGCCCTGAATGGCTTTTACTGCTCCTTGGGCTATTCGTGCGAGGCGGCGATGCTGGTAGCCGGAGACCCATGTGCAGATATCATCGGCATATATAGATATCTTCACTGGTGTTCGATGGTTTAGTACTCTTGGGAGGCTACTCATAGCAATGTTAAATAATAAGGGAGATAAAACACTCCCTTGTGGCACACCGCGAAATATACATATTTCATCACTCAAAGTGTCGCCAAGACGAACTCTGATGCGACGATCATTGAGGAACGTATGTATGAAGTGCAAGAGATGACCCGTGACGCCTATAACTTGTAACTGGCTGATGATGGCTCCTTGAGACACGTAGTCGTAAGCCTTAGAAACATCCATGAAAACAGCAAGTGTCGACAGGCCATCCGCACTGTAATGTTCTATGTGGCTTAGCAGGTCCAGCACATTGTCTTAAGCGCTTAGACGCTGCCGAAACCCAGTCATGCACGACGGTAGTTTTCGACCCTGCTCGACATACCAAGTGAGTCTTGTGCACGCCATCTTCTCCATTAGCTTCGCTGCACACGAGGTCAGTGATACCGGTCTGTATGAGTCCAGAGCTGCAGGATTCTTTCCAGGCTTCAGAACCGGTACCACCCATGCTACCTTCCATAAATGTGGTATAGCTCCACTGGCCCAGACATGGTTAAAAAATGCCAGCAAATCACGCCGTCTCTCAACCGGTAGGTTAGTCAGCATCTGATTACTGATAAGGTCAGGTCCCACCGCACAGCGACGTCGGAGGCTGCTCATAGCTAGTTTCAGCTCTCTGAGTGTGAAAGGAGCATCCATTAGAGACGACGATAGCGGCGGAGGCGGGTTGGTTGTGCCGGCTGACCTGCCGGAAGAGTATATTTCAGCGAAGGCATTCGCAAGACAAGCGAGTGTCTTGCCTAACTTCAATGCTAGGGCTTCAAATGGCTTGTTTGGTCGAAAGTTCCCAGCAAGGCTATTAACGACCCACCATATCCTTGGAACTGGCGTGAAGGCCGATAGGCTTGCACAAAATGATGCCCATTGATCTCTTCTTAGTTTCCTTGTATAACGTCGAATAACTGCGTTAATCCTGTTATATATAGTCTTCATTGGTGGGTCGCCCTTCGTCCTCATCAGCCTCCGTTCCGCTCTTCTACGGGCAGCGCATAGATTTTTGAGCTTTAGATCCGGAGCGGGGAAGTGGTCGGGTAGCTTCAGCTCAGCGGTAGCCAATCTCTTGCTACGTAGCATGTCCGCGAACAGGTCTCCAGATGATTCGCTTAGGCCGTCCCTGCACGTATCCCAATGCGTCACAGGACAGGATCTTCGGCCGTTAGTTCTATATCCAGCAATGTTAACGAAGACAGGAAAATGATCACTGCCCATTCTATCTTTACTAGTCGTTGAAGATGCGAGGATGTCCGTTGAGTGTAACGTCAAGTCAATGACACTGTAAGAGGCCGGTGGTCGAAAAAACGTTGGCTGTTTGTCATTTGCCACACAGAGACCCTCGGTGTTTAAAGCACTAACAATTTGCTTTCCACGTGCATCAGTCGCCTTGTCACCCCAGAGAGTATGGTGCGCGTTGAAGTCCCCACATATAATCCTCGGAGCTGGGCAGCGGCTGCCGAGGTCTGTTATAATTTTTCCCATCGATACCTTCAGGCGAGAGCTCACATACACGGAGGCCACGCTGAGGCTTCGGTTTGCCAGCCGCACATGTACAGCAGTGACTTCCAAAGCACTGCTGCAAAGGTCTTGTACTGGTAGAACGTAATGTGGTATTTCACGTCTCACATATAGCATGGCGCTTCCGTTTGGAAATGTCGGAATACTTTTGTTTCTATGTTCGACATAACCAGCAATTGATCTGGAACTTGGAAGACCAGCCTCGGACAGGGCCGATATTGGCACAGGCATGTTGCGTAAGAAAAGCGACAGTTCAGGCAAATGGCACGCAAGACCCACACAGTTCCATTGCATAATAAGTGGCACCTGTGGACGAGATGGTGAACATTGTGTCCCGACCGCATCCATATTGCTAGGTGCTTTAAAAAGAGGCGGAGCTTAGAATCACTGACTCGAGCGCCAGGACTACTTCGAGCATTTCCTTCATCGAGCTCGCCGGCATCTTCTCTATGTGTGATCGCAAGGCCTTGAAGAGAGCACGTAGCACCTGCTGAGAGTCCTCCTGTGGTGTGTTTTCTTCGCAACGCGATTGGGGTCGCTGCAGTACAGACACATAGCTTCGCTGTTCCGGTTGTTCAGCAGTCTTCTCGTCTACGGGGCCTCTGTTCATTGATTTGACTGCTTTAGCCGGTCCGCTGCGCGATGGCACCACTGTGTCCTGGATTCCTGGAGAAGGCTTCAGGCTTGGAAAATCAATTTCACTCTTTGAGCTCCGTTTGATTTCGTCTGACTCTCTGTGACTTTCTGTCTTTTTCTTTGTCGTATTTCTCTCATCGTTTCTTGTTGGCCCCAAGATAAACGTTTTCTTACGCTTTATTGCCGCTGCCCGCGTAGGACACTTGCTATAACTAGCTGGATGACCACCACTACAGTTTGCACATAGAAAGTTCTCGCCGCACGCACATGTTTTGAAATCGTGCGGTCCTCCACATCTCTTGCACCGCTGCTCACCACGGCAGTACTTGGCCACATGTCCATAGCGCTGACACTTGAAGCACCGAGGTGGTGTCTCAACGTAGTCGATGGTCTCGTGTCTTGTGAAGCCCAAGTTGATCTTCTCTGGGCGGTCCTTATTTGGAGCGAACGTAAGAACCACGGAGCTGGTTCGCCTGGACTCCCAATCGGATTCGGAAATCTGAACGCGTCGCGTGACTCTCCTTGCATGGTAAACACCTTGTGGTTTTAGGTATAGCAACAGTTCCTCGTCAGTGTACCACTTCGGTACTCCTCTAATAATGCACGTGTTTTGCAGGTACGAATTGGGCACTCGTGCTGAGATTGCAGTCCCTGAGATTGACTTGCAGCTGAGAAGGGAATTCACATGCTCTTCTGTCTGTACATCTAGAAGCAGGGCTCCTTGAACAGTAAATCGGCTCCTAACTGGCGATGCGCCAAGAATTTTTTCAATTTCAGTAAACAGAACAACGGGATTTACTTTTTTCAGGTCGGCTCCTTCTGTGGCAGGCGTAACAATCACTGGGATTCCGACGGTCCTCTTCTTGCGGTGACGCACAAGCCTGAAGCCTTCATCGTCCAGATCTGTGATGTCAGCTATGTCACAATCGTCAATAAGCGTAGACTCGTCGTCTGTTTCTGTAGCCTTGTATCGCTTACAGTCACGGTTGCTCTCAGGGTCAGTCGGTGGCCTCTGGCCCGGTGTCAGATCAGGCGTAGTCATGACGGAGCTCTCGCCGCTACCAGATCGGGCTCTTCTGCAGGCTCCTATCGAAGCGACGGGAGGCGAAGGCCCCCCCGGCCTCCGGTAGGGAAGGTACCTTGGCGAGTCGTCCGACGTCTTCGACAAATCTGTTTGACAAAACGTCGAAAAAATTCAAAACACTAGCGAGCGATAGAGCAGTGCGACTGTGTCGAACCCCTAATGCAATCACTGATGGGAGGATCAATGGCAGAAAGAACATACTGGCCATTTGCGTCAGCACAAGAACTACGGTTGACCAAATAAAGAAGATCAACTTCCTAGGCGACAATAATGTCCGCTGTCATATACCGCAGGACAGCGACCCAACTGCAGGGGTAATTTACCAGATTCGTGTTACCATCTCCAATGGCGACTTATCTGCTTTGATTAAACCAACTACAAACACTGTTATATTGCAAAACCATCGTATTCGGATGTAGCGTTGCATGAAGTTAGCCTTCAAAGGTGACTACATTCCTTCGACCATAATGTAGAAATTTTTTCGACGCACCGTTTGGCTTTTCATCTTACCTTTTCAGTGTCTGTTTCCATCTTGGGCACGTGAACTGCATGTGCCACAAGGTGGAGCTGGTGGTGGTGGTGGTGGTGTTGCAGCAGGCGGGGTTTACTAGGCACACATAACCGGCAATCATTCCACCTGAGCCTCCCACGAGTTGAGATCGGGGGTGTATCACCAGAGGACGAAGAGCCACGTGTCTCGCATGGAGGTAATCAGCAGTCGTTGCGCTCTCTTCCTGAATGCCCCTAGCCCTTCATGGAAAACGACGTCTTCAAAGGTCCTGTGTGAAAGACCATTCCTTTTCAGGCTGTCGACCGTCACTTTTCTTCCCGCGTCGAACTGTGGGCATAGCCTAATGAAATGTTCGATGTCGCCGATATCACCACAGAAGGCACAGAGCGCGGAAGCGCGTCGTCCAGTCTTCAATAGCCAAGCCGGGGTGTGAGCGGAGCCAGTTCTGATGCGGTACAACAGCGTTGCTTCTTTGCGAGTAAGTCCATGGGCCACAGAGGCTTGGTATGGATCAATCTAAATTGATAGAGGATTGCACCCATAAAGTTTTCGCAGATACTGGGCGTGTCCACTTTTGGGACACATGTCAGGGCTAGACGAGCAAGAGCCTCAGCTTTCTCACTACGAGGGGATCCACTAAAATATTACGTTTAATCTCTTGCTCAATAAATCTTTAATCAGTGCGAGATCTTGCCTTGAAACTTCTCTCGAGTTAGGCCGCGGTATAATCCGGACAGGCCGCCATTGGAATATGAACCTGGCAACGTTTAACACTAGAACGTTATCTAGTGAGGCGAGTCTATCAGTGCTATTGGAGGAATTAGAGGGCAGTAAATGGAATATAATAGGGCTCAGTGAAGTTAGGAGGCCAAAAGAAGCATATACAGTGCTAAAAAGCGGGCACGTACTGTGCTACCGGGGCTTAGCGGAGAGACGAGAAGTAGGAGTCGGATTCCTGATTAATAAGAATATAGCTGGTAACATACAGGAATTCTATAGGATTAACGAGAGGGTGGCAGGTCTTGTTGTGAAACTTAATAAGAGGTACAAAATGAAGGTTGTACAGGTCTACACCCCTACATCCAGTGATGATGACCAGGAAGTCGAAAGCTTCTATGAAGACGTGGAATCGGCGATGGGTAGAGTGAACACAAAATACACTATACTAATGGGCGACTTCAATGCCAAGGTAGGCAAGAAGCAGGCTGGAGACAAGGCAGTGGGGGAATGTGGCATAGGCACTAGGAGTAGCAGGGGAGAGTTATTAGTAGAGTTTGCGGAACAGAATAATATGCGGATAATGAATACCTTCTTCCGCAAGTGGGATAGCCGAAAGTAGACGTGGAGGAGCCCGAACGCCGAGATTAGAAATGAAATAGACTTCATACTCTGCGCTAACCCTGGCATCATACAAAATGTGGACGTGCTCGGTAAGGTGCGCTGCAGTGACCGCAGGATGGTAAAAACTCGAATCAGCCTAGACCTGAGGAGGGAACGGAGAAACTGGTACGTAAGAAGCCGATCCAAGAGTTAGCGGTAAGAGAGAAAATAGAGGAATTCCAAATCAAGCTACACAACAGGTATTCGGCTTTAACTCAGGAAGAGGACCTTAGTGTTGAAGCAACGAACGACAATCTTGTGGGCATCATTAAGGAGTGTGCAATAGAAGTCGGCGGTAACTCCGTTAGACAGGATACCAGTAAGCTATCGCAGGAGACGAAAGATCTGATCAAGAAACGCCAATGTATGAAAGCCTCTAACCCTACAGCTAGAATAGAACTGGCAGAACTTTCGAAGTTGATCAACAAGCGTAAGACAGCTGACATAAGGAAGTGTAATATGGATAGAATTGAACAAGCTCTCAGGAACGGAGGAAGCCTAAAAGCAGTGAAGAAGAAACTAGGAATTGGCAAGAATCAGATGTATGCGTTAAGAGACAAAGCCGGCAATATCATTATTAATATGGATGAGATAGTTCAAGTGGCTGAGGAGTTCTATGGAGATTTATACAGTACGAGTGGCACCCACGATGTTAATGGAAGAGAGAATAGTCTAGAGGAATTCAAAATCCCACAAGTAACGCCGGAAGAAGTAAGGAAAGCCTTGGGAGCTATTGAAAGGGGGAAGGCAGCTGGGGAGGATCAGGTAACAGCAGATTTCTTGAAGGACGGTGGGCAGATTGTTCTAGAAAAACTGGCCACCCTGTATACACAATGCCTCATGACCTCGAGCGTACCAGAATCTTGGAAGAATGCTAACGTATTCCTAATACATAAGAAAGGTGACGCCAAAGACTTGAAAAATTATAGACCGATCAGCGTACTGTCCGTTGCCTACAAAGAATTTACTAAGGTCATTGCGAATAGAATCAGGAACACCTTAGACTTCCGTCAACCAAAGGTCCAGGCAGGATTCCGTAAAGGCTACTTAACAATAGATCATATTCACACTATCAATCAGGTGATAGACAAATGTGCGGAATATAACCAACCATTATGTATAGCTTTCAATGATTACGAGAAAGCGTTTGATTCGGTCGAAACCTCAGCAGTCATGGAGGCACTACGGAATCAGGGTGTAGACGAGCCATATGTAAAAATACTGAAAGATATCTATAGCGGCTCCACAGCCACTCTAGTCCTCCATAAAGAAAGCAACAAAATCTCAATAAAGAAAGGCGTCAGGCAGGGAGATACGATCTCTCCAATGCTATTCACAGCGTGTTTACGGGAGGTATTCAGAGACCTGGATTGGGAAGAATTGGGGATAAGAGTAAATGGAGAATACCTTAGTAACTTGCGCTTTGCTGATGATATTGCCTTGCTTAGTAACTCAGGGGACCAATTGCAATGCATGCTCACTTACCTGGAGAGGCAGAGCAGAAGGGTGGGACTAAAAATTAATCTGCAGAAAACTAAAGTAATGTTTAACAGTATCGGAAGGGAACAGCAGTTTACGATAGGTAGCGAGGCACTGGAAGTGGTAAGGGAATACATCTACTTAGGACAGGTAGTGACTGCGGATCCGGATCATGAGAGTGAAATAATCAGAAGAATAAGAATGGGCTGGGGTGCGTTAGGCAAGCATTCGCAGATCATGAACAGCAGGTTGCCGTTATCCCTCAAGAGGAAAGTGTATAATAGCTGTGCCTTACCAGTACTCAAGTACAGGGCAGAAACCTGTAGGCTTACGAAAAGGGTTCTACTAAAATTGAGGACGACGCAGCGAGCTATGGTAAGAAAAATGATGGGTGTAACGTTAAGGGATAAGAAAAGAGCAGATCGGGTGAGGGAACAAACGCGAGTTAATGACATCTGAGTTGAAATCAAGAAAAAGAAATGGGCATGGGCAGGACATGTATTGATGAAAGAAGATAACCGATGGTCATTAAGGGTTACGGACTGGATTCCAAGGGAAGGAAAGCGTAGCAGGGGGCGATATAAAGTTAGATGGGCAGATGAGATTAGGAAGTTTGGAGGGTCAACATGGCCACAATTAGTACATGACCGGGGTAGTTGGAGAAGTATGGGAGAGGCCTTTGCCCTGCAGTGGGCGTAATCAGGCGATGATGATGATGATGATGATGATGATGATGATGATAATCGTTGAGTCCGTCGGCACCACGACGTATTGTGCAGAATATGCGCGTAGTTTTCGCAAAGCCGGGGTAATTGCGGAGCTTTCTACTTTCGTAGACGACACTACGCGATCCAGGCAACTAGACCATGACACAATAAGGAAGGGTATGCAGAATACCGCTGGGCTGCGATCTGTTTGTGCACACACCGACTCGTTTGTACACTCTTCTAGGTGGCTTTTAAACACTGTGCTCAAGTGGTCCAACACAAGAAACCTGGCTTCGGCAATTGACATGGTACGTTTCGCCAGTAGGTGGGGTACACTGAGGCTTCAGGTAATATCGGTGAAAGGCCATGGCGGGTCGAGGAGATTCCCTTTAGGCTATTCAAATCCTAAATATTGGAAGGTGCTTAGCGCCGCGGGGAAATGGGAGCGAGTTTTTATTTGTAGCCGCCAGAGAAGCACCGTTGTTTGGTGAAGACTGTCGCAGCCTTAATAACTGCGTCAGCAAGGCGTAAGATGCCAAAAGGCGAAGTGAAAGAAACTCTGCTGCATGCTAACCTTCTTGTTAGAAGCAGCCTGAGTAACTCCCATCGTTAAACGGAGTCCCTTTCTGTGAACTGCTTCCAAACACTTGAATTGACTTGGTGGTGGCGTTATCAGCGGCAGCAGATAGAGGAGGCGACTTCTTATCAGGGCAGCGTCCAGTTTAAGCACGGATATAGGATTCTTTCCTCCACGTGCACCCGCCAGGCGACGAAGTGCGTTGACTCTTTGGACTGATGCTGCCACAACACTTTCAGCCGCGCGTTGCCACAGTAGCTTGCTATCACTGGGGACACCAAGGAATCTAACTCTAATTGCACGACAAATAGAATGGCATCTGGTATGCAGCATCAGGCGTATTGACTTCCACCTCACTCCCAGGAAAATCATCAGAGCAGATTTTTCCGCTGATCAAGATAGGCCAAGTGTCGATAATTGTCGCTCAATGATGCAGATTACACCCTGGGCAATCTCGGCCAAACGTTTGTGTCGGTAGCCCGAGTTCCAAACGCAGATGTAATCTGCGTAGATGGACATTTTACCTTCCGTCCAACATACTTGCTGGGCGTCTGGAAGGCTGGCCATGGCAACGTCGCTTTTGCGTCGCTTTTCGCTCATTATATTTCCGAACTTTGCCTGAACATGTTACTCTATAAGAATTGCATGGGCGAATCGAAGGACATTTCCCGAGAGGCCCATGGCTTGGAGTCTGTTGATGACGCCTGTATGAAGCCTACAGTCATATGCTTTGACGACGTCCATAAAGATGGCGAGGGTCGAAAGGCCGTAGACGCGATTGGAGCTCGATGTAGCTTAGTAAGTCCAGAACACTGTCCTGGCCACTCAGCTGTGGACGAAATGACGTCATACATGATGGCAGTCTACTTCCTTGATCAAGATACCAAGTTAGCCTCATACATATTACTGAAGCAAGGTTTGGGTACAGGCTAGTTGGTAATCCATGGTATCAATCGTCACTTACAGCGCATACATTGACGAGGGACAAAAAAGGATGACGAAGGCAAGCGCTGTGTTAGCGATGCCCGACAAACTAGAAATATACTGACGCAAGGTTTGGGTACTGGCTAGTTGGTATTCCATGGTATCAATTGTCACTTACAGCGCATACATAGACGAGGGACAAAAAAGGACGACCAGGACAAGCGCTGTCTTCATCGTCCTTTTTTGTCCCTCGTCTATGTATGCAATGTAGCTGACGATTGATATCGTACATGTTGGTCGTTCCACCAACTTTGATACACATGATGTCAGTGATACTGACCGATATGAAGCATGGTTCGCAGGATCCTTTCCGGACTTAAGCGCTGGCATCACCGATGCTGTCTTCCACGCTTCTGGGATCCCTCCTGTGCTCTAGACGGGATTAAATATGTTCAGAAAAACTCGTCTTCGCTCGAATGGCAGATTTGTAAACATCTGATTGATGATCAAATCAGGACCCACAGCCCAGCATCTTCTTAATTTGCTAAGTGCCAACTCCAACTCACGAAAGGTGAATGGCGTATCCATCGTATGGCATGATTGAAATGACACAGGGTTTGCCACTCCTGCTGGTCTGCCGCATGTGTATACATCTGAAATATCTTCCCGAAGGGTTTGTAAATCTTTTCCTTTCTTTGAATCAAGTGCTTCGAATGGCCCGTGCGGGCGAACCTTTCCGAATAGGCTATTGACTACTCCCCATATCCTTGTCAAGGGAATGAATGCCAATAAGCTCCCACAGAAAGCAGCGCATTGAACTCTACCTAACCTCTTTGTGTGACGACGGACGACAGCGTTTATCCTCGTATGTTCTGTTTTCGCAGAGGTATTTCCCTTTTTTCTCATTATTTTAAACTCCGCTCTCCTACGCGTTGCGCCAAGGTTCTTTAGTTTCAAGTCAGGAGTAGAGAAATAATCTGGCAGTTCCAGTACTAAAGTAGCCACTCTCTTTCTCCGCAACGTACCGGTGAACAGCTCACTGGGAATTCACCAAACACTTTTCTTTATGTGTCCCAGCCTGTCACGTACAGTACAGAATTGTCGCCCAGCAGTTTGAAATCCGGTGCCCATCCTCTCTGGAGCCGTTGTTGACGATACCAAAATGTCTGTAAAATTGAACACGAGTTCTATGGCGCTCCATGAATCTGGTGGTCTGAAAAAATTTGGTTTGCCATCATGCACCACACATAAGTCAGCAGCATCCCCGGCTGCGACAAGTTCCTTGCCTCGAAAACCTAGTCTTATCTCCCCAAAGCAAACGATGTGCGTTAAAATCCCCACAGATTAGTTTAGGAGAGTGGCAACGAATGCAAAAATCCGTTAGCGATGTCTACATCGAGGCCTTCCTTCGCGCACTTAAATACACCGACACCACACTGAGCTTTCGGTTTCCAGCCACAGCGGGGACATCCAAGGAGGTATAACAAGAGGTATTTCTCACCTGACGTAGATCAGTGCACTTCAGTTTGCAAATGATGGTGTACTCGGATTTCCATGCCTGATGTACCTTCGGATCGTCCTTCTTTTTGGGAGACCAGTATCCGAGAGGGCTTGAATTGGTATAGAGATGCCTCGATGGAAAATTCTAAGTTCACACAGACGCTGCAGAATACCAGCGCAATTCCATTGTATTATTAAGAGAACTTTTGAATGGCGGAATGGACCATGGTGGCGAGAGGTTGCTATTATACTATAAGCGTATGTGGAAGTAGAGCAGAGTATTGCTGACTCAAGAGACAGCGCCGCTTCGAGCATATCCCATGTTCAACTCGATGGCATCTTGGCACTTCACGACGTGTGAGCGTATTGCTGTGGAAAAAGCGCAGCAGAAGGAGAACTGCTGGCAGTTCTCCTTCTGACTGCTTCCATATGGTACTTGAGGCCGATTCACTGCGGCCGCGTAGGTGCGCCTTTCGGACTCTTTTGGAACATATTATTCAGCATCGGGGACCATTTGCGTTGGCTCCATAACTTTTGTAGGTGTTAGACGCGGGAAACTAGACGCGTACTGTTTCACAACGACTTGGTTGTGGCGCGCTGGAGGTCTTCGTGTTCAATGGTGCGCTTTCATCCTTTCTGCCCAACACAAACATCTTATTCCTTCGCTTAACAGCTGTCCACGCCGGACATCGGCCGTAGCTAGCTGGGTAGTCACCGCCACAGTTACCACAAACAAAATGGTCTTTACTTGCACATGTCTGAAACTCGTGAGGCCCCCCACAGCACTTACATCACTGGTCCTCCCGACGGTGCTTAGCTACATGTCCGAAGCGCTAACACTTAAAACAGCCTGGTAGTGCCTCCACGTAGTCGATAAGCTCGTGTCTCGTAAAACCGAGGTTAATCTTCTCCGGGTGCTCAGAATTTGGAGCGAATGCGAGAACCACAGAATCAATGCGCTTTGGGCTCCTATTGAGATTACGATATTTGGACCCGGCGGATGATTCCTCTTGTATGGAATATTCTCTGAGATCTCAGGTAGGTCAGCAGCTCTTCCTCCCAGTATGATTGTCGGAGTCCTCTAACAATGCACTTGTTTTTCATTTAACTGTGTGCACCCTGGAAGATATGGCTATGGCACCAATATTCTTGGTTTCTAGAAGGACGTTAGTTTGTCCTTCTTTTTCTACATCCAAGAGCAATGCTCCCTGTGCTGTGAAATGGTTCTTAGCTGGGGCTCCACCGAGAGTCGTTTCAATCTCAAAGTATAGTGCAATATGGTTCGCTTGCCTTAAATTAGCTCCTTTGGAGGCTGCTACAATTAACGGTGGAATGCCCACCGCCCTGGCTTTACGATGGCGCACAATTCGGAAGCCGCCATTCTCCATATCTAGGTTTGAAAGGTTCGCGTCGTTGTGGTCCCTGATGATTGTTTACTCGTCCTCAGATTCCTGAGTGTCGTGTCGCTTGCAGTCAAACAGGCCTGTAAGAACCAGATGGCGTTTCAGACCCGTTGTCACCCCTTGGGAGGTCATAGCGGAGTGTTCGTCCATTCCAGCTTGCGTCCTTCCAGGACTTTGTAAAGCGGCACCAGCTGCCCTCTTTGATGCATCTCTGTATGCCAGCTGGACTCCGCCGAAGAGAGGCCACTCTGCTTTATCGCTTATGGCTAGGGGTGGCATTCACAAAATTTTACTCAATTCTCATTGGAATGGCCGACAACGCTCTCTGCAATGCCTATTTTTGCGAGGAGACGCTAGAACACATTCTGTGCGACTGTCCTGAATATAATGTTCAGAGACTGTTCCTGGCATCCGTTCTAGCGCACCTTTACAATAGACCATTGTCAGTTGAAATGATTTTCACCTGTCGCCGACAGAAGACATCGCAGCTGAATGCGACGAATGGACTACTTCGGTTTTTAAAAGGGACGGACTTGGATAAGCGGCTGTGACAGTGATGTCATGTACCACGCAAGAGTGGCGGACTGTAACTGACGATCTGTGTGCTGTGCTATGTGCTCTCTCTCCTCCCCATCTTTCATCCCCCCATCCCGCTCCAATCTGTAGGGTAGCAAATCGGTTGAGCTAAACTGGTTAACCACCTTGCCTTTCCTTCTCCACTTTTTCCCTTCCTTCCTTGTGAAGCGGCGGGTGGCGCAGCACCCGTAGGTCTCCGTTACGGAAGGTATCTTTTCAAGTCGTCCGACGTCTTCAACAGTTCCGATCAGTAAGATGACCAAAAAATAACGATAAATGCAGGCAAAGCTACTTAGACAGGCAGCAACAGCTTCGTCGTCTTCGTCCTCCTGCATATGCCACAACCCGAATTTGTGCCCTATGTTTTTCAACCACGCAGCTCTGATACGTGTAGAGCAACGGACATTCAGTGTAGTAAGGGCGAAGGCGCCCACATGGCTCATCCAAAGTCTGTTCATAAACCAAGGAGTTCAAGATACTCAGGCAAATGGTGAAGGATCGTTTGATGCCTAAAGAAGCCGCCGACACTATGCGATGGCGTATGGTCCGCCGAAGACGTTCCTCTAGGAAAAGTCTTAACCGCCGATTACGGTATTCATTAATGCGAAATGTGTGCGCAGCACTATACGTGTTTTCATTTCGCTATATATTGGCTAGCACGGAGAAGCTGTTTCGTAGGGCACGTTGCAAACAGAGCGAAGTGTGGCGCGACTGCCTCGCTAATCTCGAGATCGCGAGAGGCAGCGTGTGGGTGACGTATGGGAGCGCTGCACAGCAGCCGCCGCAGAGACAGACCTCCCAGATGATGCGCGCTACTCTGGTGTTATCTTGTAGCCATTTGTCACCTAAAAAATGCAGCTGCGAGAGACACGTCGCGCCCCCTGGGGCAGCTGCAACTCACGCCTAAATTACGATGCAAAGTCAGACGAGAACCACATGCACTAAAGTGTGCCGCGCCGCTGAACTTGCGCCCGCACTCAGGACAACAGTGCAAAGCGGAGACCCGAGAACCTACACCCACGGAATGCAGCAAGAAAAAACGAGACGATCAACTAATATTTCACAGTGAGGTGTCTTGTTAATGACCTTGTCTTGTCTGTCTGTCTGTCTGTCTGTCTGTCTGTCTGTCTGTCTGTCTGTCTGTCTGTCTGTCTGTCTGTCTGTCTGTCTGTCTGTCTGTCTGTCAGACAGACAGACAGACAGACAGACAGACAGACAGATTGCGTCCATATAAATTTCTGAAAGTGAGATCGAACCTCAGTCAGGAACTTGTTAACTATGCGAACGTTGCATAACAGCCTTAAACTGTAAAACGCATACCTTCTCGTGGCAGCGCCTAAAGTCGCATAGCGCGTGTTAAAGCGCGCTCTTGCAACAAGAGCGCGTGCACGCCGGCCAGTTTCCTTTATAATAGAGATGCCGGAATACAAGTTCCGATTTCGAATTTTATGAAATTTATATTACGAATGCGATAGCATTTTGGGTGTACTTCACATAATTCTTGGGGGCTGTCCGTCTATTTATGTTTGTATTTGTCTGTCTATCTGTCTATCCATGTTTGTATCCAACCGTTTTCCCGCCTACCTCGATCACTGGGTAGCAGTTATCACATCAGGCTGCTGTGCTGAGGTAACAGGGTTCGAGAGCAACCATCGGACCAACTTGGGTCAATGAGTACACGTGGCAATGTGCGCATACGCACCTCTCTTCAGCGAAGCTCTTTCACGCCGACATGAGTCACTGTAGATGCGAGACTTCGTACTCACGGCTGTGAAAAGAAACTCATTGCAGCCGACTTGAAACGTTGGGTATGTGCCACTCGGTCTCTGCTGATATTCGATAAACCCCTTTAATGCCAACTTGGGTCATTGGGCATGTGCCAGTAGGTGAGTGACGCTATTATTGAGCGTATATCATGCCAACTCGGGTAACTAGGTACGCGCCATTTCGAATGTGCCACTCGGCAATGACGGAAACGAACACTTAATTTCTCCGATGCTGAGCTTTAGCGAGCAGCACCATGAATGCACTGGGTATGTGCCGCTCTTAGTGAACCTTTCTCCAACTTGGGTCACTGATTATGTGCCACTGAGTGTATGGAAAGCGAGGGAACAAGTATCAGCGTTCCCAGGCAGTGGCGCGCCACGCCTCTCGGAGGCCACTCGCAGATTTCTCGGTAGTGCCACTGGATGGTGCAACGTGTCAAAAATAAATCACGGGCCTGCACAGCACACGCAGGACAGTCACGGCGTAAGCTGGGGAAGCGGCTCCATAGGAGCTGCATTTTTGGCACCAAGAAATACAGGGTCTTCGTCACGAAGTCTCTTGGCGTCGTTTGTACGAGGACGATCTGAACGGTCCGCCCGGCGTCTGCACCGAGCTGCGGCTTACGCCCCAACACTTCGGGTTCTGCACAGGGGTCCGCTGAGCTCGACGTTGTCTGATTGCAGTCGCGTGTTTAACCCCATGATTCGCTTATTCAGCACAGTTTTGCACCTTGCGAGGAGGCGCCATAACGTGTGCAGGGAGCAAACACAGGCTTCCAGACTACGTGGCGCACACTTCACACCCCTTGAGCTGTGGCATGATGTAATGTTTTGATGATAATGACGATGATGGTTTATTGACATCCCCTTCGAAACGGGGTACAGACAACCATTCACCTAGCCTACTTGATTTAACCAGGTCCAGCTATATGCAGCATGCAAGTGTTATATGCAACTGCTGCATGTCGGAGCACTTGGTAGAATATACCACAACCGCAATGCAATCTTGGCACATATCGACGCTAAGCGACGCGCATGTAACATGGCGTGACAAATGGCACGATACGATGGCGATGATTTAAGGGCTTTGCCTTTGAAACGAGACAAGGACAGTCACTTAGCCTGCTATATTTATTCAAGTGTGGCATACATGTATTTTTTTTTCATTCTACAATTTTTGTATACATCTCCTTGATCTCCTTTTTCTTCCTCAAACCTTCTTCATTTACATTGTACAACTACCTGTGTAACTGCAAGAAGGCGTGGGGCTTCGTGTATTAATATGCAATTGTAATAGAAAGTGTGCACGTAACAACGTTACGCGGCGCGCATCTCGCATCGCGTGACAAGTGGCACGCTACGATGCTAATGAGGGTGATGATGGTGAATAAGACTTATTGGCGTCCCCTTTGAAACAAAGCGATGACAGTCACCTAATGTGCTAATGATTGTTATTATTTATTGGCATCCCCTTTCGTAGGCGGCGGGGACATGGTCACCTAGCCAACTTGATTTAATCAGGTACACTATCTCTTTTCTCCAGCATTTTTGTATACATCTCCTTAAACTTCTTTTTCTTCCTCGAGCCTTCTCTAACTACCTTGTACAGCTACTTGTAGATCTGCTACATGGGGTGCTGCCTGGTGCAGTAATGTGCAAACGCAATGCAAAGTGTGCGCGTGTCGACGCTACGTGGCCCGCATGACACATCGCGACTGTCCCCGCGCTCTACGGCGCGTTTCTATTGCCATTTTCCGCCACAAGCTAGCAAGGGTTATCCTTCTAAAGTGGAAACAATGTTTCCAGCCAAAGTATGAATGCTGTCTCTTCTGCGTGTGACTGTCATTGTGGCAGCCATTCTATGACTATGCACAAGAGGCGAAGGTTTATCGGTAAGCATGCTACAGTAATAAATACAATGAAAGGAAGAAAAAAGGCGTTGGCATGGCTCAGTTGTAGAGTAGCTGACTCCTGCACAGCGGGCCTGATCTTGGCGGAAACTGGGCAGTCTTTTTTTTTTCTTTCATCCCAGCGATAGCTGCTACAGACACCGGACACTACCGGCGGCGGTGGCGGACACCATCGTCAACCGAAACGGCCATTCGAATGAGCGCATAACAGCGTACGCTGTAAAAAGCGTGAGAGAGGAGTCCGCTTTCCGCATGACGCGTTTTCCAGCGATCGAACAAGCAGGCACAAGCTCATGCACAAGCAGGCTTCGGGACGGCGGCACCAGATGGCACCAAGAGTTCTTAGGGAAGCTCGAAAGAATACTGCTGTAGCACACCCCTCATAGATAACTTGCTCCGACCGTGGGAATAGGTTGTGTCGCTATATCGATTTAACGCTAACACATTGCCGTCGACAGTGATCGTGAGATGGGTTCTACCACAATTTTCAAATTTGTAAATTACCCGTATATTCTTTTTGTGCAGCAAATGAATTCGCAGATGGTCACGGATACCATGCTGTAGATAATACAAAATGTAGACGCCACTAAGGAGAAAATGTTTTGGGGTAGAAACCACCTTGAGTGAACACACCGTTCCCTCAGTTTGTGCTAGAAGAATTTGGTTTCAAGTGCCGCACCAATCCAAGTCACTCAACTATTCAACAACGGTCGTGTATAGATTTAACTTTGGGCAAGAATCTGTCCAAGGTTGTAACCGAACCAATCAGTGCACATCACAGTAATCACAACGCTACCGTCACTATCATTACCAAATGATGAAAATAAATACATGTACTGATAGAACGCGTTTAAGGTGAGATGGGCTCGCCGTTTTTTATTATTATATGAATGCACAGAAAAAGGCAACGACCAAGCGAGGCGAGCGCGAGCACCAACAACAACCACCGTCTTCTTCTTCGTCCGCTGGCGCCCGTATTTGTCACTGTAATCACTCCCAGGTGAAAAAGAAGCCATCCTGGCTACCTATGAAACAGGGAGAACTGGTGGGTCGTAGTGCGGCTTCAATCGATCGACGTGAACAGTTTCGCGTCCGTGACGCCGTTGGTCCGTAGATGGCTGAATAGGCTCAATGACGTAGTTTACCGTGGATGTCTGTCATAGAACCCGGTAAGGGCCGTTATAATTTGCGCCGAAGTTTTTAGAAAGGCCAGGAGTAGAGAAGGGAACGCGGAGCCATGCCAGCGTTCCAGTTGAATACGATGGAAAAGACAAGCTTGCGTCACGACCATGTTTCTGGCTGGCCTGGTCTTGCGCGGTGAGTGAGCGTGCGATCTGACGACATTCTTCGGCATAAGTGGCGGCTTCGGATATAGTTGTCGATTCGGAAGCGTCGCAGCGAGAGCACCATCAACAACAACAACAACAACAACAACCATCTTCGTCTTCTGCTGGCGCCCGTATTTGTCACTACAGTACTCTTGTCTAGCCCTGTGGGATGTGCGACAGCTTCGCTAATCATCCACTTTCGAAGAGTGGAATGGCTCCTCAATTTTTTTTTTCAATTCTGTGGCTCTACTACTCTTGCGATATTTGCAAGTTATAAAGCGCACTGCTACACAGCTCAATTCTACCAGAAATTCTACCCATGGCTGCCATTCTTCCCACAGAGCCGTTATCACACTTCGAAGCTGTGCTAAACAGCCGCGCTTTAGAAATCACCCCACATTACGCGTTCATTTCGTCATAGCAGCTAGAGCTGCGTAGATGCCGTATGACGGCCTTCTTCGCCGTCGGTATTGACTCGGGTTACAACAGAACGCATTGTAACATTTGTCCGCCGGAAAAGGAAAACAGTATTCATGCCGTCGAGCGTATCGCCATACTATCGTCATATCCCCTACGTTGTCACAGGCAGCCTCGCGTCGCACACACTATTCCTCGCCTTACATAATGTCCCTCTATATGCCTGCGAAGAAAGCAGATTTTCACGAAAATCCGGCAGTTTGTTCCAAAGAACGGATTATTTGATTGAAAGGGCTGTTAAATGAAACTACATAACCCTTATCGTTATGCGTAGGCGGATTTGTCGTGTTTTCTCCGTCACATCATTGCAGACACAAATAAATTACGCTATAAAACGCGTGCGCGCATTTTAGGCCACTCCAAGCAGCTAACTGAAAAAGTGTAACCGAAACTATCTTAACCTGCTGGTAGGCTGACAAACACTGGCAGAGCGTAAGTTACCCCTAAGCGTCGTTGACAGCAGTAGCGCAGAAGCGCTGTCCGTCCCAGCGGTGCAAGTGAATAGTTTGTTAAGTTCCTTAAACTTCCGTGCGCGCACTCTTGACATACATCGTATTTTACGATTTCTTTTAACGCAAAATTAACGACGTGGCTTTTTTCGGAGCCGGTCGGTCGCGCCCCATATGTTGGTGTCATTGCAGTCGTGAACACACAACTGACCGTCCGCATGGCAATGCATAAAAGGCTTCGCCGCTTTCCGTACGGTTTGCACAGTCGGATTCGCCGCGCGCCGTCATACTGGAACACGCGATTTATCACTTGGACGGCGTTCAGGTTTTATGTAGAATGTAATGTTTTGTTACGAAGAGCACAGCTCGAGATACGTAGACGACATCGAATGTTTAGACAAGAAACTTCGTGGGTAACCTTTGTACGAGTGTATATTTTTACGGAGCAGTGGGGCATAGTGTTACTATGAGCAAAGACGACAATTTGTCGAAGCGAGCGTGCGGCTGTTTCGGGCAGCCATCTTGTGAGTCCAGCACTGCTTGCAATTTGTAAATACCTGTAGATACACCTGCCCCGTGGCATTTCGATAGAATATATTTGGCAATGCAGCAGCCACGGTCAGCAAAGTCTGGGAGGGTGCGCAAAGAAAGCTTGGCTTAAAAATTTGTTATACCCCTTTAGAGCTTTACTGCCGTCAGCTTTCTTAGCATACTTAAGGCTCTACACGGTGTCTACCTATCTGCCTGCCTCCCTTTTTGTCCATCTAACAGTTTTGGGTCTACGGGCAGTCCATGGTCAAATGAGTGGAGCATAGAGCTGCTGTGCTTAGGAAATCGCGTTGGAAACCGGCTGTCGGATCGACTTGGGTTACAATACGCGTGCCGCTCTTCAGTGAATCTCGTTGACGTCAACTTTGGTAATTCATCATGAGCCACTGAGTTTGTGAAACTAATTAATGAAGGAAAAATGACACGCCCACCCAATCACAGCAATTGCTACCAAGGAAACCCATACGGCTTCCTTGAAAGAAAAGCCTCGCAGTTGAAGAAAATTCGTCCTGGTCTGGGACTCGAAACCGGTAGCACTGCCTTTCCGGAGCAGCTGCTCTACCATCTGAGCTAACCAGGCGGCTAGCAGATACCAGGATGGGGTCGAATTCATCAACAACTCGAAGCAAAGGCAACTGTTTCGTGTAATAGTTCTGCGGAAACGCGCAAGGTGGAGAGAAGTAGGTAATAAAGTTAATTAATAAAGACAAACAAATAATTAAGTATTCATCCCGTGCAGGACGGAACCGAATCCGCATCATGTATATTTAGACGATCTTCACTTGATATGCGTCCGTACACCTGCCACTCGCAAACTTCGTGGGGGTGCCACTGGTAGCATCGCGTGTCCGGAAGGGAAGCGTGATGGAGGAACTCTGCTGCATACACGCATCACTGCATTGCTTCAATGCTAATCGTAGTAACGTGGACATTCACTGTGAGACAGGAGCTGCTGGAATTTTCTCTCCCACCAGCACTATGTCTATTTCTTTTTTCTGCTTTATCATTAGTGTTCTCGAACTGCGCGTCTGCTGACCACCAATACTCGGGTCTGAGCGCCGTGCTTTAGTAGCCAAGTCTCCTATAGCCAGAACACATGCGCTAAATAGCCGGTGCGCGTTTGGCTTCCCTGTGCTAAGAAAAAGTTGCAAGTACAAGAAATGGAGAAACAGTAATCTCACGCTCACTTGCAAACTGATCGCAGTGTTTCTTTTTTTTTTTTTTTTTGTCTGTACCATAGGTGCCCGAAACCATCGGATTATGACCAATGGGGACCACACGAGGACGATCCAGAGAAGGAGAAGAAGTGGCCTAACTGTTGCTAACGCAATAAAGTATTATTATTTCAACTCTTCTTAATGTTTTTGTTTATCTGCTGAAAGTTACGCAGGTGCCATTCAACAGCATTGGTAAGAGTTGCAAAAAAAAAAAAAAGGTGTGGCAAGTCTGTTGACTTAGTTCAAGATTGCATTGAAAGGAATGAAGTGTTCTTTCGTCTTAAATGACAATATTATTTATGTGCGATAGCAGATGTGGACATCGAGGCTAATTTTCCCCGTCGTCGTCGCTGTTGGTGGCGGCGTCGCCGTGATGTTTCGTATAATTTCCAAATACGACAACACCTAGTCCATGTGTGCGAGTGTGAGCCGAGGATGTTGGCGTGATTTCGTGCGCTCAAGAGAGGAAAGCTGGGAGAAAGCGCGCTGGCTTTCACCGCGCGTGAGGCAGTGAGAGAGGGGAAGGGGAGGAGGGGCGTTCTACTCCAACGGCGACTGCGTATGGCAAGGCTGCGTGCAGTTGCATGGGCCCTATCATGAAAGTCATCTGCGGTGGTCGCAGACTCTAGGCGCACCGAGGGCTTCGTGTGCGCTGTGTACTCACCGCTTAGTTCGCGTTTAGGTGTGCGGCAGCATTCGCTCACTGCTGCTGGAGCTCTTCCTCACAACAGCGTTTTGACACCAGCGCCAAACACACTCATCGAGTGCGATGTATTTCTGTGCCTATTCGCGCGTGAAAGCATGCTTGTTAATTTAGTTAGTCAGCGAATGTTTACGAATCTGTACCACCGATTAAACTACTATCCGTATTACGTACAGCTGTCTACTAACCTGCTATCGCAATTGATGCTTGACCAGTCGAGCAAAACTGGGACTTTTACGCGCAAGCCTAACTGATCAGGTATTCAAATCGGCGGTGTTTGTCTCAGGTCGCGGAGCATCCTATACGGCACTAAAGCAGTTCTTCTATCACTAAACTTGCTCAGGGCTTCCATTCTTTACAAAGTTATTCCTCAGAATTTTGAGAATGGCAGCTCACAAAGAAATGTCATGAAACAAAACATTTATAGCGCAGGCCCTTTATGTCAAATCTTCTCAGACTGAAATATTAAAAGTGCGAAACAACAACAAAAGATCGGCCCGCGCAAGAGGCCGCGTTTCTACCAGAAAGCTGACCTTCGTGCATAGCCTTCGCCGCCAGCGTTTCCCAGTAAACATTACGGTTACATAAGATGCTGCTGTCGAAAACCGTGAGAAGCAGTTAGGAGTCTATGAATGCTATTGCGTATCACTCTTAAAGGCGAACTTGAGCGACCTCTTCTTGCGTCTATATATAACTTCCGGGTGACCGCATAAACGCGGTCATCTTACGCGCAAGCGTAACTACTGACCAGCTCACGAAATCGGCGGTGTCTGTCTGAACCGCGAAGCAAGGGACGGAGGAAGGCGCCTATAAGCATAGAGAAAGAAATTCAACAAGAGGGGACACTCTTCAAAAACTGGCAACAGGAAACACGTCACGCCTAGTTTCAACACCATCCGTTAGTTGACGCGAGCATCAGAAAAAAAGAATGTGAAATAAACTTCCAGACAACGTTTTATTTTTTTTTATTCCTTCCCACTAAAAGTGAAAAAGTTTTGCGTTTAAATGAACTTATACTTTGCAACTTTTTGTTGCGTTGCCTAGCAACAAGCTAGCGGCACGCCAGACGCGCGTGCATACGTCATGCGCCAGACAAGCCGCAGGAGTGAGCGAGGCCGGCTGCGCATGTGAAGCTCGCGTGCTCGGCGATCCGTCTCTTTTGGATGTAGCCCGTTTTTTGGGCTCCCGGCGTTCTCTTGTGTTCCGTCTGCATTTCGACACGGCACCGCTGCACTACTGGACTACAGCAAGGTGAGGAATTTTGTTTGACAGTCTGCGACGCACTTCAAGCACATTTAGGCTTACTGCACAAAACTGAACCTATATAGTGACGCAGTTATCGAAAAACAGCTCCGCAGTCCAAGCCTAGTTAATATGAGTTATTTACTCGTACTGGGAGATGTTTGCGACGCTTTCTATGAGCCCAAGCATAATTATAACCTATTTCGGTAGCTTTTGGGCACGCTCGCCGCACCTGGCTTTCTGATGAAAAGCACCTTGGCCGTGTGACGCAGTTTCGCGTGTACTGAATCTTTCCGGGACAAGTTTTGGCGCTTTCTCTGACTCAAGACATTATTGTAACTAATTTCACTACTTTTTGAGGTACTCTTCAAGCACAGTGGCCGCGCTCGGCGTAGTGGCGCAGTTAGCGAAAAGCAGCTCGGCTGTGCGCCGCAGTTAGTTTCGCGTGTACTGAATCTTACTGGTAGAAGTTCGTGACGCATTCTCTGACCCGAAAAAGTATTGTAATTTATTTGGTAACTTTTTGGGATATCTTGAGGCTTGCTCGCCGCGCCTGGGGTTGTGAAGCTGTTAGCAAAAAAGCAAGCCGGCCATAGTGAGTTCTGCGTGTACTGAATTTCAGTGGGACAAGTTTGTGGCGCATTTTATAGCCCCTGCAACAACATATACCTTATTTCGGTACTCGCGCTTCTCGAAAACGCGACGAGCGATTGCCGAGAGTGATAACACGGGAGTGTTGCATGCGCCGGCAGGACGCGTAAAAGATAACACGGAGGAGCTCAAGAACATGACATTTATGTATTCTGAGCGACTGAAAACAGGCTTTGCACCCACGAGTCTGACTTGAGTGCGATTAGAAGGCATTCTGCTAGCGTGTAACATGGTCTGGCTGAGCCTGTGTTGTAGCCACCTTTGTGTACTTGGCATACCATCGTGTCGACTGAGGCCAAGTTGTTTTGGAAACGTGCAGTCACCCGTGTATTTGTGCACTTAAAGTGCAGGAAATAATGCCCGGGAAAGGAGGGGTGCTTGAAAATCGGATGTTCAGATTTTATGGCATTGTTTGGGAGGAGCCTTTGCTGCGAAATGTACGTAAAAGTGAATTTATCTGTAATGCCGCTCATTCACCACTTACGCACGTTTCGCCTCTACACGCAGTACTCCTGTTAGGTCAATATACCGAAATGATACATGCTTGTAATTTACTTTCTTTCAGCTGATGGCATCTGGTGGAGCATCGTACGGCAACGACTGCTGCTTACTTGGTGCCACAACTTCGGATGAATGCAGAAGAAGCCCGGAACGAGCATTTATATAGAGCAAAATGAACATTTCCTCATTTCAGAAGACGTCTGTCGTTTTCTTTATGAAATTGCACATGACAGATTCGGCGCAGTCTTGTAAAGGTCAATCGCAATCATTTCTACTTAATAATGAAACGATTCCACGCCGAGGCCACGCGAGGTTCAGCAGAAGCGAAAAAAAAAAAAATGAATGCCGCGCCGAGCAGCGGAGCCGGCGCGGCTAGTACCAACTGGTGTTCAAAACGCGCGCGCCCAAAACCGAAACCGGAAGAAGTCAATAACATCCGCTTGGTGTGCTACAGTCGATTCGGCCGCTGGGCTCTATGGGAGTGTCCGCTCTTGATGAAATTTCTTTCTCTGTGCTATAAGTGAAGAGAATCGCGCGCCGTGGAAGTACGGCGAAGCGCCGAGCGCGCGGCAAGGTAGCGCCACCCAGAGGAATGTGTCGACAACGTTGAACGAAGTGAGGATGGAGAAACGAGGCGAAGCGTCGCGAAGTAGGAAGCTAGGCGGAGGCATGCTGGTTGATGTGACGCAGGTTCTTCAATGGTTGCAGAAGGTCTCCTGAAGCGGAGCCTCGAATAACCCAATTCAGGACGAAGCCCTTTGTTGCAAAACAACCACAAGACTTTCAGCACGACTAGTGTGGAGAGAAACACATAAGCACTCAATGAAACATTCACAACAGGCAGAGAGAAGTGGTTCTTGTGGGGAAGGAGAAAAGTCTAGCGCTATTTTCTGCAACCCATGCGGGAGCACGGCTCAGAGCCAGCAGGGTGGAGGGGATGGGGTTAAAAGAGGCACGTATGCAAGGGGGGGTCAGGGGGGGCCCGCCCTCCCCCCCGAAGTTAAGACTCATATCTCCCCTCCCCGCCCACGCCGCCACTTCTCACCGACATTCCTAAAGCGCCGCCAAATCAATGTTGAGACTTGACAGCTATTCGGCGGTCAACATTTTGCTGCCTTTTTCACTCCTTTTGGATGGCGGTAGTTATCGGCGTCTCCTGGGATTCGAAGGCTAGTTTCCTCATCAATTCGGTGCCCGCGCGATTAACTCTAGATGCGTTCAGTTGTCACCGTCTATTTAACGGTCACGCGCATCGTTGTTGCTTCTTAGTTCAACCTTCTTCGTTTATACTGATCCAGGGACCAGGAAAGGGATTCAGTTCGTGGTCAGCTGGTCTGTATGAACGTGGAACAAGTTGCGGCCAGTGAAAATTCCAATTGCGTTTAACTTTTCTTTTTGTTGCATTATTTCCCCGAGTGACGGCTCGCCGCGACGCTGACAGATCCTCGGAACCGTATACCCGTAATATGGGTTACATAAGGTGGAAAATAAAATAATGCAAGACAGCTTCCATCATCAAACCCTGCAAAAACCCTTAATGTTATAGGCAAAATCACTGTCACGTGTTAATTCGTCTGGTTTTTCCCTAATTGTGCAGCTCTTTTCGTGCGAAATTGCCAAGTGGAAACAAAAGTCACAAGGATTTGAGAAATTAAGCGAGCTACTTATGGAGAGAGCCAAAGCAACAGCCAAACAGGAAGGAAAAGCGAGAATTAACAAATTTTGCAGTTGTTTATGAAAATATTTATGGTTCAACATCTTTTTTATTTAAAAAAGGAAGTAGAGAAGACTCAGTCTAAAGTGAAGGACAATTCCGTGTGTTCTGAATGTCGCTTCTACAGTTATCATTCGAGCTGCCCAACGTAGCCACTTCACTGCTGTGTTTATGTAGGTGTTTTTCTAACCTTCCGCAGTGGGCGCAGTACATGTAGAATCGCAGCTTCCTGCGCCATACGCGGTTGTATGCGACCGTCGGCCACGCAACGTTGCGTAACTTCCTAAATAACAATAAGAGTCGGTTGTGACACTTAACTTGTTAGAGCAGTAAACGAGCGATGCAAAACAACTGTGATTGTTCCACAAATATATATTTCTGTATAATTCTTCCCGAGAAAGAACGCTACTACAGTCGGATACAACTTAAGTCTGCAATGAAGCCCCGCCCACGCCCTCAGAACCGCCAGCCAATTATTTGCAGCCGTTGCAAATAATTCATACTTCAAACTTTTTTTGTTACCCAAATAAGGCGGTAGCCAAAAAATAAAAGTATTAGCACGTAATTTTATACCTTTCGCCTCGCCTATTATAGTGGAATGGCGAATGCCTAATTCTTTATTGAATTGATATAGCATTCTTGCTTGGCTACAACTATTTGTTGTGAAGCTTCACTGCAGTTGGCAGTGAAGTTTCATGAGTAAATTGGGTTCAGCAGTGAAATGAACTGCACCGCAGACTTTTGAAGAGTGAAATGCTCAGACTACATATATTTTGTCCATGTCTGTTGCATACCTCACTGCTTCAGCCGATGAAAAGACTCTTCAAGAACAGCAGACGCTCCGGAGGTATCAAGCACGACGCCATTTTGAAAAGGCCGCATGACGACGATTTTGTTTGCTTCTATGATTGGCAGGCGGAGTAACGCAACTCCGCGTGGTCCATGTGCTTTGGTTGCCAACTGCTGTTATTTAAGTTCTATTCTACTAATGTAATCTTTATTTTTCAGTCTCGCTTCTTTACTTGTTCTTGGCAGTGTTCTTCCTGCGCTTCTTTGCTGCGCGAGTTCATTTGACGTGGTTCTTTGTTTGCCAAGTAAAGGAGAGGTGTATCGCACAAGCTTACCTGTATAATACACCTTGTTTCATTTCTCTTTTGTGGGTTTACACTTTTTTATGGCGAATGGGGGGCGTTATTTCCATTTGTACTAGTAAAGGCATCTTCCCCCCTCATTTGCATAGAAAAGTTACCTTGGGCTGCCCCCCCCCCCCCCCCCCGATAAGAAATCCTGGGTACGTGCCTGATTCACAACAAGAAATAACATACACTCCGAGCTATGAAAGTACCAACAGAACTTGAGTTAGGGGGCAGACTATGAGTGTGAGCCCACGCAGCAGCTCGGCACGGAGCGGTGGAGAAGAGGTAGTGAAAGAAGGGGTGTTGGTCTCACCACACTGTCAATGTAGCTGATCGATGAGCCAGCGAGCCAGTTCCGGCTTCGATAATGGATGGCAGGCACTTCGTGGCACGGGCAGATGGACGTGGCGTAGTCCTCACGCGCCGTGCTTGGCGTATGCGAGTGAAAGCGCAATGACGGTTCAATCTCGCGTGCCCAAGGGGAGGAAGCGCGCCATACTCCGTCGTGCGCATGCTATCGGGGTAGGGGAGGGAGGGGCGGCGTTGTGCCTCGGCCGCGCTCGATCGCGCGGGCTTTATCCTGAAGACAATCTGCTTTGGGGCCGCAGTCTAGGCGGCCCGACGGCTTGTAGCTTTGCGTGGGCTGTGTTCTCACCGCTCAGCTTGCGCTGAAGCGATAAACAGGACGAAGGTCACTACGCTCGGTGCTGCTGCCGCCACGATTACACCACACCAGCCTTTTGACAGCGAGTGTCCGCGGTCATGGCCTGTGAAGTGTTCATCTTAGCGTGTGCGCGCGGAATTCCCTAGGGAATTCAGATAGGAAGCGAATGCCTAGAACGGGGCGTTCTACTCCGGCGGCTGCTGCTGCGTATGACGCCGCCGCGCGAGCGTTTTCTTGAATACGATTTGTGATGTGGACAGTGCAAGCGTCGAGACGCACCGAAGGTCGACGCCGTCGAGTTCGCTATAGCACTCATACGATTGTGTGTCACCCACGTTCACGAAGTTAAATGACACTAACTTTTCTTTTTTTTTTGAGACAGTTCGGCTTCTTCTTTTTTTGGAGTCCGTCGTATATACTCATAACTATCAGTACTCATTACATACCTCATGTAGCTGCTCATGAAAACACTCCACAGTGTATCATTTTCTAAAATATATTTATTTGTTTATATGGTGTGTCTCAATGATCCCTGAGGAAGCAGTATTACATGAGGGGTGTTTTTTTTTTGTGGGCGCAACATTCCGATAGCAATGGCTAAAAACTAGAAAGGTTAGAAAGCGCCAGTGTTACAGGGGGCAGGTCAGCCTTGTAGCTTGGTTTCTGAGATAACTATTTCAGTAGGTGCCCAAATGTGTGAGCAAGTTGCGCTCACACACGTTTTGTTCATCGTCTTGAATTTCCATCTCCCGCATTCCCCGTCTTTTCCCTGGAATAATAAAACCTGTTACACAAAAAGTTCATTAAAATCTGTCTGGTTCATTAAATACTGTCTGGTTCAAAAGGCCGCATGTAAGCCTAGCACGCCTCCTTGAAGCAAATCGCGTTCGTTCCGCGCTTCCTATACCCACACCTGTGCGAAATCATGCGCAAACACTGAATATAAGTCAGGTGAGCAATATGTTAATTATAATGACTTCCCTATCTGAATGAATCGGGTCACACACCTAAGAAATTTTTCGAATAATGGCCAACTTGGAAGATGTATTTCACTATAAAGGCGTATTCATTAGGACTTGATGGCGCGTCTTGTTGAACAACTGCTTTAAACAGCGCGACACAGGACACAGCAAAAAAGCCACTGAACAGAACAAAAAATTCTTCTGTTCAGTGGAGTTCTTGTTGTGCGTGCGTGTGTGTGCCTATGCGATCCTAATCAGTGACTATGCAATAACAATACGCACTAAAGGAAAACACAAAACAAACGAAGACAAATAGGGTATGATTAATGGGATGCTGGCTTCGTTGGGATTTTTTTCTCAGCTTTAGCTCCTGTCTGAATCTCTAGCTTCTTGTCTTGAGCAATGGCGTCCTCTAGTACCATTTTCGCTCCTTTGTCGGCGATCATCATCACCGGTGAGTTGGTGCCACCCGCAGTGATTTTAGGCATCACTGAAGCGTCGATGACTCGGAGATTCTTCACCTTATACACCCTGCATACACAGCAAAAAAACAAGTATTTTTGCATTTCGGATATTTTTCCGATTTTGTACAGCTGTCAATGACGCCAGCAGCCCTTCAGTTGCACGACTTTCTAAAGTGTGTGCTAAATTTAGTCCAGACACGGAGCCTTAACGCGGCAACAGTGTTTCTGTTGAAGAAACGTAACATGAAACATAATTACATCTTTTTTTTTCTAACGTAACTACACGGGTAGTCATAGCATCGGTTTAATTTATAATTTTGCTTATGACACATGAACACCAAATAGGCTTCCGTAATGTTGAAATGCAGGCGCGAAATATTCAGAACGTCCAGAATTTTAACGTTATCCCAGTTTACTCCAGAAAATTACCAGTAAATATATATGTTCGTCATTTTCTGAAACGCGCTAGAAATCCTGACCATGGAACTCCCAATTGAAAATTTTCTATATTCTTTATTTAAAGGGACACTGAAAAGCATGACTAAATTAATTATTTTGGTAAAATATTCTATAATAACCCTATTTTTCATTGATTTAGTAAAAACAAGCTCAATATTAGTGAAGAAATCAGTGCCAAACTTGAACTGTTTGAATTTCGCACCAAAATTTCAGCACTGGTAGGCCAGTCCGACATCATAGATTACAATATATTTTCTTTATTTAGACGGTCGTAGTAAAAGTTTTCGAACCTTGCTAAGGTGTATTTTATTTCTCGACGCTAATTAAGTTAACAATTGCTTCAACTTCAGCCAAAACTTCTGCGGAAACATGTTTAAACAAACTCAGAAAATTATCCCTGAATTTGTCAGTTATGTTTGCCCGCTAATTAATATCATAGGTGTTTTCTTTTCGGTAACTGTTAATCGATGTTCATGAAAGACGTATTTCTGATTTTCTTGCGTACATTATTAATGCTATTTCTTGTAACCTTCTTCCAATTCGCAGGTATGTCGGTATGTATCGACGTATCTACACATTGTGACCAAACACTTGCACCAGTTATGAGACGTCGGCCGATGTAATGCTTTTATTCTATTGCAGTCGCACGAGACAGCTGATGCAGCCGGCGAGCCAAAGTACGATGATAAGTAGGAATACAGAAGTGGATGAGGTACACAAATATTGCTCACGGTATCTATTTATATGTGTATGTTCACGCCTCACTTCTTTCCTGCTACCTTAGGCCACACGGTAGTCCACGGTTAAATGGCTAGAGCATCGGGTGGCTGTGCTGGAGGAACTGGATTCAGACCAACTGCTGGACCGGCTTGGATCGCTGGGTATGTAGCCAATGTAGCGCCCGGTATGTGCCACTTTTCTGTGGCCTTCACTAACATCGACCTGGGTCTCTGATTGTGCGACATGGAGTACGTGCTGCTCTTTAATGAACTCGTTTAATGCCAACTTTGATGCATAGCTATATGCCATTATGTATGTGCCGCTATTCAGTAAACATATTCCGTGCCAACTTGAGTCTCTGTGTATGTGTCACTGGGTATGTGCCGCCTTCCATAATGACCATGAAATAAAACACCAACCATTACGCAATAATGATCCGATCCATTGCCAATAGCGCTACAGTCGCCAATAAGCTCTAAAAGATGGATGCACCGACAATTTCATTCACGGCCAATCAATGCGATTGGCGTTCTTTGGATACTCCACGCACTTTTCAGGAGCTGACTGTCTATGTCTCCAACCATTCTCAGGCCAACCTAGGTCCAGGGTAGTCCATTTTAGAATCGGTAGCTCATCCGGCGGTTGTGCTTGGAGACCGGGTTCCAAACCAACCGTCGGACCAACTTGAGCCTCTGAGTATGTTGCACTGTGTACCTACGTGCCGCTCGTCAATCAACGAACATGTTTGGCGCCGACGTGGGTCACTGGGAATGCGGCTCTGGACATGTAGCACTGGATATGTACGACCGCTCTTCAAGGAAACTCCTTGACGCCGTCTTACAACATTGGGTATGTGCCGTTCGGTCTATGCTGTTCTTTGATTACTAACATTGGGTAGCTAGGCTGACGCCGCTCTACAATAGTGGAAATTATCATTTAAATTTCTCCACTACTCGGCGGAATCGACTCCCCCCCCCCCCCTCCAGCGGTACCTATGGCTGTACCGCTTGATGACGCAGCGTGTGCAGCGGGAAGTTGCATAGACGCTTCGGCGTAGGAAATGCGGTGTCTCAAAGATGCTTCAATGCTAATCACATCAACACGACATTCATCGTTAGACGCGTTCTGTGAGAATTCTTTTTTTCAATCCAAATGTTCACACATCTTTTATGACATTAGTCGTATCGGTGTCGTGATATTTTTCATTTGTGTTAAAATTCTGGCTTGATGACATCATATTTAAACGAAGACAACATGAACGGTGTATTGTCACGTTGTAGTGACGGTGAAAAGCACAGTAGCGGAACTGTGAATGTTGCGCAAACCTGTGCCCACAAAAGCAAATTGCACTTCATAGCACAACGATGGCGGCAGGCAGCGTCGGTGATCGTCGAACATCCGATCTACGAGTCATGGGCGTAGGCTTTTATCCAGGACTCGTCGAAGGTTCTAGCGTAAACACTGGTGCTCGCATACCTTCCACAAAAATACAACACTATGCGCGTCGCGCACGTAATCTAATTGCACAATGTTCAGCGAGAACGTACACAATAGATAGAAACAAAGATAACATTAGAGTAAGTTCCAAATCATTCAGACGCGTCTTGAGCTGAGCGATAACTTCACGTTCTTTGCGGGTGAAATGCAGTCCCCGGTAAAAAAAGATACAAACACGTGTCAATATAAAAATCATCCGAACATTTTCGAAAAAGAGCGGTTGCTTGCACGCTCGTGTATTCGGCGCAAAAGTGTCTTTGGGTACATTTGTGTATTCAGAGCAATAATTTTAGTCAGGATACTTAGCTTATCGCCCTTCTGTTGATTTCTGTATATTGAAACAGTGAAAGTGTGGCAAAACCTCCACGACCCACCATTCGGCAGAATCCATCTCACGATAACTGTCGACAGTAATGCGTTCAGCACTGAATCAACACAGCGACGCAGCGTATTAAAATTAAATTATGGGGTTTTACGTGCCAAAACCACTTTCTGATTATGAGGCACGCCGTAGTGGAGGACTCCGGAAATTTCGACCACCTGGGGTTCTTTAACGTGCACCTAAATCAAAGTACACGGGTGTTTTCGCATTTCGCCCCCATCGAAATGCGGCTGCCGTGGCCAGGATACGATCCCGCGACCTCGTGCTCAGCAGCCCAACACCATAGCCACTGAGCAACCTCGGCGGGTAACGCAGCGTATTGCCACCATCGAAACGAGTTATGTAGGAGACGTGTACTGCAGCATTACTCCTCTTTCGCGCATCACTAAGAACGCTTGGCGCCATGTAGTGCCTCTACCGCGAAGCCTGCGTGGCCTCCGAAATGCATACCGCGTCGGTGCTTGGGAACGCTTAGAAACGCGTCATGTGGCAACCGGGTTCCTCTCTCGCGCTTGTTTCTGGACCCGCTGCAAACAGGTCCGCGCGTGGCCTTCGAGATGAGAAGCGGGTCATGCCGGTGCTTGCGAACGCTGGCAATTGTTCCGTCGCTTGCCGCACACTCAGTAGCATATAATGAGTTGGCCAAATTGGCGATAGGTTCAATTAAGTGTGGCACGTACCCAGCGCACTCACGGCGCACCTCAAAGAAGCATTAGCGTTAAAGTAGTTGATTGAACAGCGGTGCATGCCCAATGCATTTGTGGCGCACACTGCTAATGCGTCGGGTTGCTGTCCTTGAGGAAACCTCATGAGGTGGGCTCCATTGCTCTCATGATCGGAGAAACGAAGGGACATTTTGGTCATTGCAACGCGGAACATCCTCAGTGGAACATGCATAGTGACCCACGTTGGCGTCAAAGACCTTCATTGAAGAGCGGCACATACTTGCTGGCACATACCCTGTGACGTCCCCGAAGAGGTTCACCGAAGACCAGCACAGACCGAATAATACACCCAGAGTGCTACAGTCGGCATCAAATATTTTCATTGAATAGCGGCTCCGACCCAGTCCCGCATCTACAGTTACATCTACAGGTCTGCATAAAAGAGGTTCGATGAAGAGCGGTACATATATGCCCAATGTTACACACTTTGTGACCCAAGTTGGTGCGATGCCTGGTATTCATACATACATACATACATACATACATACATACATACATACATACATACGTACATACATACATACATACATACATACATACATACATACATACATACATACATACATACATACATACATACATACATACATACATACATACATACATACATACATACACACACACATACATACATACACACATACATACATACACACATACATACATACATAGCTAGCCCTCGGAAAGTGCGTCAAGTGAACTCATTGAAAACTAAATTGAGAAAGAGAAATGATGTGGACTGTATCAGGGACGCAGCCGCAGTGTGGTCTTGTTCGTAAAACGTGGTGTGCGTGGTGTAGAGTGTACGGGCACTGAGGGCTACAGAAATGCCGCTACTATATTCACAAATTATGTATCCGCGCGTTGGGAAGCCTAAGTGCTTCATCATCATCATCATCATCATCATCAGCCTGGTTATGCCCACTGCAGGGCAAAGGCCTCTCCCATACTTGTCCAACTACCCCGGTCATGTTATGCTTATGTACGCATAACTTATGGTCATGCTTATGTTATGTATGCTTATGTTACAGCAAATCAAGGTCTTACGGTGTAAGCTTGCAATAATGTTCGCTCCCTATTCCTAGTTGCCCCTTCCTAGTTGACCGTAGTTGACCGAGACTGTCCTGCGCTTCTCGTGGATGATTGGGGCTCCGGCGCTTATACACCCTATAGAGACAGACCTGCTCCGCCGTGATCAAGGGTGATGGATATCCTTCTGTCTTGCTGATGAATCACGTTGCGGCACTTCTGTAACCTACGTGTCGAACGTAAGTAGACCAAAACTGAGGAAAGTAAAATTTCCGCCACGAATTTCAGATTCTTAAGCCTTATAACTCCTGATCCGTTCGATGGATAATATACTTACAATGTCAGAGAAAGCTCTCACACATAACCACTCCCTCTCGGACCAACAAGCGTACTGCCGCACTACCCCTCTCTAAATGCATGCGAGGCTAAATTTAGCTCGGATGCATGATCAAGTAAAGCCTTCTTTCCTTTACACAACAATACCAAAGTAAATTCCGTAGGTAGTATGATTGCAAAGACATAAGCGATAATGGCGTTACGTGTTTTTGTTACATGTGGTTCTAGCAAGCGACCCCTAATTTTGACCGAAATAAGAGACGTTTCCCGCCAAAAAGAAAGTGCGGTATGCCTTAATGAGTTACTGCACGACGGAATCTGCGTCCGACATCCAGGCTTCGAGATGTGCTTTGCTCAGTCCTACAACGATGAGTAGATGAATGTATAGCTTTGCGACGTAGGACAACAGAGTTCATGAACTAGTTCTTCATTTGTATGCAACCTTGTGCCTGATAATTTACCACCATAAGCTGTAGTACTTTTCTTCATGCCTTTTCACGATACGGGCAACTATCCATACACCACCGTATTTCTGTCAAATAAAATTTGAGAAATACGTATTAAGCTTTTTTCCTCGGCTAAGCGTATGTATTATTTGAAAACCCAGGCGTATTTCTTCCAGGCGTGATAAAACAATTATTCCCAAGTCAAAGTTGCTGACTCCAATGTTTGGTTGTGATCCAGATTTAGAAAAAATAAACCGGCTTTGGTGCTTTTCTTGTGGTTCGATGATGGCACAGTTTCAAATGCGCGTGCTACCTTTCAAGATTCAGTTGCGTTTTTTTTTAGTAGTAACCTCGAGCGATTCGCCCGGGTTGTTTTAATTACAACGGTGAAATTTCTAGCAAGAGCGCGCTGTCGTCATCGACGTTAGTCCATGAACACATACGATGTGTTCTTGTTAATTACCGAAACCACAAATATTAAATCGAAAAAGATACCTCGGTACTACCAGCCACCCTACCTGAGCCTCGCGTCGACAACCGCTCCTTTGTGGTCACCCATCGCGCATGTGCAACACACGTGCTGAGCAGGAAATGCAGCGTTCCTGACGAAACATCTCACGTATTTACGACTCCAGATGGCGTATTTCTTGCAAGCCGGGAACGATCCATTCCAAACTTGAGCACCAATCTTCTTCATGGCCGGTGTGTCAAATAGCTTTTTCGCTTTCAGCACGCCTGTTAGAAGGGCGACGTAGTAGCAACAGTGAGCAATCGCCCGATCACTGCAGTTGACAATTTCCAGCTATTTTTTTAGGCCAGAACAAAGTTAGCTCAAAAGACCAGCGTGAAATTGTCCCAGCTGCAACATCGAACTGGGTGTTCCAGTGCAGGGCACTGCGTACCTCATTAAATCACTGCCTAAATCAAGTCATTATAGTTTTGCATTTTTAATTGGTAAGTATTTAACAATATTTGCACGTGCATCCTCCGTCATATGTTGACCGAAATACTGAAGATCTCGCCAACTACAGAATTCTCCACTCTATCAAATTTTTCTGTTGCGGAGCTCAGAAAAAAATAAAATACGAGAGTAGCTTGAACAAACTGATGAACCTGATCACCCCTCATGAAAGTAAAATCTTTATTTTACTAACTGGTTAATCAAAATGCCTGCTGCTTCCTAATCATATTATATCTCTGTGCTTATTGCAATCATGTCACTGCGTTCTTTCAAAAAAAAGTATTTTTTCCCTAAGCCAACACAATTATCATCGCTCAAATTATTGTGCAAGAACATTGTTTCATTTTCACTCTAATCAAAATGTATGTAGGCAACCTTGTCATCACTTCGTGGTGGCAATGTTTTTCAGTTATTCTTGAGAACGAATATCACTGAAGAAAATGCACACGAAATAAATGTCCAGGGGCGTTGTGCAGGATGCCCTCAGTTTGTCGCTCGCCTGAATTTGCTCGACGAAAATCAGTGAACAAAGAAAGCGTGGAACGCCCGGTAGCCGCAGGCAATGAAATGTCGAGATAAAGCCACGTGTGTCAACACGGAGCGCCCCATGTCCTAGTTTCAAACACAGAAAAATTGGCAAGGTTGGGCACCAGCACAGCCTGTTATTATCAACGCAATATCGGAATACCGTGACTAGCCCGCGCTCTATCTACACCCGGTGCAGGCTGCTTGCCACGCCCTCTTGGGGCACGTCACAGGCGTGTCTCCTTTTTTACACGTCTGTCAATTCCACTGTTCCTTCTTGGTACAACGCTAAATGTAATAAATTACAAATCCTTTTAAAGAGCATTCAATGCACATCTTGCACATATTTAAATGCTTATATACTACTATAATTTGCATGTTAAAAATAAATCAGAAAGCTTTCTTTTTCTCGATAACCTACTTGTACAGGTAATGCACTGGGTGCAATGATAAACGAATGAAACAAGGCACCGACGGTTTGACCACGTGATTCCTCTTTTTTTTTCTCCCACCTATGAGGCAACGCCCAAGTGATAATCATCCAAGAGTGAATCTAGATAAGCCAATAAAACTGAAGGTGTGCCGAGGGTTGAATTTTGTGTTTTGATATTATTAGCTAATTCATTTGAGGGTGTCGCCAAAACTAGCGGAGATGCCGAACTTCGCCATACGCAGCTCTTCCTGCATAGCACCCTAGTTTAGAACTTCTTGTGCAAAGCGCCAGTTAGCCTGATAATATCAGGTCGAATTATTCAAACAAGTAGATGAAACAGGCATTTCGAAGTGCACCAAAATAAGCCCAGTCTTTGAGTTGCACTGTAGCTATCCTTGCAATAAACATTGATGAACAAGCTCCTTTTTGCAATAGAAAAATGTTTTATATTACAATATTATTCAAGGCAATATCGATTTCTTCCATGAGCGTCAATGCCACAGTGTGCCGGAACGGAACGAAAACAAAAACAAAAAACGTCATTTTTGGCCGGAATGAAAACGTAACCGAAACGCTAGTTATTATTTTGTTTCGGAGTGAAACCGAAATATCTTTTTTAGCTGTTTTCGGTTCAACGAGAAAGTCGGCAATCCGAAACAACCGACGTCAGGCAGCATAACGTCAGCATAAGCGTGTATCACAGGCAGGAATAGGGCGAGCGATAGCCGGTCTAGCGCTCCCCACTCGGTGCTCTAGCAGAACGGCGGCGTAGCAAAACCCAGGGCTAGCACGACCAACAGCTTCTATTTTTTCTTTTCTACGGTTACAACGCTTCATTACCGATGTTTAATTGTTCTAGTTCGTTTTATCGGAACCGCGCTTTCGCATTTCGGCGAATGCACTTGACAACGTGCTGCTTCTGAGATAGTGCTGAGTGCCTTATCTCAAGGCACTGAGCATGGCCTCAGAATTCAGAATTCACTTATTCAGAATATTTAATACTTAATTAATTTATTAATGTATCGTTACTTTGCTTCAAAAGTTTTTGAATTCGAATGAAAACCGTTATGGACCATTACGGATCATGTTTTTTTCGTTCCGGAACAGAACCGGGACGGAACTTTTTTTAAAGTGGAGCGAAACGAAAACCAGAACAACAAGCTATTCCGTTCCGAGACCCTGCAATGCCAAATCGTAAAAAAGATGTCAAGGCCACGTGCCATACACCATCCGATCTTCATCCTCTTCTTTGGACAGCATCCGCGGATCGATGAGAGGTGGGTCTTGGGGATCCGATGAACGCAGCCGGACGGTGCCTCGGGACTTCGGCCGCACCATTACCACTGCGCACATGAAGCCACTCTTCTGTAGCATAGGCTTGTAGTACTGTTCGTATATCTGGAAAGAAAATTTTATATGAAAAAGTTGGATTAAGATAGCTCAAAAAGAAGCGTTCGTGCACATGTAACTTATCACGCCCGGTACGATTTTGTACGGTTTGTTCTTCCTTAGAGGGCAGATGTTTTTCCAATCCCAAAAGAAAAGCGTTGTTTTGGAGCGTACAATACAAGGGAAAATACTGACGCACTTTATTACAGAAAACACAATCTTTTATTCTGTAAGAATTGCCTAATCATCATGATCAGGTATTTATGCCCACTGCTGGACGAAGGCCTGTCGAATCAAAGCACCGAAGTTAATTTTTCGGTCCTCACCATGTGACTCGAAAATTTCTGTAGCCTTGTTAGTAGTCCTCGCGTTTTTATTTTTATTTTTTGCACACTTTCTGCACGGCGACTAAATTCTTTATTTCATTATTTCTCGACAAACTCACATGACATTATTAGTTCGCGGCTCGCTCCTACACGTTGTTTTCACTGCATTGCAAAAAATTGTTTGCACTTCGGTAAAAATGTTGTGCTTTGATAGGAGTTTGAGGTGACGCTTCGTTACCAGCTCCAAACTAACCTTTAATGACCGGGTTTCTTGGGTATTGGCCATAATAATGGCATTCTTACAGTAACATTTTAATAGGGGGTGCGCGACAGAAGTTTTTCATACCGAAACAAATGCGAATCAAAAAGTACCAGAAGAGAATTAAATACCCATTGTGCACTGCCAGTCGCTAATCGAATCGAATATAGAACATCTTCCGAATAATCTGCGAACAAAGCACAACCTTCTCACCATTAAATTGTACAATTGTCCTGTCTTGGTAGCGACAACACTCTGTGTCATTGCAAGTTTATATGACAAGTTTTCTCTGCACGTTATAAGCATGCTTTATTAAATTCACTGTGGGAATATTTGAAGCGATTACCTAAACACTTTGTTCCAAATTCAGGCTCATTTTGGGGAATACGTGGTCATGCATTATGATACAGAATTTAGAAAGATAGCCTTGTTCCACTTTATCTGTTTATACATACGTGGCGAAATAAAAGCGAATGAAAATTGTTTAATTTCCTTGGATACGTCGCGGCAGATAGAGACACTATTCATAAAGTAGACTGTAATGAAACATTATCATATTAATTCCAACGACAGGACACGAATTCTGCGTGTATAATTAGTACCAAACAATGCGCACTGCCGAACAGCGTGTCTACCCAGCATTTTCTAGCGAGTGATCATGGTTAGTCAGAAAGTCTGGTTGTTTGAATAACAGATGCATATAAAATGAATGTTGATTTATTTTTTAACGTTATCGCTGGTGGAATGTTGATTCAATTTTTTTTTTCAGTGGTGGCTCAACAGTTTTTGAGTTCCGACAAGATATGTTGAACGATATCCCTGTTCAGCATTTCTCAACAGAACAGTCACTCACGGCATTCTACTGACTTATTTTAGTGTGATTTCAGTGTCAGTGAACATAATTCAGGGGTGCGTGTACGTGAGTGTTCCCGTAAAGAATAGCTAGAATAGAATAGAAAAACTGAGAGGTTAGTTCTTTGTTAGTTATAGCAAAACGATCACAGTCAGCAGGCAGTGAATCCAAATGCACACTGGAAGCGCCCACTCCACCACCGCAGCCGACCAGCACCTTCTAATGATGCTACCTCGATCTGGCACATCATGCAGCAGTGATGAGATTTCCGCAGTTATGGAACGTACGAAGCGATATTCAAGGATATCCCCGTTGAACATTGCACAACAAAAAAAAGTTCACTTGTCGTTGTGTAATTACTGGGTTTCAGCACATATAATATGTGTGCGTGCATGTCTGTTAGCGAGAACAGCCAACAAGGTGGACTTGTTTTTTGTTGTTGTTGTTTTTGTCATAACTATAGGAATTCCGCAGATACTGACTCCAAACAAAGCATAGCGGAATTGCCCACTCCGCCACTAGCGCCAGTACACGATGCTCTGTCGCGCGTGGTTTCTGCAATGTGTTGACCCTGGTTAACTCGAACCGCATCACCGACCGCAGCACTCAAGCCTGTTGTGCGCAAAAAAAAAAGCTCCGATAGTCTCTGAAATAAGGGAAAGAAGCGCATGTAAATATGCCCAGTAAATTCGCACCCTCTCTCGTAATTACGAACATACGCTATGCGCACCATATTTTCCCTGCGCTAAAGAGCGTTAGCCTTCGTTGCGATGAAAAAATATTACACGCAAAGGAATAAAATTGCGAGCTTTTCATTTTTCCGAAGCTCCTATGAAAGCTTACAACTTGGATAACCAGTAAGTTTGACTTAATTTACTGTCAACGTTAGTAGAAATTTCTCCCCGGTTTTCTTGCACAAATTTTTCATCTGTCCGCTGGGCTCCTGCTACTCAGTGGCTAGTTTAACTGAAGTGATATCGCGCACGCGGATCGTTTGCTCGTCACTCTCAATTTCATTGTGAATCTCCTTGGAGTGTCGTGATTCACTGTGATGATGGACTGCGTACTCTGAAGGAGCAAGAATCGGAGAACTACATGCAAGGAACTTTCTCTGGAGCTCTCCTCCTACGGCGAGCGGCAATTAGGCGTGCTAACTTTTGGGTGACGATATCGACACAAAGGTTGTGCGGCTAACGTGCAGCGGCGCTCAGGACGCGCTCGAAACTTGCTCCTTTCATCCAAGCTGCACGGATGGACGCAGTCACCTCCATGATCTTTCTTCATGGCTGTACGTGCTGCCACGTTCCGACGAAAGACTGGTAAAAGAAGAAACAAGAAGGCAGTCAGACAGGGCGATGCGTGTCACTCCGTCTGTCAGTCTACTTGTGTTTTCTTTTTCCAGTCTTTCATCAGAACTTGGTCGCGCGCTTGGCCACGATATCACACGAACTAACCCATGTCGCAGCTTTCCTATAGCCGGATTGCCTTTCTCTCGATTTGCTGATAATGTGTCCTACAGGCCTATGCAATTTCGAAGGTAAGTTTTTCATTTGAAATTGAAATGGGGGCTTTTACGTGCCAGAACAATGATCTAATCATGAGGCACGCCCTACTTGGGAACGCCGGATTAATTTTAAGAGGAAGCTTTAGCTCGGGCCCAACTCCGACGCGGCCCATTCAAATACATGTAAAAACGCAAAAACGTTATTCTGAGATAACCACTGAACCGATTTTAATGAAATTTGTTGCATTTGAGAGAGAAAGTTAAATTCTAGTGACTGTTGGAAGCGGAATTTTGATTTAGGGCTTGACTTTTGTTAGAAGGATTTTTAAAAATTGAGTTGTATGAAAAAAATAGAAGCACTAAGTTTACAAACTAATAGCTCTGCATCGAGAACAGATATCGCGATTCTCTAAACGGCATCTATTAGACCATTCAAAGCGGACAAATTTGATATGTCAGTTTACATCTTACGTGAATTTGTTACGTTGTTTACGAGGGTTCTGCAAAAGTTGTAATTACACATTACTCCATTTTTCGAGGTTCATGTGTAACATACCAATTTTGTCCGCTTTAGACGTGCTATCAGGTGCAATTTACAGAATTGCGATATCATTTTTTCTTGCTGAGTTACGGAGTTGTAAACTTGATAGTTTCGTTTTCTGAAAATTTGCGATTTTTGCCAAATTTTATAAAAAATTCACGACATAACTCGAAATTTCGAAACCAACAGTCACTGGATCTTAAGTTTTTCTTTTAAATGCGACAAACCTCGTCAAATTTGGTGCAGTGGTTGCCGAAAAAGACGAATTCTCCTTTTACGTGTATTTAGATAGGAGCACCCGAGCTAAAGTTTCCTCTTAACCACCTGGGGTTCTTTAACATGCACCTAAATCTAAGTACAGGGTTGTTCTTGCATTTCGCCACATAGATTTTAATTTCCGCTTTGCATACTGTATTCGAAGACAATAAAAACTGTACGCTTAACTTCTTCTTTTTTTATTAAGGACTTTCGTCAAGCTTAAATTAGAGGTTGCACACGCGACGGGTTGCTAGAGTATGGGGCTATGTAAGTCTTGTGGTGTATATCTGTAAACGCACCTAACACAAACGGAACGGCGGCCACCACTTCGTCATTTGAGCCGTGGACTGTGCCGTGGTCTGCGCAACCGGCGAGCCTGCCCGGCCTGCTATTATGTTACTTTGGAATTTTTGTCAAGTTGACACTAAAACTAAAACTGCGTTGCGGGAAAAGCAGTTGTACGTTTTTTGCTCTCCCTAGTTTGCGAAGTCTGTTGCTTCTACTCCTTCGATAAACTGCTGACGGTTGTACGAGTGTCGCCGAGCGCTTTAAAGTTACGGTGCCCTCATGCCCCGTACATTTTCAAGCTCAGGGATCGCCACAAAGACGTATAAATTAGGCGCAGCGCGTTCCAGCTTGCAGCGCACGCAGTGGATCTAGTGACCTCTCTCTCTTCTCTCAAAGAGCTGGTGGTCATCATTCGCTCCATTGCACTCTTCGCTAGAAGCTCTCACCTCATGGAGCAAAGTCTTACTACAACAGTTTATTTAATTGATAAAGGGATTTAATGTGAGAAACGGAAACATTAACATGTTCCTAAGTGTACAATAAAAAATACAACGTTATTGTAGGGCCTCTGGTTTGATAGCCTGCGTTTATTCAGCTCTCGTTTTTTCAATTATTTATAACCAGCCCACAGCCGCTGCAGAATGTTTAGCAGTTTACGTGACTTCACGCACCTTTCCACTAATTCAAATAACACGGTTCCAAGGCGTCAACCGAAATGAACTTTCTTTTTCTTGCGTGTCATCACATGTCTTCGGTTTCAAATAATGCTTCGTTGTATAAAAAAGATTCGATGGTGTTTATCTGCATATTTTTCGATAGTCTATTGATCGAAATCTACTAACTTTCATGCTCCACTGGTCCGTATGCAAACCAGCTTGTCAAACCGAAAGATACACCGGTTCGTTCCGGGTTCGGCTTCAACATGCTCCGGTTTCGTTGCGGTTCAGTTTAGGTTCCGCGAAGTAAAAGATCTTAACAGTTCTCGAACCGGTTTGCAACATTGAACAGTTTCGCAAGCTGGTTTGACCCAGTCAATTTTATCATGCCCCACGACGATATGTTGCATAGTACTATCAACTTCAAGACCGCATGGCGCGTACGCAAGTTTTATCAAGACGAGGCACCCCCCTCCCCCCTTTCTCCTGGCCTTTCCCTGACCTTCATCGTGAGAGGAAGTGCTGCTTAGCTCCGGCCCGGGCGTGCAACTCCGAGCGGTGGAGAGAGCCGAAGAGGTCGCCGTCACGCATTGCCTGGCGGCCATCTGGCCTTCCTGACGAGCCCATGAATTAGCTCCCCATTCTGACGAATCAAGTTGCCTCTCTCTCTCTCAAGCGGAGGTATAAATTTACGAATCACTTACACAGCTACAGGGAAATTTTCAAGTACAGAATAAATGCAAAGGTATTTAGTGACAATCCGTGCGTCGGAGTAAGGCCTGCTGAGCTTCCACAGTCCTTAGAGCAGAGTTAGTCAACTTTCGTTTTGCTTCAGGTTTTTTACTACAGGAGTGGTGGTGAGTTAAATGTGGCGTGTAATCAATAGTTTTGAAGACAGTGCAAATTCTCATTGTATTCCTTAAGTTACAGGTTCATACTTCTAGCCGGTAGCAAAGGAAAAAGCCAGCATTTGACATTTCGCTCAGTTTCTTGGTCCTTTAGAAGGAGGACATTGAGAATTCTTAACGATGAACAAGAGTAGTTTGGCCTATTCACACATCGATGTTTCTTGCGCAACTGAAAGATGCGCTTAGTCTTGCGATGGCTAAGGGCGGGCAAAGAAGACAAAAGCGCGCGCACGGTGCCCCAATATTAATTTATATGATTCTATGGCGCAAGCACTAACCGTGCGTTGCGCCATGGCACGTAACGAAAGCGGACTTCTTGTGCCGACGACCGCCGAGGTCATCGCTCACTGAAAACGTGACGAAAAGCATTAGGGACCGCAGTGTTATGTTTACAATGAGTCCTGCCGTTGAACTTGCTGATATCCCTCCTCGAGGACATCATTTTTTTTTTCGCTCTCCGTATTTCTCTAATGTTAACAGCAAGTTGAACTAATAGACGAATTGGGAGCGTCGCCAGGAATGTTGATTTTGTGGAGCCCTTGAAACAACTTTTAAGCCGCAGAACACAACCTGCATGGCCTATTTCCGAAGTGCAAGCGTCTCTGCCGAAGTAGCCGTAGTTACCAGCACATACCCATCGTCTATCCCTATTTTCGCACGTGAGCCATAACATTCTTTTAGAAGTGTTCACCGATTGTAGTAGCAGCTATTCAAAGAATCGTGCGAACAACTCAGCACCCGTTGGCGTCCTATGTGCTTGAAATGTTTAGTGCCCTACCCGCAAACGTTATTAAGGCGGAAGCATTAGACAGCCCAGGACAGTCCGGTGTTATGGCACCAAAATTTAGTGGCGCCGAAATTCGCGGTCGAATCCTCCAACTTTTATGGGAGACGAACCCACTACTTTTGGTGTTAAATAAAGCGAAGTTAATTAGGACACCGTTAATTTAGAGTTAATTACGGTACTCGAACCCACAACCTTTGGTTGGAGTCGAACCTGCGACAATTTGTGGGAGAAAACAAGTAATAAAAATTAACAACGCATTAGAATGAAATTGTCAAGTGATGTAATGAATCTCTCGTGAGCACACAGGCTTTCGCCTTGATCCTCTTTCATCATCATCATCATCATCATCATCATCATCATCATCATCATAAGCCTGGTTATGCCCACTGCAGGGCAAAGGTCTCTCCCATACTTCTCCAACTAGCCGGGTCATGTACTAATTGTGGCCATGTCGTCTCTGCAAACTTCTTAATCTGATCCGCCCACCTAAATTTGTGCTGCCCCCTGGTACGCTTCCCTTGCCTTGGAATCCAGTCCGTAACCCTTAATGACCATCGGTTATCTTCCCTCCTCATTACATGCCCTGCCCATGCCCATTTATCTTTCTTGATTTCAACTAAGATGTCATTAACTCGCGTTTGTTCCTTCACCCAATCTGCTCTTATCCCTTAACGTTACACCTATCATTCTTCTTTCCATAGCTCGTTGCGTCGTCCTCAGTTTAAGTAGAACCCTCCAGGTTTATGCCCCGTACGTGAGTACTGGTAAGACACAGCTGTTATACACTTTTCTCTTGAGGGATAATGGCAACCTGCTGTTCATGATCTGAGAATGCCTGCCAAATGCACCCCAGCCCATTCTTATTCTTCCGATTATTTCAGTCTCATTATCCGGATCCGCGGTCACTACCTGCCCTAAGTAGATGTATTCCCTTACTACTTCCAGTGCCTCGCTATCTATCGTAAACTGTTGTTCTCTTCCGAGACTGTTAAACGTTTCTTTAGTTTTCTGCAGATTAATTTTTAGACCCACCCTTCTGCTTTGCCTCTCCAGGTCAGTGAGCATACATTGCAATTGGTCCCCTGAGTTACTAAGCAAGGCAATATCATTAGCGGATCGCAAGCTACTAAGGCATTCTCCACTAACCCTTATCCTCAATTCTTCCCAATCCAGGTCTCTGAATACCTCCTGTAAACATGCTGTGAATAGTATTGGAGAGATGGTATCTCCCTGCCTGACGCCTTTCTTTATTGGGATTTTGTTGCTTTCTTTATGGAGGACTACGGTGGCTGTGGAGCTGCTATATATATATCTTTCAGTATTTTTACATACGGCTCGTCTACACCCGGATTCCGTAATGCCTCCATGACTGCTGAGGTTTCGACTGAATTAAACGCTTTCTCGTAATCAACGAAAGCTATATCCTCTTTAGCGTATGCTAAAGTGACTGTGATTTTTTTCGGATTAGGCTCGGTTAGGGTTCAGGAGGGTTCCAAAAATATCGGTTTGGATTAGGGTTCAGTTCTGGTCAAAACTGCGGTTTTAGTATGGTTTTCGGTTCGACACTCTGATGAAAACAGCAAATTTCTCCTTTATGAAAGTCATTTGTCGTGTGTTCGTTGTTTATTTAGTTTTGCACTACAGAAGCACTTAGTTGCGAACGGAGGTATCGGGCTATTACTCGTATATAATGGTGCTCCCGGCATTCCTGAATGCAACTGAGTGAGCCGTTGTGTCGATCTAACAACAGTGTGGTTAACTCCCTCGCACAATGCAGCGTGTTAGCAGTGCTGCATATAATTCAGTGAGTCCGGGAATTAGTTGATATTTATTCTGCAAGATAACTGACTTTGAGGGTGTTTTGGGTAGTAGCTGTGCTGGCTTGACTTTTATAAATGCCACTCATAGTGCTCGTGCAACAATTAAAAGGAGATGCGAGCAGCCCGATGTTTTGTAAGTCAGAAGCGCTCTTCTTCGTGGGCTCCTAGTGTGTAATTTCTGGCATGTTGGCAGCATGCACTTTAGCTGAACTGTGCTACATGTACTTTGTTACGTATTAACGGGAAAAAATGGGCAACCGCATTCAAGGACGAGTCCATCTTATAAGAATTGTGTTTATGGCCAGGCACTGATGGGCCCACTACGAAGTGCATTCGCTAGGCGTGAAAGGCGGATTTCTTCTCAGTCCAATCGGTTGCGGTCATCATCATCATCAGCAGCAGCAGCAGCTTATTTTATGTCCACTGCAGGATAAACGCCTCTCCCTGCGATCTCCAATTACCCCTGTCCTGCGCCAGCCGATTCCAACTAGCACCCGCAAATTTCCTAATTTTGTGGCACCACCCAGTCTTCTGCCGCCCTCTACTGCACTTCCGTTCCCTGGGTATCATGGCTGCGGTCAGCTGCGAGCTAATTCGTATGGTTTTATGTGCACTGTTCTGGTTAAGTGCTCTAGCTCTCTAGCCCCTTGCATTCCAGCTTGTTTCGCAGGAGAAATGCAACCGATGTTTTGCACACTGGTCGCACAAAGCAAATTCAATCGGGAACCCAATTCTCAATGGCCATTGGCTTCCTTCAGCTGTTTGTGCAAAGGAGCCAATGGCGATCAAAAAGATTGATTAGGATAGACTCGCGATCGAAATTTTCTATCGTGGTGACTCCCTCCCACAGCTTGCACTGCGAAGCTAATTGCCATAAAGAAATTCGATCTCGATCGGGTTCGGTCGTGATCGAAAGTACCTGTTAACACAGATTCACATGGCGCATAAAATTCAGTTGGCGATTACCATTCAAGATTCAATTGAGCTAAAGCAGAATAAACTTTCAATATAGTTTCAGCTGTCAATATTCAATAGGCATAAATACTTACCTCAGTTATATTTGAACACAAGCAATAGGCTTTCAATGCTGTATCAGTGGCAGTTGAACAAACGCTCAAAGGAGTTACAGCCCAATGAACTGGAAACCTCTCAACCCTTATAATAATAATATTACAACAAATGCACAATACGTTCTCAATACAGTTAGTCAACATCGACCAACTATGCTTCAATGTTTTCTAAATTATCATTTTCTAAGGACAGTCCAGGTTTATCTATATTCTGAAAGTGATGAAAGTTATCACATTTTTGCTTCATTTCCGTGTCTCATTGTGTGCAGTCGAGGGTGGTAACTATTCGAAAGGTATTCGGAAAGTATTTGGACTTTTTCATAGTGATGTTCCATTTGAGGACGAAAATAAAATTGCCACTATTCAATTCGACGACTGAATCAAATAGCAAATTATTGCATTCGTTGTTTGAAATTTTTGAATACTCGCACACGCCAAATCTCGAATGCTTTTATGTGAACAGCTCCTGTATTTTCCTGTTGATGATCATACCTAGCGTCAACTTATCAGAAAAACCCCGTTTCAGGGGCATTTGTAGATTTCGCAAAAAAAGGGACATTCAACAAGTGCATTTTCTTCACGTTTTCTTACGGGGACGTTCTCTGGTGCGACAGAAATATGTTTACCCTGCACTTTTCTTTGTCTTTCGTAAAAGTCTTATTCACGCTCTTCACGCAGCGAACTTGAAGTTTTAAAGAAAACAATTTTTGAAGCAATGCACATGATAAAGACGCTAGACGGTTGCTTTCTCTGCAGTATTTTTGGACAAAGATGCCCGCGTTTTTCCCCATTTCCGAAAGGCCAGATTTTCTGTATTTTGGCAGCCAATAATCGCACAGGGACACGCACCTCAGTATCACTGCTTCAATGCATGGCGTCCCAAAAAACGTGTCTTTTGAACCTCTCTGATTTTCTACACTGATGTCGACTCGGAAGCACTACGCTATGCGTAGATGTTCAACTGGTACGTAAAAGAAATACGAAACTCACAGGTCTTTTTGGAAGTAATGAAGGATTAGGCGCTTTTTCACATACTGCCCTTTATGTTACGTCAGTCATGTGATTCCAGTGCACGAATAATTGTGGCACTGCAGTCAGATGTTCGGTGACGTTCCCCATAGAGTGACGCGACTTTGACGCATCCAACACTGACAGACGGCGCTGGTGTTTGATGTCCAGAAATGTTTGGCATGAATAATGAGAGTACATATAAGTGAGACCAAATATGCAGTGTACTTCTGTCCAGGTGGTGTTCTTACAAAGATAACACATTACAACGTGCCCAGCGTGGGAAATACGAAACTATTGTACAGACAAAGTTATTGCGTCATATTCACGTTATCTTTCAGTGTGCGTATTCTGTTGCTTTTTTCAAATATATCTCGCCCTAATGTCGATGCATAATGCGCAAAAGAGCAAGCTCCTTACTTGTTCAGAAACGTACGGCGACCGGCTGATGTTGGCATCAGGAAATACGTCAGTGAGCTGCACCTCTATGTCGGGGTAATCCTTGAGTTTACCTTTCACTGCACCACTGTCTGTGAAGATCAACACTTCGATGGCACCGGGTAGCGTCAGCAGTCCTGCGTCGTGCAACAAAACGAAAGAATAAAAATCCGTCTACATTTCATTCTGGGAAAGTGGATGCAGAGCAAAGATGGTGTGGACGTTACACGAATACCCCCACCCTAACTGTTTGACGACGTTGCGCAAGCACCACCGCCACAGGTGTCGTATACATTATGCGCGCACGCACGCGTGCGGAAGTGCTGCATATATCCTCATTCTTCTAGGCCGTCCGCCAAGCGCAAGTGCCTTACTGAACTAAGTTATTGCTTAGAAGTAATTTGCGTCCGAAAATGCGTAACGTACGACTTACACACAAGTTGTGAAGCAATAGCCACAGATTGTTATTCTAATGTACGAGAAAACGTAACTCTGTTAGGCGAGAACTGAAAGACAAAGCCATTTCCCAGATGCCATTTGACGCCTGTCTGAGTGGCCGCCGCCGCTAGGTAGCGGTACCGTTAGCACAGCTTATATCCTCATTCTTGCAGGCCATCAGCCTGGCGCAAGTACGTGATCGAAGTAATTGAATTTCTCAAAGTAAAATCGGCTACGTGGCTGACACAAGCCACCTCGCTTCCGGCATAAGAGTACCTGTTGAGATTAAAGCTGCGTTTGAAGATTGCACCAGCGAGGCCTCGGACTAAGGGCCTCTACCAGCTCCATTACTCATTTTAAATAAACTGCCCACCTCTCTCTCTCTCCTCTCTCCAAACTGCACGTCCACCAGGCGCGCGGGCTGTGTTTCTGACACGGAAAGTATTGGTTTCTTTTATGTATTTTCCAAGCATGCTTCACACAGCTAACTTTGTGTGCGCGTAAATGTGTTTAGGCAGACCGCGGTTTCAAAAAAAGAATGAATGTCAAGTTGAACGTTATTTCTCGCACAGGAGAAAGAGAGAAAGGGGGCGCAGGGGAAAATATTGCTCAATGAATCTTAACGTTTACCTGGCGCCCAGTAATGTCGCATGACAGGAGAGAGTGAACAAATCCACAGCAGCTACTACACCTTTGTAAAATTGAATGATCTTCATGAACCACTAGTAAATTAAAAGTCCAGCACAGATTCCTTTTTAAATTGCTCTTTTCTACGCAAACACTATAAAATATCTGATTATTTTTTATGTCACGGCTTGTCATACGACGAATTATTGCACAGGTTTATGGTGCGAACTGCGTTCATAGTTGGTCAAACACATATATGTTAATAACACTTCCGCTAAAACCCCGTTGTTGAGCACGACAGGTGAGTATATTTCCTCGAATAATTGTTTGCGGAATGACCTTTATTATAACATTTTCAAGAAATTCAAAATTCCCACCGCAAGGCCTGTGCCTCGTTCCAGCTTGCAGCCGTTAGGGGCAAGTGGTTCACCTAGGGGCAAGTTGTTCAGTATTTCTCCCTGTGCTTCGTCCGCTTCTCAGAAAACAAAACAGTTCTCAGTGTTCTAAGTATCCTGCGCACTAATCAGACACTGCGATTACGTCCAGGTACATTGAGGCGTGTAATGAAACAATTTATTTCCATAATGAAATAGATTGTTCGGTTTATCTTCCGGAAACCACGTAGAAGGTTACAAGGGAAGCCATTAGAGGGAGCTCCGTATAATTGGGACTTCCTGTGGGCCGTGCGCCGAAAGCATGGTGCACAGGCGCTGTTGCACTCCACACCAGTGTTAATGTGGCTGCCGCGGTCGGGAATCGAACTCTCGACCTAGTCGTGTTGAGAAGTGCAGCGTCATATCCACTTAGCAGCCACGGTGGCCCTCCAGTATTCCGGATATCTTTTTTGACAAGCACAATGCGAAGCTAAGCTTAGAGAACGAAGACGACCAGTTATTGCCATCTACGACAACTACGTCAAGTGAACAGTGCTACAGGCTACCTCAGGGATGCTCTGCGTCATACTCGCCTGTTTGGTTGTGCTTGTACAATTCTTCGCTCTTCTGCAAGTCACTCAGTCCTATATAATCTTTGTCTGTGGTGACCACAAGGCCCAAGAAAACGACGTGGTCCTGGAGGCCCCATCCTACCGGCAGGTTGGCCACTCTTGTAATCTGCAAATTGGTTTGAAGATATCACGGAACTGCTTTTGAAGGACGAGTTATGGACTAAAACGTCGTTCATCTGCTGAGGTTTGCGTAAGCTGGGGTACCGGGTCTATTGCAGTAATGAAGGTTGAGTTCTGCTTGAGCTCACTTTCTCTCGCAGTTAGAACTATCAGCCATTTGCCTTTCCCTACGATGCCCCGATGCACGTGGTAGGTATACAGTTTAAAGGAATGCGCTTCACGCCTGAGAACATGCTATGTAGCTTCGTTGGCTGTAACCTATAAGGCCAGTTGACACACAATTGTGTCACCTCGTTCGAGTCGGTGTATCCCGCCACAGCCGCCGCCCGAGCAAGCAACGGCTACAAGCACTGCCCTTAAGCCTAAAAGGCTCACTGACCAACTAAACAGTTATTTGACGTAATCGAACCCATACAGCTTACTTGTAAACAGTGCCTTGCGAACAAATAACTGGGAATTGTGAGTAGGAAACAAGCAACAAGGCATTGTGAACAATAAACTCATGCGTTCCCAAACGTAAGTTGGCACTTGACGTAGTCACTGACCAGAACCCTATGTGTTTTTTTTTTCTTATATTGTTACCTGACCAGACGAGTTTTACTCAAATTATTCATTCGTCATGAAAGGCCTTGCCTACTTTTAGATTCTTACATGTTTCGCCAGTGTCGGTGACCTCTGCTGTGCCGTCTAAACAGAAGCTCACTCTGGTCAGAGTCGTGGCTCAGACATTGGTCAGAAAAATGAACACACATTATGGCTTTCGAAAGAGTGATGAAATTTATTGTTCAAACACCTCAATGTCCGAGCCGTCGAGGACAGACGTTATGGGCGTTCTATCGGCTTCTGTGTGGCTGGATATGACGATGAAACGTACTAACGCCTAAAATTAATCGATGTCGCTCGCTCCGAGACAAACATACCAGGCAGGCTAGCGCAGTCATGAGATGCACGGACGACCACGCCGTACCCAAGGCGCGCCAAGGAGTCGCTATTTCTCCCTGAGGAAGATTGCCGGCGATTCCCGCGCGACCAAGAGAGTGCGACCGATGCGCTTCTCACCCCTTGTCACCCAATTACATCCAAAAGTACCACTTCTCTCACACGCCGAAGGCCAACTCTTACTCGCTTAGCATTTATTGATTTATTGATAGCGGCGCTCTAGCGCGACGAATAAAATGCCCTGTGCAGATTCATTGAGTATACCTTTGGTTAAAGAACTAAGATGGTCAAAATTAATCCGGGGTCCCTACTACGGTGTGCCTCACAATGAGACCTGGTTTTAACACGTGAAACGCCAGAATTTAATCTTTTTAACGCGCATGAAGCTGTAACAATGTTTACTGTCTATCTGACAACGAAGGCCGGGGCGCAAACCAAAACCGAGCGCTGTATTGGAAAGCAAACCGGTGAACCGGGCTTCGAAATCGAAGAGTAGCGACAAGCAGCATGCCTAGATTTGCGCCGTTAAGCCGCGCAAATCTGCCTGAACAACAACAATACCTAGTAATATGATCATTGAACATTCAATAATCGATAGATCTATGCGAATGCTTGAATAAAACGTTTTACTTTCCACCCGTAGATCAAAACAGCGGGTGTCATGCAACCTTGCTCCCGTTTGATAGTACAGTAACTATGACGCCAAAAAGCGATCGTAACGCGTTTTAAAATGATTTCAGACTACAGCACTACATGACAGCGTGAAGTGGCTTATTTAATAGTGCTGTTAAACAGTGAACCACCAAAAACATTACCTCCTTAACTATCAGTAGGCAATAATGCCTTTAGACAGTATTTTGTCCAAATAAAGGCCCCGTGCTGCCTACAAACCGCTCCTACACACGCGCGCCAGCAACGCGTCCCGCGGAGCGGGCATGGAAATGGCGCACGCGTAGCCGATGACGCAGTTGTCTCCACCCTATACAGAGCGACGGGCGAGGAGGACATTGAGGCCGCCTAATGCTACGTAGAGAAACTGGAAAAAATTCAGGGCACAGCAAAGGCACGCGGATTGCCGGCAACATTGGGCGGCAGCCATATCCCTTCCAGACCGACGATACATGACCGATGCACTGCTGGCGTGTGTTGGGTAACAAACTGGGATTTTTGCGCGCCTGCATCTCGTGTTCCGCTCAGCAGAACTGGAATATTTATTTTTCTCCAAATGAATACCACAGTGACTCCGAGATATCGATGGGTATGAACGTACTGCGCGGTAAGCCTCACTACGCTGCATCAAATGAAACGGTACAGAAACGCATGAAATGTGGGGCGATATTTGCGATGCCACCGTACTTTCTTCGTCCCTACATGGGTGTCGTCTTGCGTCAAATGCTATGTTCGCTAGGTCCGGAGCTGCATAGATAGATAGCCAACCTCTCTATCATTCTTTTTGATCGCACTCCTTCTAGTGTAGACGGCCATTTACCTGAATAAAATAATTAACGTAAAAAAGGTATTTTAAGACGAGGAGGCGTGTCAGGCGACCGGAAAACCATATAAGAAAAGCGGAACCATAAAATACTGCGCAGATTGCGCACATATATTTTTGGAAGGCTATACTCTGCTTTCGCAGGGCTGTTGGCATAAAACGACGTACGAGGTTACTTAGAGATGAAATGCCGGTTGGCAAACTCCAAGCGTTCAAAATTCAGCTGTAGCAGGCTGTACGCTGTTTTCAATATAGTGCCAAGCAGCGCGAGCGGAAAGAACAGTGCAGCTTACTTTGAAGGTTTGTACGTTGTTTTCAATGGCGCTAAGCAGAGTAGGCCGGGCGAACTGAACAGCTAAAGTTTATCGGTCATATACAAAAAGTCCAGTCATGCGAGTTAAACCATCCAGGAAACTGCGCATATATGATTACTAAAAGAGTTGTGCGAGAAACCCTCGACGATGATTGTTAAGTAAACGAACAGCCCGAATTAACGTGGGAGCGTACGAACGAACGAACGAGCAACAGTCCCCCCCTCCCTATTTCCCAACCCCTGCAACTTGGTTGCGCAAGAGCTCATGCGCTTTATCTACCTACCTACCTACGACCACCAACCACCGCCAACCCCGAAAACGGAAGCCAAGCAGAACGCCATTCCTGGTCGTCCTTCCGGCTCAGAATACAATATAAATTTTTCAGGCTCCGTTCGGTTGCTGTACTCGAAGGCGCAGCCACCAGGCATGATGCTGAGCTAATTTCTGGCGACTTTGTTGGCACGCGTTGAATAAAGCGACAAAGTTTTGCTAAAAGTCCATGCACGCTGAGTGTTCAACGCGCATACACCGAAGGCGCTTGGAAGGGGGTATGGAGGCGGGAGCTCGCGTGAGACAAGCGACCCGATCAGCACGGAAGACAAAGGCGATACTCCGAAATTTTCGCCATTTACTCAATAGTACGTAGAGTGCAACGCCAGCTGTCCAGTGAAGGATCAACGCTTTAACAGCGCTTCCCTAAAACAATCATGAGGATTTGCTTAAGCAAGGCGGCCTTTATTCCAATGCTTTCAAAGAGACGTCGAAAGCACCCTGTTATATTTTTTTTTACGGGACAACCCAAATATGAAGACATGGCAAACCCAAGGAGGTTTACAAAAAGTTATTTTTAAATCACCTTGGGCAGAACACGCTGGATGATCTCGGAGATCATGCATTGACACCAGATGGTTATTCCTGAGCGAAAATCACCACGCAGTGTGATTGCAAGGCCTCAAAAATCGCACTACGCACGCTGCCACACCACCCGATCTCAGAGGCTATGGTCAGTGAAGCGCAGACACGACGTTAATCGAGCAGCGCCGCTACTGTCCTCTTTCTAACAATTGCACATATCTTGTTCAAATGACATAGTTTACACCCATAAGTAGAGAAAGCTATGGTCAGCGTCCATGAAGCCTCACGCTCATTAGTCGGCAGAACAGGCGCGTACTCCTTCATACTAACTCACCAATATTTTTGTAAGCTATGTCTTCGCTCATACTGGCGCGCACTGACATTCACCGGCACTCACTCACGTGCCTACTCATGCTCACCAACGCTCATTTGCATTCATAGCTGTTTTCATTCGCACTTACCACGTTACCAACGCCCATTCGCGCTCATTCTGGCGTTAGCTCCCACTTACTGAGACTCACTTCCATACATACGTACCTAGAGTCACTCAAGCTGACACTCAGGTCAATCCATTTAAAATAGGCACCACTGAGTGAGATGTCGCAGTGAGGTTTCCGTCATAGTCATTGCTCTATCATGGTCTCCTCGTTCGCTTGCCACGTCACATAAGCGCACCTATGCTCCATCGCAAAAGCCGTTCGCAGCGCCGCCGAAGGTACGAGACGTACACGGGTAATGTCCTTGCGCAGCGTAATATAGTTCCGGGTGTAACTGTCTGATTAATGGCAGGATAGATAGTGTTGCTTCTTTTTTCTTGGTACATGATACGTTACAGCGATACGTGACATGCTAGGACCTTTACCGCGAATTCAGCAGCCGCTGAGAAGACGGTGAGGCGCGGACCAACACATCTCAAAGGGCATTTGACCTTCTTTATTGATTAAGGAGTCCGACAGCGTCCACAATGCTGCAAACGATTTGTGAGATTCAGTATACAATTTTGAACTGAAGTAAAGACAATACAAGCACTCATAGTACCACTAATATACGTGTGTGCCAAAGAGTTGCGAAGAGCCTCATAATACTTCGACACAATGTTTTCGAAAAGCAGTGTTGTACAGAAAAAAACGAACGTACTTTGTGCTTCTTTAGCTCCTCGGTAGGCCCGATCCCGGACAGCATCAGCAGTTTGGGCGTGTTTATGGCACCAGCAGACAATATCACCTCTCGGCCAGCAGACACACTCGTAACTTTGCCGTCTTTGATGAACTGTACGCCGATGGCTCGTTTCTTCTCAAAAAGAATCTAAAAAGAGGAAACAAAATAAACGCTATCTACAAGCCGTCGTGCTTACCACGACTTAAATCAACGGGTACTTTTACTTCAACGTTACCCAGTGCGATATCGTTGTGGACTGACATTACTGACGACATCGCCGGCCTTCAATACTGCGACATGTTTCCTGACGACCTCTACCAACATCTGTTGTTTTGGCATGCAAGACAGAAAAACTTTATTGGTTGCAAACCATGACACACCCAAGAAGTCAACAAGCCTGTTTTTAAGGACTGACGATGACGAGAGTGTTAAGCACGGACAGATCAAACCCACGGAAGACCACCATGCCCCCACCAAAACAAAAATATCTGCAACCGGTGCGTGGTGCAGAACCCACAAGCCGACCACGAATGCCAGTTACAATGCAAACTATGTGAACTTCCTCACGAGATGGCAAGCGAGAAGTGCGAGAAGAGATTAAAGCCAGGACCACCACCCCTGTTCGTGAGAGCAAGTAAATCAAGAGGCAGACAGCCACCTATAACGAGGGAGACAAGGGCAAGCCCCTCGGAATATCAAACAAATGAAAACAGCAGAGTATTCAGTACAGCTCATATCCAGAACGAAGAATGCCAGCTGAAAGAAGACATCTTTAAAACCTGGTCCATGTCTTTGTCGCTTTCCCGGTCTCGGTCTCAAAAAATTTCAGGTCAAGGTCTACTACGAAGAAAATTATCGAGTACGCAAACAGCAACTTGCTGCCTATGCAACAACAAAAACAGCAGATCAGCTGGATGGAAGTGATATCCAGTCCCAAGCCGAAAACGAACCCGTTTCCGCCATTGCCAATGGAAGAGCGAAGCTCTAGGTATTAGGAAACCTCCTTTCCCAGAAGGCAAAGCGTCGACCTGAGGAATCGGAATAAAGGGCTCATGAAGCGCGTCTAGAAAAGCAAGAAACACTTCAAGAAGAAAGGGACAGAAGAGCTCACACCAGGGAAGAAGCCCTGGAGAAGAAGCTCCAACAACTCATTGACCAATTGCAGAAGCAGCAGCAACCGACCACAACACCAATGCCACTGAGGGAACCCACTCCTCCGAAAGAGGACCTCGAATCGGGAATAGAGTTCAAGATAAACAAGGCGCGAGCCGAAGATAAAGCTGAACTGAGAAATGAGTTCCAGGCAGCACTGGCTCAGGCCACCGACACCATAAGCTAATCGGTGGCAGCCATCGTCCAAGCAGCCGTACAAACGTTCTGCCAGGAGATGACCTAGGTGGGAAACGAATTCAGCCAACGCAAATCCGTCCTAGAATATGACAGAGAGCAGGCCCGAAAAAAGCCAATATATCCGATCAGAGAATCACAGATCAACGAGACTCTGGGAAGCCAAGGTGGCGAGTAAGATAGCAAAGAAAGAAGTGATCCAAACCCTCAACATTTGGCAATGGAACTGCAGAGCATTAAATCAGAAACGGCTAAATCTACTTTATCTATGCACCCTACACCAACCCTACGTCGTCACGCTAGAGGAAACAGAAAGAGATAATATTAAGATGCGCGGCTACAAAACGCACATTGTCCAGGGAAGGACCCGGACGCCCGTCCTGATCAAAAAACATCACACGACGCAACAACACCAAATGAACCACCAAATCGCACATACTCTGATCGAGCTGGTTCCTCACAAGAAAACGCTGCAGAGCCTCTACATCCTGAATGTGTACAGTCCACCGCGCGACACCCTCAAGGACTTGGACAAGTTCCTGAGAGAAGGGAAGAAAGTCACAAAGGGTCACAAGCTCCTCATAGTGGGCGACTTTAACGCTCCGTGGCTTGGGGCTACAGGGAAACCAACAAGGAGGGTATGGACGTGCACAACACGGCACAGTACAAGCAATTGATGTTGTGGACTGATCTTCAATTACCAAGTAGAATCGGCAACAGCGTCTCCAGAGACACCAGTCCAGACCTGACCTTCTCCAGTGACCTAAGCAAGTCGAGTGCTCGAGACTGGACGAAACTCTGGACAGCAACTATCACATCATCCAGACCGAAATCACGCACCACAACACACCATTGTAAGAGTACGTTAGGCCAAATTGCTGGCCCATCTTCCGAAAGGATGGACACCCCAGAAGCCTCGAGGAAATCGAGGAGTGGAACAAGAACGTGATAGATATGGTTATCAAGTACACTAAGACCCTCCAACTCACATCGGATAGTGCTGAAGTCGACCCACATCCACTTCACCCCTGGGAGGCTAGACAAGGACTTTTCGAAAGATGGAAGAAGCTGAAGAGAAATCGCCAACTCGAGATCAGCATTGCTGTAATCTCCCGACAGGCAGAGGAGTATGCTGAAATACTCGGACGCCAGAATTGTAATCAAGTGTGCGACCAAGCATAGGGAACCGTAAGCAACCGAAAGACCTGGCCCATTCAAAAGACACTCTTTGCCAAGACGGGCTCAAATACTGTCACCAGGCTATATATGCAAAGACTTATGCACAAGGAGGCTAGACAAGGACTTTTCAAAAGATGAAAGAAGCTGAAGAGAAACCGCAAACTCGAGATCAGCATTGCTGTAATCTCCCGACAGGCAGAGGAGTATGCTGAAATACTCGGACGCCAGAATTGGAATCAAGTGTGCGACCAACTATAGGGAACCGTAAGCAACCGAAAGGCCTGGCACATTCAAAAGACACTCTTTGCCAAGACGGGATCAAAAACTGTCACCAGGCTATATATACAAAGACTTATGCACAAGTTTTAGGGCAGCGACAAAGAAGTGCTCGTAGCCGTTACCGAGAAATAGCTCGGAAATGAGCAACAACGAAAGGCGCAGCCCGTCATACCTTCGCAGTACGAGGAGGAACCCAACCCGGATCTAGATCAACCTTTCACCAAACCGGAGATTGTTGCAGCCTTAGGAAACCTCACGAGAAGCACGACGCCCAGACGGGACAAAATTAGCAAGGCCCTCCGTAACCTGGACGACGGGGCAACGGAGAGTTCACTAAAGTACATAAATGAAAGCTGGGAGACCGGCAGTATACCGGCTTCCTGGAAATACGCGGACGTAACGATGATCCCGAACCCGGCAAGCTACAGAACCTGTGCCTGATCTCTTTCACGTCGTGCGCGGGGAAACTCTTCGAGCATGGGGTCCACAATCGACTCTCGCCCTACGTGGAAGGGCGAGTCATTACCTGCCGAACAATATGTTCGGTTTCGGGCCTAACCTTTCTACCCAGTACATTTTACTTCAGCTAAACGAAGAAGACATCGGCGGTATCAGCACATGCCATAAAAGTGCAATCCCGGCACTCGACGTTAAGGGGGCATTCGACAACGTCTTCCACAAAGCAGTGCTAAACAGCCTACAGCATACCAAATGTGGACAGCGGACGTTGAACTGCGTGTGGGACTTCCTTACGGGTCGAACGGCGGCCATTGGCCTGGGGAACTTCAGGACTGACAAGATCCAAATACCGCAGAAAGGAACCCCCTGTTGCTCTTCAATATAGCGATGAGGGGATTGCCGAACCTCCTGGAAAACATCACGGGTATCCGTCACGCAATCTACGTGGACGACCTGATCGTGTGGCCGTGCACGGGATCGGCGGGTGAACAACAAGACGCCCTGCAGAGAGTCATCGACAGGACCGAGTGTCATCTACACCGTTGCGGTCTCTCATGCTCCCCGGAAAAGTCGGAGCTCCTAATCCTGGAAAAGAGGACCAGAGGACGGCCTCCCCAGAAGACATCAGACCCAACATTGACCCTGAGCGAAGTCTACGTACCCGAGGTGGACATTATCCATGTCACGCATCTGGTGCGAAGGGGGACTAACAGAAAACATTGCCTGAAGGAGCAGGACACAATAAAAATTAGCACCAGCCCTGATACTCAGCAGAGTTGCTTACGACGCCCCGTACCTGCATCTCAAGAACAGCGAAAGGGTTAAACTAAAGACTCTCATCCGAAAGAACCACAAATTGGCACTAGGGCTTCCCCCGACGACGTAGACGGAGGCGCTGCTCTGTCTGGGTCTTCGTATTATTTGGGAGAAACTACCAGAGGCCCACAAGACGAGTCAAATATAGCGACTCAAGCTCACCAGCACGGCCAGGGACACGCTAAGAAGACTCAGCTACCCAGTCGAATATGAATCTCGAAAACAGCGGATCTCTCTACTCCTGAGCGAGAAGATCGCGGGGGCCAGCTTCCTGAGAAACATTTACCCGGAACATAACCGAGAAAGGAGGCAAGGGACAGGACAATATCTACATAAGGCCTACGAAGGATCAAGAAGTGGAGAAATCAGATATACCGACGCGATAAAGTACCCGAACAAAGCAGTCCACGCTGTCAGCGTTATCAACAGCCAGGGAGAAGAGGTAGCAGAAGCCTCAGTGAATACCCCAGACAGGCTACGCGGAAGAAACGGCGATAGCTCTGGCGGCCACGACGGGCAAGCGAGAGGAAGATCACATCACTGTCACCACGGACTCACAAACAGCATGCAAAAATTACCAAACGGGCCGCATTTCTAAAGAACCCCTGAGCAACCTCGAGAAACTTGAAAATTTTCAACAAATATACTTTGCCTGGGCTCCGAGACTCGAGTCCCTGGCAGGTAATCTAGGGCTCACGCTGCTGCCCCAGGTCACATTCTTCGGGCTATCCCACCGGGTTCACGAGCCCCAGTAAACTTACACGATGGCGTCCCAAAAAGGTACAGCGACATCCTGAGCCACTACAGACGGGCCAGCAGGACCTACGTACCCTCGCATCTCAAGCTGACTAGAGAAGAAGCGGTAATGTTCCGCAAACTACAGGCCTGCACATTCTGGCATGCCACCCTGCTGCCCGCCATATACCCTTCGACTTACAATTGTGCCTTCTGCTCTGCACCCAATACCCTCTACCACATGGTAAGGGAGTGTGGCCACAACTTATCGACACCACACCTAACTGGACCAACTATAAAGCAGTGGAAGGCCCTACTGACAAGCGCGAGCCCTGAAGACCAGCATTGTCTGATGAGCAGGACCAAGCTATCGGCTCATGCTCACGGCATCCTGGACTAGGGACGCCACCCACCTCGGACGACTCCACCTTCAGCTCATTTTTACAAATAAAGTTTATTCCTCCTCCTCCTCTACATATTAGCCGAGACACCCTTTATTCTTCCTACTGTTTGCATCATTTGCATTTTCTATGCATTCATGTTCGTTTGACAAAATATACGCTGTCCTTACCTTAGTGACAGTGCTTTTCGTAGACACGTGTAGGTGACCCTCACGAATCTGGCGCACGCTCGTTAGGAAGCACTTGTTCGCGCTCATCCTCACTCCAGCAGCTGTGTTGCATTGTGCTCTCGAATAACCTGTGGGTAAGGCAGAAACCAATGCAACTCACTTTGCTGCGAATGTTTCAAAACATTCCCAACGCTGAAGTCAAATTGCAGTTTCCTTGCAAAAAGCGGCAGGACAGACTTCTGTCACACAAGAAAATACAAAAGGCGTATTGCACATTATTTTTACAGTACCTTCAACCAAACCAGGTCCTTCGACTGAAAAATGTGCACGAGCAAGGTTCGTGTCATAAATGTTTCATGCTTCATGGCACAGCACGCTGGCTGTATCGTACTTTAGGCCTTGCACACGCGTTACCGTAGATGCCAGAAATATAAGCATAAAATTGTATTACACTCTGAATGTCTTTTTTCTTCTAGTGCGTGTTCGCGTCCCACAATTACAAACAGACGAAATAAACCATGATGAAATAAAAAGTTCTTAGTTTACTTGTTTACTTATATCGTATTTGTTATGCATGTCTCTATCTGTTACCTTCTGCGAATCCAACTTTCTACCCTAAATATTCTGATCCTGTTCTCGCGAAAGTGTGTGCTAATAATTCAGTCAAACTCACAAATTGGTGTTTATTTAACAACAAATCCTAGCGACGATGGCTCCATGCCCCTTGGCAATGCAAGCCGTATCTCCCAAGGAGCTTGTCTTGTTCGCTCTCAGAGGTAGAGTCTCCCTATATATCTATCTGTCTCTCTCTCTTTCTTTCTCTGTGTGGTCTTGCTTCCGCTGTCTTTGACCCATCCGTGATCACACCAAGCCGTGACAACACAGAAGCGAGCTTCTACTTAGGCTACGGCCCAGTAACGTGAAGCTGGAATGCGAAAGGCGCTGTGACAGCTGCATTTCTTCATCAGGTATCAGAAAGGTTTAGCTTGTCCGGTATTTGGGTAAGCACAAGCGGACGGGGAGTTGGGGTGGAGGTGCAAACGGGAGCGGCCTGCATGGTGCAGCCACCTGGCGGCGCGGAGTTCACAAAGACAAAAACAGCTAACATTGCAGTAACCCAGTGTATTTTACTTTGCTGCATGTGTAAATTTTTGGCAGCAACGTGATTACGCCAGTGCTGAAAATTTACTGCCCTCGTTTACCCGAATACCGAACAAGCTCTATATTTTCTTCGGGCTACATAGGCGGTGAGTGCCCCTGCTAACAAATCAACTGACTGTCATGGTTCTTGGCGCCGGAAAATGTGGAAGCCCAGCAGAGAAGCGCCAGTGCGTACGCCTACTAACAATTTCGCTCACTGTGGGGACAAGAGTATTAGTAGGCGTTAGTAGGCATGTTAGTAGCCGTACTAACCTCTTGCTCACTGCCCTACCACAATAAGCCTCGTTTGTCGACAAAGCAGCGGCCATAAAGTTTATACAATACAGCAGCCAGTACGATTCTATTTGTACCACAACTCGCTACCGACAACTTGAGGCAACTCAACAGACAGTCTGTCTCGGTGCAACTTGAAATGGTGGCGCTAGATCAAATCACGGACGTTACAGTAAAACCACGAAAAAATGTGTTGGCTATTGACGTCACGCATGAGACTGCGCTGACAAATTTGAGTAATGTTACATAACTTTGTGGCATAAAGCTCGACTCGTACATCCCCCTCGTCAGTGGTAGCACTACTGTTGTTATCTACGACGTGGACGCCTCCCTCCCTAGCGCTGACTTGCTGATTCTAGTGATGCCTGCCATCGATGGCGTCGCCATAACCCATGTGTATCGCCTCGGCACATCCCGCTGGGTGAAAATTATTTTCAAGGGCGAGACTCTCCCTTCGCACGTCAAGGTGGGCCACTTTAGGCACCCTGTGCGGCCATTTATCCCAAGGCCACTCCACTGCCGCAACTGTATGAGGCTGGGACACGTGAGCACCATGTGCCAGAACACGAGATTTTGCTCCCGCTGCAGCGAGCTCCATGCTGCAGACTCATGTGCAGCCACGGTTCTCAGATGCACCAATTGCCTTGGGTCCCATGATGCCTCCTCGAAGGACTGCCCCAAAAGGAAGAAGGAAAAGGTGGTCTTGAAGCAGATGGCGAGAGACCGCCCGTCTCGTTGGAAAGCTGTTGCGGCCGTTAGAAAGCGATGCTCCAGGCGCCGTCAGATGTCAGACTTCAAAGAACGCTGATGCCTCTGTGACGAGTACGCCCCATACGACAACATATCCTCATCTGCCTCCTAGGCCTGGAGAAATCGAATCTAAATCTGAAAAGGTCATGGCGGAGACCAATGCAACTGGGTCCGCACTATTGAAGCCAAAGCCAGAGCCACAGCGGTAGTCTGGACCGAAGCCGCAGCCGATACCACAGCCGATGCCGCAGCCTACAGCCAATGCCATAGCCGATGCCACAGCCGGAGCAACGTGAAGTGATACAGCTGCGCACCGCTGTAGATTGCACTGAGCGGGTTCCTGACAAATTGCCCGAAGAAGACCGGGAAGTGGTTATGATTTTCCGGTCTCCCCCCTGATGAATACTTTTCGAATGCTCTTGAATAACCTGCACACTCCGTCAGCACGAAGTGCAATGCGAGGGCTGGACGCTCTCAATTCAGTACTTGCAAATTTTGAGTAGGCATCATGGCTCACCCGCAGCATTCTATTCGCGCTGAAGTCAAAAAGGCTGTGTTTTACTCTAACGATATAATTCCACGTACTGCAACGTACTGCTGACGACCAATGGCTCGTTGGTCTTCACATGTGACTTTACCGTGCATCACCAGAGATGGGCAAGCCCGAAATTACTAAGGTATCGGCGGGGCACTAGCTTGGACTTGACTGATTTCAAGGCACTTTGCTGCGTGCACGCACTCGTGTTCCCTCTCTTCCGCTTTCCTCTTTCTGTTCCCCTTTCCCTTCCCCAGTGTAGGGTAGCAAACCGGATACTCCTCTGGTTGACCTCCCTGCCTTTCCTTTCATTGCTCTCTCTCTTCCTCTCTCTCTCTCTCTCTCTCTCTCTCTCTATGGCGGCGACCCAGCGTGCTGCTGCCATGACATCGGCAGAAAAGCAACGGCGGTTGGAAAAGTGATGCGAGGCTCAGCGTTAACGGGAGGCCGCCATGACCACCTAGGAACGGGAGGAAATGTGGCGCGACGACTTTCACGGATAATTCAGTGGACTCAGAAAGCTATTCGTATACGTTGGCATTTAGCTTCAGCAGTTCCTACATGACTTTCCTTTTTTTTCTGAACTGTTGCCAATGGGAAGAGGTCTGGCAACTCTTACCTGATTGTTTATCGCCGTTGTAGTCAACGTACTCGTAGGGACACTCGCTACAGGCGTTGAGGAAGTGGTAGCTTAGCGGTGTGCTGTAGCGGGGGTAATTGATTGGTATTTCCCCTGTCCTTCCGTGGTAGTACGATTCTGCATGAAATAAACGTTGTTACCTATAAGGGCATCCTATTAAATGGCCACTTTGACTACGGCTTCTTAACTTCATGCTTCCTGAAAGGCAGAGCCGAAAATTTAGGGAGCGTAACGGGAGGGGCTAATGGGCCCTCTCAATGTGACAATTATGACTACAATGGGCCCCACCGGCTGCACTACCTGAGCTTTGAATTGTTATTGACTTGCCGTATTCGCATGATTTTCTTTCATTTTCTGCTGGTGATAGAACCCAGAGTTGCTTACGTGTCTCGCAACAAATGCCGTAAACTTCGGAATATAATGCAAATATGAGAGTAATACGAAGGGTGATTGTATGGCCGCAAAAGAAAACTACCAGTTTCATGCGCGCATATTGTTCAAGATCACTTAGTTTTTGTTACTTGGACACGTCAAATAAAACTGCAAGCTCTAAAAATATTGGTACCAGAAACATCACGAGAAGCATATTTGACACGATGAACCCAGAAAGAAATCTGTTATATTCGAAAATTGTACGGTATCTTTTCACGTGCGGCTTATCCAATAGGAATGGGGAGCGTTCGCAAGTACTTCAGGCTACATATAAATCTGCGCAACGACCATAAAAAAAACGCATATATTGTGGCTCTCTCACACTGCATTAACACTCAGTGATTGGTCAAATGTCCGGTGAGTATCATCATGATCATCACGCCCTTGTTACGCCCACTGTAGGGCAAAGGCCTCTCGCATACTTCTCCAACTACCCCGGTCATGTGCTAGTTGCGGCCATGTTGTCCCTGCAAACTTCTTCATCTCACCCGCCTACCTAACTTCCTGCCGCCCTTGCTACGCTTCCCTTCCCTTGGAATCCAGTCCGTAACCATTAATGACCATCAGTTATCTTCCCTCCTCATTACATTTCCTGCCCATGCCCCATTTCGATTTCTTAATTTCAACTAAGATATCATTAACTCGCGTTTGTTCCCTCACCCAATCTGCTCTTTTCTTATCCCTTAACGTTACACCCATCATTCTTGCATAGGTCGTTTCGTCATCCTCAATTTAAGTAGAGACGTTTTAGAGTAGATTTAAGTAGAGCCTCCAGATTTCTGCCCGTACGTGAGCACTGGTAAAACACAGCTGTTGTACACTTTTCTCTTGAGGGAAAATGGCAACCTGCTGTTCATGATCTCAGAATGCCTGCCAAACGCAACCCAGCCCATTCTTATTCTTCTGATTATTCCAGTCTCATGATCCGGATCTGCGCTCACTACCTGCCCTAAGTAGATGTATTCCCTTACCACTTCCAGTGCCTCGCTACCTATCGTAAACTGCTGTTCTCTTCCGAGATTGTTAAACATTACTTTAGTTTTCTGCAGATTAATGTTTAGACCCTCCCTTCTGCTTTGCCTCTCCAGGTCAGTGAGCATGCATTGCAATTGGTCCCTTCAGTTACTAAGCAAGGCAATATCATCAGCGAATCTCAAGTTACTAAGGTATTCTCCATTAACTCTTATGCCCAATTCTTCCCAATCCAGGTCTCTATGAATATGTCCTGTAAACACGCTGTGAATAGCATTGGAGAGATCGCATCTCCCTGCCTGACATCTTTCTTTATTGGGATTTTGTTGATTTCTTTATGGAGGACTACGGTGGCTGTGGGGCCACAATAGATATCGATCATTATTTTTACATACGGCTCATCTACACCCTGATTCCGTAATGCCTCCATGACTGCTAAGCTTTCGACTGAATCAAACGCTATCTCGCAATCAAGGAAAGCTATATATAAGACTTGGTTATCTTCCACACATTTCTCTATCACCTGATTGATAGTGTGAATATGGTTTATTGTTGAGTAGCCTATACGGAATCCTGCCTCATCCTTTGGTTGACAGAAGTCTAAGGGGTTCCTGATTCTACTTGCGATTACCTTAATAAATACTTTGTAGGCAACGGACAGTAAGCTGATAGGTCTATAATTTTTCAAGTCTTTGGCGTCCCCTTTCTTATGGAATAGGATTATGTTGGCATTCTTCCAGGATTCCGGTACGCTCGAGGTCATGGGGCATTGCGTATACAGGGTGGCCAGTTTTTTTTAGAACAATCTGCCCACCATCATTCAACAAATCTGCTGTTATCTGATCCTCCCCAGCTGCCTTCCCCTTTGCATAGCTCCTAAGACTTTCTTTACTTCTTGCGGCCTCACTTGTGGGATGTCAAATTCCTCTGGACTATTCTCTCTTCCATTATCGTCGTGGGTGCCACTGGTATTGTATAAATTTGTATAGAACTCCTCAGCCACTTGAACTATCTCATCCATATTAGTAATGATATTGCCGGCTTTGTCTCTTAAAAGCAGCGAAGAAGAAACTAGGAATAGGCAAGAATCAGATGTATGCGTTAAAAGACAAAGCCGGTGAGTATAATGTGCCCCAAATGCATGGCATTTTAGCACGCAGCTCCTAGGCGCCTGTTCCTGTGTTGAGCATCGGTGTCCCTCGGCGTAACAGAGCATATGAGCCCAGCGAAGGGTGAATGCACCAACGCTTAGCGCACTTGGGGATTAAGAACGATAGCGAAACGAACGTGAGGAGAAAAGTGGAGGAGCAGGGTGTAGTAGAACCATGAGGCGGAAAGTGGAGGAGGAGGGCATGTCGAAAGCGTGAGAAGGAAATCGTAGTACCGCCCAACACGTTTCTGCGGTGATGATCGCCACGGGATGGCGCCCGAGTAGCGCGTCGTCTGTTCACTGATGACGCCATCAATAAGGCTTGCGGCGAGCGCCTCCACCAATACCATGAAAGCGCTGCATGAGTGGAGGTCTGTCTGCGGTGGCTGCTGCGAATCGCGCCCTCTCGTCAACCACGAACTACCTCTCGCGACCTCCCGATTAGCGAGGCAGTCGCGCCGCACTTCGCTCCGTTTGCAATGAGCCGCACGAGATAGATTTTCGCCGCCAGCCAATAAATCGCGACATGGAAACACATATAGAGCTGCGCTCGAAATCGCATTAGGGAGTATCGTAATCATCGGTGATTTTTCACATTTTTTATACTATTACTGCGTTGCAATGACAGGGCACACTGTGTCTTTGCATCTGTTACATACAAATGTATATACACAGGAGGTGGAACAGAGCGGCTATTGGCCTGCGCCCTCTGGACTAGACTGCGTCATCCACATTCATGGGCAACGCCTCATCAATGTTGAAGCCAGCACGATTTCACTGTGAAGATATTTATTAACAGAAAGCTTTTCCTCATGACCGACTCCGATTATATTTCAAATGCATGTAAACTACAGAAACGCTATCAGTATACTGCACCTAAAACTATTCCCATTAAACTCAGCGCATTTGAACCAGCAAGCCAAATTTTATCGACCTACAGAACCATACATTTTCGTTCGTGATCTCAAATGTTTACTCAAGAAAAGCCATATATCGATAACATAGAAAAACTGAATCACACGATTAAGGAATTCATAATTCGGCATTAAAAACAGGTATCTCAGTTGTATTAATAGCATTGGTTAGAGCATCTCAAGCGAACAAACATTATACATGAGTTTACAGCACACGCGTAATTGTTACAATGTTTACGAGGGTCTCAAACAAATGCTGCTCTCAAATCAGTGGTATGCAACAGACTGCCGTGTACTGCAGTTTTCTACGGCTTAGACGTCTCAGCCTAAAGAAGTGTGATACCGTTTTGTTGCGAAAGCACCAAATAGCCAATTGACCAAGAAAGCCGGCACCTACAGTCTGGAGCAGCGAAATGGCGCCTAAATTCCCATTGGCTGGGACGCCACGTGACTTGCACGGCTCAACGGAGCAGAGCAGGCGAAAGGGAACACCCGCTGCCGCGCTGGCACGCCATCGCTGCTGCGCGAAAGCATCGCCTCTCTCGGCAGCCTGTGCTCCACTGGTCACTGGCACTCGTACTCGGCGTATAAACAACGGGCCCTAGCGGAGCAAGCCCTCTTCTTTACTGGGCCTTAATGTTGGCCTTGGATAAAGTTTCTTTTCCTCCTCCTCCTCGGGTAGTTGCGATAGCAGGGTCACGCTTAACTTTTCTTGTTTTGCTTTTTGCTTTTTCAGCGTCACCCCTAATTCTGAGCTTATTGCTTGACAGCAAGCGTGAAGAGTGATGACTGGCACAGGCTGAAATGTCTCCGGTTTTAGGCGCATTTGATGAGGCATAATAAGGCACAGGCTGGCGAGGACAGCTAGTGGGAATTACTCAATTTTCAAAGTTAACATCAGCCAAATACACAATGGCTTGGTAAAAAGGCTTAGCAGTCTAGTTTTTTAACACTGACAAAACAAACGCAGTGTTCCAAAACTTCAAATCAACCCAACCTGCTGACAAATGCATGTGTATATCATTATTCGATATTCGAAGCTAAATATTCGTATTCGAAAATTTCGATATTTGCACACCCCTAAAATGAATGTATAAAAACACAAACATTGCCAAGCTCGGCGTGATGAGAATAGTTATGTAAAAGTCACCGCGGCTTACTCGGGAGCGGCCCTATAGATTCTATGCCAATCGGGCAAGGTAGCATGGCGTCACGGATCTAAGTGCATCGCCTTTGTGCTATGTAGGAGGGGCTCGCCAAACGTCTCAAGGCACTCGCTTGCCCACGTAGAGTTCATAATTCGAAGACCCGAATAGCGGCATTCAATCGGAAATTAATGCTTTCTCATTCACAACTCATAAGGAGTGCTTAATGTGCTCGGAGTTTTTTTTTTTTTTTTACTTGCTCAATTACAGAGTTGTTAACATCATACTCAGGTTTCTTTCTTTTTCCTAATTTTGCGATTTTCAAGAAAAAAGTATTTCTCAGTTCTCACGTGTTTAGATAGAAGCTCCGGAGGTCAGGCTTTACCTAAGCGACAATTCAGTCTGCTGGATTACATGCCAAGTTTAACCTGCTAAGCGATTTCGAATACTAAGGAGGTGTTTTCCGTAAAAGTGGACAATCCTGTATCTGACCGAAACACGTGCCAGCTGCAAGTGCTGAATCTGTTGGTCAGACTCAATTAACTCGCAGCATGAACCAAAATACGCTTTGAAGCCTGCCAATCAGGGTCCCTATTTCAAAAAATTTCTTGCGCTAGAAACGTCCTGAAGAGAAACGGCCTCCCAGTAGCGATGTTGTACATGTTTTTTAGAGAAGGCGGCTGATCAGTGGCAGACAGCACTTCTGAACGAAATGCTCTCAGAATTCGACCGAAAACATTTGCGGGACTTGGGCAACTTAGTTCGAATTCACACCGTTTTCATCGGTCAACTTCGCTAATAATAAGGCCAACAGTAGGACTTGCTGCAATAGTCTCTTACGAACAGTTCTGGCGTAAGGGCTTCGTGTGAACGGGACTGTAGACCCCGAAGTCTCAACTTTTCACTGCATGAAGGAAAGTAACCCAAGTGCGTGGGTTGTACTTTATCTAGTCCTGCAGTGCTATATCTAGTCCTCGGAGAGGCTACTCAACTCACTGACGTGTTCAGGCACCTCGCTCACGTTGAATGTCTCGATGGCTTTGAAGTGGGGCAACACGCTTGAGTAGTTCCATCCAATGGCCTTGTAATAACTTTCCCATCGGTTGAAGTCATGTTGGCTTCCCCGCACGAAGACCATGGAGTTGATGGAACTGGTGCCGCCGAGAATCTTTCCCGTATTAATGGCAGCCACCTGTCTCGACAGGTACAAAACGAAAAGAACTTATTAGCAGAACGGCCCGCATTCGTGCCTCGGTAATGAGAAAACAAAACACTCAACCAATGCCCCCCATTCGATCGCATGACCTGTACGGTTTTCGCGGCAGTTAGGGCTTGTAATGTTGTCGGGTCGATGTACGTAGTGTCAAGGCGCTCACGTCCACATTACTGTGCTAGTTGCACTATTATACGGAAAAGAACAGTGCAGCATACGGAGTGGAAATTAGAAAGACATTCACAGCACAAACTAGCACCTTTTTTGTTTGTCGATCGGCAGCAATACGCATGGTGTCTGGAAAGTGTGTGCCCATTGTGAAAAAAAAAAACTTCATTAAAACAAATTTTAGTTTGCCTAAAAATTATAATAATTACACCATTCTAAAACTTATATGGGCTCCAACATTGTCCGCAAGAGTAGGCAAACGTTCAGCCACTGCTTTCATCGATTAGCGCAATTCTGGTGGAATATTCTTGAGCCCGTTTCAAACTTATGGCTCAAGCTTTTCCAAAACATGCTGCTGAATATGCTGGCTGCTCACGGTAATCACAAAGAAACTTTAACATTTGCTAACCATTGATCATCAGCCACATTTTTGAAGTTCTTTTGCCAGTTGGCTCGCAACATATTCTTTCAGCAATAACGCACGTTCCTTGAGTTTTTGATTTCTGAATCGACCAGCCTGCCTTAACTAGTAACACGTGCAAGTGCATGTTCAAGGTAACCCGTGAATGCTACTGAAACGAACGAAAATGTGTTGTCGTGCGTTAGCCCTAAAACCCCAACACTGCGGGGAGGTGTTGCATACCACATATCGTAGTTATTGAAAACATAGAGCACAATAAAATACGTGTACCGATGACAAGGAGACTTCAGCACTAATATTTGTCATTTTTGTTAACGCCAATAATAATAGGCTGCAGTCACAACTGACAAAGTATGCGTTGTTTAATCATATTTGCGATCGTTGCATGATACCTACACGTGTTCTTATTTATCTTTTTTCTCGGGGACTGCATTTCATCCGCTAACAACTTAACGCTACCGCTCAGTGCAGGACGCACCTGCATCATTTAGAACTTACTCAAATGTTACCGCTGATACTACCTGTGGTGTAGGTTCTCGCTGAAACTTATGTAATGAGGTTGTACGCGCGGCGGGAATAGTGTTGTAGTTTCTAGAAGATATGCGATTACCATCGATTACGCCGGAAACTTGGACGAGTGATGCATAAAAGGCCGACGCGCTTGACCCGCAGATCACATTTCGGCGATTGCCAACTGTGCTTGCCGCTATCCTTGTGCCTTGAACAAGGTCCATCTAAATTGGTCGCGAACCTTGGAACGAAAAGTGTGCCAAAACCTACCGCCAGAGATATCAGTTAATGGTGCTCGGTTGAATAGCGACTAGGTGAGGGGAGAACAAACACTAAAACCTATCTGAAAAACAAACGGAAATATTTAATCGGAATACTGTCGTACGAGTGAATATTTCGTTTCAAATATTTTTGCTGTACTAAAAAAACAAATGTTCATTTTTTTCTATTTCACAATTTATTAGTTCGTTCTTGGTGACCCCTACCAACCCGTGATTCTGGCACAAGACTTGGCAAGACTGTACACACAAGCTAGAATGTCGTGCGGAATGGCGTTGCACACTTTAACGCGGTGGCTTCATCCGTGCATTTTTTTTTTTATTTCCTTCCGTGTTTGTTCAAAGTGTGGCGTGCGCTTCGCTTCAAATTTTGCGTGACCTAGCACACGACATTCGTTGGCGAAAGGTGAGAGTGGAGGCTTTTTGTTATCGTACAAGTTCACGCTGCGGCATCCGACGCGCTGTGTCTCATCATGACTATAAATGCGGAACGCTCCGCGAAGAAACGTCGCGCCATGTTTGTTCACTCTCCGTAACACAGGCTCTGACTGTGCAACGTGCAGCAACATTAGTAAGTCGAGTTTTTTCTAAATGATAATGTGGGACAATGTTGCCTCGCCTGACACTTGTTGGATATGAATGCATGGTGTCGTGCGGAACTGCGAATGATTCTGTGGAAAGGTTTCGCGTATGTTGCTATACATTGCGACTGTGTGCTGGCCATAGTACCTTTCATTCATTGAACCATGTTTTCTTTGGTCATATATATTGGTTGCATTATTCTAGACGAATAAAAGTGAAGTTCCTTTTGAAACCTGTGTGGCACTCTCATTTATTTTCATCCTGTTCGTTCACCTTCCTGAGAAACCTACTAGAGCAACTGCTGTCAATAGCAGCATAATTATGTTCACATTGAGACATACGCCACTCCTATAGTTTAATGACACACTGGCGCTTCAGCTTATCAAGGGGCCAGGGTTATCAACTAATCAAAAGTTATCTCGAAAATCGCAAGCAGTACGTGATATTAAACAGCTGTTCTTCAGATCACAACATAATCGTAACGGGAGTACCATAAGGCTCGATATTAGGTCCCCTTTTATTTCTTTTATAGGTTAATGACATCTGCAATATACCCCATACTGAGGATATAGTGCTTTTCGGCGGCGATACAAATGTATTTTTTCATAGTAAAGTTTGTAACAGGCCGAATTAAAAGCTAATATATGGCTAAGAGAACTATCACTATGGTTAGATGCAAATGAGTTACAGTTAAATACAAGTAAAACAAAATATGTAATCTTCAGAGCTCGAAACTCGCATATAAAAAATAGTTTCAACCTGCGTTTTGAAGACGCAGTGCTTGAAAAGACGAGCAGTGTAAAGTTCCTGGGTGTCTTTTTTCAGGAATATTTATCCTGGAATGACCACATATCCCACCTCCAAAGTAAGCTATCTCGAACAGTTGGCGCACTATGGAAAATAGGTTCTTTAATTCCAAACAGATTAAAACCGGTTATATATCATGCAGTAACTCAATCCCATCTACAATTCTGCTTACTGATACGGGACTCTACAACGACCACAAATTTAAATAAACTTCAGGTTTTACAAAAGAGAGCTGTTCGTGCTCTTGAACGCATCCGCTTCAATGATACCACATGTACATATGAAACGAGGTATAAATTAGTTCCACCAAATCTTCTTTATACAGAGGAGCTCTCACTTTATATGTTCGCGTAAATTTAAGGAAAACTGGGCACATTTTGAGTCTATCTAGCTTCAAACGACCATAGACTGCAACTTTCGTGTGATTAACTATAAACTACCTAAGATTAGAACTAATTATGGGATGCAACGCTAGAGGTATAAAATTCCAAACCTCCTAAATGAAAACAGGCAAATGTTAGACCTAATAAAGCAATCGCCTTCAATAAAATTGTGTAAAAGAAATATATGTAACCGAACATAGCTCGTTGCTGTGATGTGTGATTTTCGTGTGAACTGTGTGTTTTTACGAAGCGAGTTTTAAATGCTTATTCATGTCAGTTTGAGCCAAATGAATACTGTAGCGTTTTTATGTGTAAGACATAGTAAAGTGCTATGTCTGTATTTGTTTCCTGATTCCTATGTTTGTTACCGAATGCGTACTGCTGCAAATCGTGACTTTTTTTTTATTATTGTTCGCCCAAACTGTGTTGTTCATGCTGTTTTTTGGTTGCACATCGTGTGCTTCTTTTTCTTAGCTTGTAGTGTATAAGTTTTTTCTCCGTCTTGCATCATGAATTCCTTATTCAAATGCCCTTCCTCTTTCTTTCCCTTTCTCCTCATTCTTACGCTGTCCTGATTGCTTCGCTGAAGCGCAGATTGTACAGAGGTCAGGGCCTCAGTCAGGCGCATTACGCGGCTTTACGTGCCTAAAGCCTTTAGTCCCGACCCTTCCGGTTTACTGTAAGCAAACTGGAAAACTTGTGAATAAAAAAATGGTTTGTCGCAAGCTCGCCTCAGTCTCAAAAGAAAAAATGCTGGCGTAGCGGTCGAAATGCCGGACGCTAAAGGAATTCGAACATTCGCGCCAAGCAGCATAGGATCTCGACGTCACTGCCATTTCCGGTTGCGACGTCACTTAATATTTTTTTTTTGCTTGCTGTTAGTTGTTCCCCCCGATACATAGATGCCGAAAGTTGAAACAAGCCGCCTTTTTCTTGACATGTGGGTTTCTATGAAAGCTTTGCTACCAGTTTAAATATACCTTCCCTTGAGTGTCACCGGCTTTCGTTGGCACAGGTTCGCCCATCAAAGATTTCCTTTCATGAGACAGAGTTTTTCTACTGTGTTCTTCACCGTCACTACAACGTGATATTACTAATTAAAATTACGTGGCTTTACGTGCCTAAACCACGATCTGATTATGAGTCACGCAGTAGAGGGGGACTGAGGAAGGTTGGACTACCTGGGATTCTTTAACGTGCACCTAAATCTAAGTACGCGGGTGTTTTCGCATTCCGCCCCCATCAACATGTGGCCACCGTAACCGGGACTCGATCCCCCGATGTTGTGCTTAGCGACCCATCACTATAGCCTCCAAGCAACCACGGTGGGCGTGACAGTACTATTAATGAAAAAATACGGTAAGTTGAATTGTGTCTACTCTTTTTCCTGCACTGAAGACTTGCCCTAATGTTTAACGTGTGCTTTGTAATATACGATCATCATAATGTCTGTGTTGTGTATAAACTCGAGCAGCATATGTTGTCATGTACCCAGCGATGATAGCTGGTACTGACTTAAGAAAGGAAATATTTCTTTTAAGTCTTCCCAACTGACCTAAAAAAGGCCGTATCGCAGTGCTCGAGTGCAATCAATTACCCTATGCAGCAATTTCCAAAAATAGGTGTCTTGTTTTTGTTTTGTTTTTTGTTGTTCTTATGTTATCATACCATGTCGATGATGCCGTGCTCAACATTTCATGGCTGCTATAACTTCTGAATGTGAAACAGGCAGTGTTAATTTGCGTTTTCATATCACGCTGGGAGGAAAATTGTACCGCGATTCTCACTATTTTTTACTAGCCCCTTCCGTGCCGTGAACGAGCTTGGATCGTCCGCACGTTTCTGGTAAAGACGACATGAACGAGCTGGCCTGGTCTCGGTACCTTGCCGCGCTTCTGGCAGATGGCAGCAGACAATCCGTGGGGTAACGCAAACAGGAGCGAACTTATTCTTTCAGTAAAAGTGAAACAAGTGGGCAACTGGTATATTAACAAATATTTTAGGCATTTTGGATCCGAATTATGCACAATAGCGCCACATGGAAGGGGCTAGTGCTGTCACGCAATCTTACGTTGAACAAACAAAATCAATCCATCCCCAAGACACTCACACGTCCTGGGAAGGAAAAGCTCGAATGCTTTTGCGGCACTGTGACGTACTGCCAGCTGTTGTTCTTGTTGGCTGCAAAGGGTGCCATGAAAGGAACCATGAGGTCTGGCGTCTCTTCGCCACCGGCTTCGAGGAGAAGGACGCTGTAGTTGCCGCTCTCCGAGAGCCGGTTAGCCACAACGCTTCCTGCTGAGCCGGCGCCCACTGCGCATGCGTGAAGAGCAATCAATGAAATGCTGAACATTCGGTTGAAAGCGATAAATCTTTTTAAATTTCCCGTAAGGCTGCACAAACGCTACAATATGCTGACTGCATCCGTGGGCAATAATGTATATATACAGACCACCAGCTAATCTGACTATGGTCAGTTGAATAAAATTACAGCGATTTTAGTTCTTGCCCGCGATATTTTTTGCAGAAACCGCAGAAATTGTTCCCTTTTGTCTCTCTTTTTGTCTTATAGCGGTAGAAGTCTTTTCCTCAATTCGTGACGCCTCATAGTCGTGACTCGTGACAACGTAGCTCTGGCATCTAGCGACTGCAATTCCTGCAGCAAATGTGACGTTCTGTGACGCCGACGAGGCCAGCTCTGTCACTGTGACAGAAAACTGTCGTCGTGCCATCACTGCAAAAAGATATGTAAGATATGCTATGGAAATTTATCTTCCATTTTGAGAGATGCTGAGTCGGGTCTTAAGTGGAGTGATTTCTACAGCGCCGATGGGCTGACTTGCAGGGCTTAGACATCATAACGTGGTGTCATACATGCACCAATACCTTCACTTTTCTCGTGCTTATGCGTAACCAACACTCGTGCAAAAATACCCGCTATGCGAGCTCGCACGAGCTGCAGTGTTCGAGCCCCATGTTTGTCGCAAGGCATTTATAAGCCAGCTTCCTGTCGATTTGTCTCCATGATAGAGGCAGTGATTCACAGGGAAGCAAAAACAAATTTCGCAGATGTATGCTAATTCGAGCAACTCGTACGTTAAAGCGAGTTTTGCCACTTCTCGGAAGTCCCCGCAGGCACTGGTTTCGCACTGCCCGAAATATACGCAAAACTTCGAAAATGCTTCGTTACATCTATTGCAAGTATTTTCAAACACTACATATCCGAGCGTGCTACTTCTGTGCGCTCCATTACCTAGGACGCATGGTGCTGCACGCTCCGCCGGCTCTATCATCGCCGACGTCCGGCTGCGCCTTCCGACGTACTCGTAACGCGGTGAGTTCTTGCCTGTTAGGCCGGATCCACGCTGCCGTCATCCGCCCCGCCCCGTTGCCATCACGGCGCCGGCGCCCGTCAAGATAAAGCGTTTCCTCGACATGCTCAACTCGGAAACGGCATGCATGCGACATTGCCCGACGCTCTTAACGTTTCCGGCGACTTTTTCTTGAGCAGAAACCGGTGATGAAACGTTCTTTCCTGACGGAGACCTTCGCGGTGGTGGTCACGGGACGGGCAGCATTATGGCCGTGCAAATCAGGCCCAGTGATTGTTCATCCCCGTCGCTGGTGCCCAAGCAAATCATTTTCATCGACGCCTCAATCATATGGCTGCTTGTGGGGTCCAAAGAAGTCTGAGTTAATATCATGTTTGTCATTCAGTGTGCCGCTGCCGTCTGTAAACCGTTGTTGTGGAAGTCCCTGAAGACTTCACCGTAAAACGGTTGGTTCAACCGATGTCTCGTGTGCGCCTATGGCGTTGACGCCTATCGCTGCACCCCGCTTAGGTTGTCATTCGCCAAGGGCCCGTATACATAAAATAGCTGTTAGGCGCAGAACTGTTCGTGAGAGAGGCGCCAGCGAATTGTCATGCCGGACACAACACTTCATAAGGCAGCCGGCTTTTGTCAAAGAGTCCTTACGAACGAAAAGCTTTATGAGCTCAGCTCCGAGGGCCGAATTCATTGGGCTTTTCGTTCTTAAGTGCCATTTGGCAATGGCTGGCCACTTTCGGCATTAGATTTCCTCTGTAGATATTACCCGTGCCCTCCCTGCGGCCGTACTCTTCCAACGCTACCTAGATATCACAAGACCTGTGCACTGTGCTTTATGAAGTCATGCTACTAGGGCCGAAATTTCTATTCCCAAATCGGCGGGATGAAAGCGGTTACGTCAAAATAAGCGCGGCTTACTCGGCAGCATTTCTGTTTGATTCCTATGATAGTCGGCCCTAGTAGCATGACGTCATAAAGCAAAGTGTACAGGCCTTGTCCTATCTAGGTGGCTTTGAGTCACCACAGTACCAGCTCTCTATTTTCACTATACATTCGGTACCTTGAGTGCAGGCGAAGAAAGAGCTGACCAAGGGCAATGCTTTCTAAATTTGCTGGTCTCAGAAGAAAAGATGGCGCTTATTACTTGTTCGCTTATGCAAAATTGACTATTGTTCTGGCACCCGCCAATAATGGCGGCGCGCTCCCCGCTCTTTTGGGCAATCGCGGAGGGCGCGGACTAACCTAAAGGAAGTCTGAAATTCAGTGTACGGGCTGATGTCACTGTTTCGTTCGCAGGCGTTGATTTTCATTCACCAGCCACATTTTGGCATCACTATTCATGTTCGATATCACTATTGCATGGTATAGTTGTCCTTACGAACCGTTCTTGTGTAAGAACGTTGACCAGAATTCATAAAACTATCAGTTCGTGAGTTTTCTTGCCACCGGCTAAACACCTATTCTAATGATGTGTGAAGCGTGAGGTTTTGGAGACTCTTGCTCTTAAGAAAAGTTCTATACAAAAGCATTTTGTAAACAAGCGCATCTATCGGTATATTTTCAGAAGTTCCCGAATTTAGCTACATCGCTACACTAAACTGTTGTTTGAACAATATTATGTGGAGCATTTCTAGAATATCTTGTTCCCTAGAAAACTAGGCCATAAGAAATAATGCCCATGACCCTTATCACAACTACACGGCACACGTGAAAGCAAGAAGTATTACCTATGATGTAATCGTAACAGCTGCGGAGATGTATGCCATTCCTTTCCTTGCATCCCAATCTTCGAAGGGCACCCCCTTTCGTGTCGCCAAGTGCGTGACAAAGTGACAGCCGTAATATTACGAAGACAGTTACTGCAAGCAGTGGGAACGCCATGGAACATTCCAGAGGGCGCAGCACTCCAAGTTATCTGAAACCAAAGAGTTTAAAGAGCAATCAAGAGCACATAAATTGGTAAAAGTTCGTATAGTGGGTTTAAAAATTTCATAAAGCGACGCAGCTGACACCTTACAGATACGACGGCAAATAATTAAGCATTTGTCTCTATTTTTTATACGCAAAATGACGACGATAAAGGCGAAGTCGACATATACATTCCCAGTGGTGGACCTTTCTCGCACCGGCCCGGCCTTATCTGCCGGTAGCTCCGCGGCACGGCACTGCTGTCAGTTGTTTGAAGGTGGCGGTTGTTCTTCATACGTACGCGGCGTACGAGCAACGAAGTGTGATTTGTTCTCCGTGGAGCAAGGTGCGACCGCCCATCGAAATCCACAGGGAAATGCAGCCCACGTATGGGGAAAGGTGTCTTGACTTGAGAAGTGACAGGTGGTCGTGTTGTGATTTCCCAAAAGAACGTGAAGACTTGCATGACAATGAGTGCTCGGGGAAGTCCTGTGCGTCGCTGACTGACTACAATGCTTCCCGCGTGGATGCGAGGGGGAAAGCGGATTGGCGTGTGCCCCTCTAGGACATTTCCCGGGAGCCTGACATGTAGCATGGGAGTGTTCCCGACATCGTTCACAATCATTAGGGTACCGGAAGGTTTCATGTCGGTGGGTGCCTCAGCAGTTGGGTGACAAGATGGACGGCAAGTGAATGGTTGCTTCACTGAATCATCTGCAACGGTACACCGAGGAGCGTGAACGTTTCCTTCACTGCATCGCTAGTGGCCATGAAACGTGGATATGCATTTCACACCAGGATCGAAGCAGCAGAGCATGATGTGGAAACATGCGGGTTTGCCTGTGACAAAAAAAAAATTGTACAGCGCCATCTGTTGGAAAAGTGATGGTAACGGTCTTCTGGGATCGCCGAACACCACTCCCGCTGGATTTCATGCCACAAGGTGCCACCATCAATGCCGACAGCTATTGTTCCACACTGTCACGTCTGCTGGCTGCCATCAACCGAAAACGCCCAGGAATTCTCGATGTGGGCAACGCGGTTATACTCCACAACAATGCGAGGCCACATGTGGCAATCAGAACCGCCGACAAGCTCCGGTCGTATCACTGGGAGAGTCTGGACCACCCACCATACAGTCCGGACCTCGCCCCTAGTGATTTCCCCATTTTCGGTCCGCTGAAGAAGTGCTTGGTAGGACAGCGATTCATGTGCAACGATGAAGCCAAGACAGCAGTCCGATGGTGGTTCCACAATCAGCCGGATGAATTCTACTACAGGGGCATCTCAAATTTACTGCTGCAATGGGACAAATGTCTGAACCTCTGTGGGGACTATGTGGGAAAATAGCGTAAGTAGAATAGTATGTTTATTTGTAATTACCTGTATGTAGCTTACTTTGGCTAATAAAAAATAGGGGTAGGGCTTCCTGGTTCGCCCTCGTGTTTTGTGCAAACACAAGTAATTGTTCATTTAGGCCAACTACGAAAATGGCAGAGAGTCGATTGAAGCATAAACTCTGACGTTCAGACTGGCACTATTTTCTCATATAAAATAAGTATATCCGCCAGTGTCACCCAGCTCAATGTTGGCTGGCCCAACAAAGACCACGATTTCAATGGGAGAGGAGGTGGAGCGTATGTCAATGCCGCCGCATTTCCTTTTTATCTTATTTCTGCGATGATGTCCGAGCAACATGCCAAAAAGAAACAGTCATCATTATATGAATATTGCAAAGAAGTCGTTGCATATTTGCAGGCGTTTTTTAAAAATTCACTCATTGACGTGAACGTGCTCGTACGGTCGCCGTGTGACTGGATCACTCTGGGAACACTAAGGAACATCGTAATTGCAATGCTCTAGCTTTTTCTAGTGACATATAGCGATGTTTTTTTTTTCTTTCTTTCTTTTTGCATGGTTTATGAGAGACGCATCGCCAGTCGGAAGAACCAGTAACGGCCAAAAATGCTGTAACGACATAATGCTGTAAATATGCATGGTCAAAATGTCCCCAGCTATTAGTTCTTTAAGAGCAGGCACGTCGTCACACAGTGTGCTTCTGCAAATACTCGTTCTTATTATCATGAAACATGTAAGCGTATACAATCAACACAAAGAGAGATATAATGGCGCTGACAATTGTCTGCCTAAAAGGGCACCACGCCCAACCGCTTGCAGAGGAGAGAAATCAAAAGCAAAAGATGAAGGAGGTAAAGGAGGAAAAAAAGAAAGAGTAAAGAACAACACATCACACTGTAACAAGTAGAGTATGAGCATCACAGACGAGAGTATATTCGCATGGATGGCTAGAACTCCCGCAGAGTTTTGTGAGCCTTATACTGAGTCGAAGCAGGACCTTTCGGAAACAACGTATCGTGAAGCGCAATTCGAGCAAGATTAAGTTGCTGGAACTTGTTCAGCAGCACACAGCGGCAACTGTGGAAAGTTGGCCATCCTAACAGCAAGTGGTCAAGGGATACGTTTTAGTGTCCACAAGCCAGGCACGAAGGGCTCAGCGCGCGTCCTTGTCCGTGAAGGCTCATGCGCCTAAGTAAACAAACAACAAACACTCGAGGAATCTGGAATCTAGTTCAATTAGCCATCAACGGCGCCCAATGAGGGCCACCGGGCTAGCTATATTTTAGTTGTGGAAGTAGTTTCGGGACCCTACACTGTGACGTCTCTTAAAGCACGCAAGTGGCACTGGGACGGTAAAATAAAGGTGGGCAAATACCAACCTTTGCGAATACGAATTGAATACAAGTAGTAAGTATTGAATATCAAATCGAGTATCGAACAGTCAAGCGCGGATGCATATATTTGTAGCAGGAGTATTTATTTTGGTATTATCAGGTACTGTGCCTGTACTGACTAGTGCAAAAAACAGCTATCAAGAATAAATGAACAGTATTAAACACAAGATCACCGACTGTCACTAAAAAATCAGCACAGAGAGTCTCTCACCAACATTAGAGTCTCGTCGCAAACACGCTTTGCAAGAATGAATGCCTGCTGTATGACTAGCTTTCCAAAAATTCTAGATAAATGGTTGTTCAAAAAAGATAAGAAATATTGAGAAAATACAGAAAGCTGCTAAACGACTTGTGCGCCGTAGACACTTATAAAGGGTCTGTTGCAAGGAAAATATCAATGGTGCTAGCATAAAGTATCGAAATGAGATGTGGCTACACTACCCAAGACACTAAATCACAGACTACAAGCGAAAATCAAAGTTGTCATGTAAGCTTTCACAGCGAAACTCAAAACAATTCCGTTACCCATTTTGTTTTCTAATTGTTCAAAACCACTAATCATTCTCACTCTACTGATAACTAGCCATAATTTATTTAGCAGACGGGGAGTAGTAGCCAGAGTTTACCGGTCGGCTGATGCGAAATATACGGTTAGTTTCGAGTATTCGAAAATACCCTGCTCTTTGTTTTCCAATATGAGTGCGAACAAATAGTGTGTGGAATTCGATCCATATTCTAAACTTCCAATATTCGCCCACCCCTAGTCAAATCACATCATTCAATTGAATGTGGCTAAGTCACTGCTAAGACTGGGCAACAATTTGAACAATGCGGCCAACAAAGAAAGCGTTTCTTCGGCAAAGTATGTCGTTGGTCAATTACGTGTAATATGTACAGAAGAGGTAAACAAGCACTGAAGAAGCGCGGAGACAAAGAAGACGACAGGACCAGTGTTCACCCTGGCACCTTGTTTGCCTTCGACATTTGTGAGTGCCGTTTATGTTCTCAATATACGGAAGTGTTTCCTGCGCCTCTGTCGCCACCAAATCAGCGACAATTTTCGTTTGTTGTTCTATTGCTTGCGTGCCCATAATCTGCAGCGCAAGAAACTACTGACTAGAAAAAAAGTGGAGGAGCAAGCAAGCGCTTTCAACGAGGTGTTGATTGAGAACATGTGACAAATATATGTTGGGCGAAACACGAAGTTAAAACACCAAAATAATGTGTAGCATAAAACAAGCAATAAAATAACTAAGACACAATGTAGGAGCTGTAGTAACGTGGCGATCAAGATCGGCCGATTTGTGTTATGTAAAGAGTGACAGAGTGCCGGCGATCATGGCCGCTCGATCAAAATTTTGAGGACGCTTAAGCTTCACCTTTAAGAGTGGAACGCGACGACAGCATTCAAAGGCCACTGACTGCTTCTCACGCTTCCCGGCAGCTGCAGTTTATGTAACCGTAATGTTTTCCTGGAAGTGTGGCAGCGAACGCTATGCACTAAGGCGAGCTTTCTGGTTCTTTTTTTTTTTTTTCCACGGTGGGCGCTTTCGCTCCCGCGGAGACGCGGAGGCGAGAACCATTTGGTTGGTGCAGCAAGGAGCCGATCGTGGGGCGCCGCTCCTACTAAGACAGACCTCAAACGGCAGCTGGAAAAGGGATTTGTGTTGGAGTTCCCGCGTAACAGAATTATGTTTTCTTGCATATTCAAATTACAATTCGATGCTATCATGTCTGTAGGTTGTGTGAAAATCGTACTTTACGAATTTTCTGCCGCATTTTACACTGAGAAAGTCAGTTAGTCCGGTAACGCCTCCGCACCACGCGGAGGGTCTGCGTGGATCGGGATGCGTGGCTGGGGATCATTTTTCTCGTACAGAGAGAGAGAGCAAATTATAAAGGAAAGGTAGGGAGGTTAACCAGGACTGAGCCCGGTTGGCTACGCTACACTGGGGAAAGGAAAAAGGGGAAGGAAAGACGCTGACTCAATCCAGTAGCCTTCAAATATCGCAGCAGAGCTTTTGTGGCCTTTTGTAGCTGCGATATGCGAGGCCATGGTCCCAAGATCTTCTTCAAGGTGAACAGTGTTCTATCTAGCTGATTGAGAGCGGTGCAGAGGTCATGTCTTTCGTTTTGAAAAGATGGGCAGTAGCACAGTAGATGTTCTATAGTTTCCTCGGCACTGCAGGCATTACAGTCGGCGCTATCAGTCATTCCAATCAAAAACGTATATGCATTCGTGAATGCGACGCCCAAGCGTAAGCGGCACAGCATTGTTTCCTCATATCGCAGAAGCCCTGGTAACAGCCGCAGTAGCATAGAGGGGTCGAGGGAATGCAATCGTTCTTGGGTGAATTCAGGTGTGTGCCACTTCTCTAATGTCATACGGTGTGCTACCTTGCTTAGGTGTTGGGCTGCCTCGGTTCGCGATAAGGGTACAGAAACAAGGGTTGCTCCTTCGTGCGCTTTCTCGTACAGACATCGCCGCCGGCGCCGACGCTGAATTTCCTGCGACATGGGGCCCTTAACGCTATTGTGTTAAAATGTACGAATTTATGTGTGTTACGATCTAGCGGCTGCAGGCTCACACACGGTAGCGCGTGCGCTCCCATAAGTAAAGCTCTCGCGATCACACAGCTGCGCCGATCTTCCGAACGCGTTATGAAACACCTTTGTGAGATCAGCGCACCTGTGAGATTGCGAAAGCTTTTCTTATTTATTGGAACAACGCGTGTCGCCACATGTGAGCCCGCGGCCGCTAAGTTGAAGCACACAACACCGTGAGCATTCAAATCTATCGGCCAGGATGAGCTGGTCTTCTTTCGCCCTAAGACAATATCGATTGGGTTATCTTAATCGCACCTAACTACAGCTCGTACCTTATGCGTTCGGCCTTTGTTATTTTCTTGGCAGTTTCACCTTGCGTATTTATTTTATTTTCTACTGCCTTTTTGCTTGCATTTCACCTTTTACGCATTTGTCAAATGTATTCAGTAAACATTCATGCAGGAGACACCGCTCTTGCGCCCCTTATATTTTTCCTTGGGCGCCTCTTCTTTTGAGTGCCCATCACAAGCTTACACCAAGTCGCCCACTACTCAAGTCTTCTGTGCACAATCTGTTGCTGAGTGTTGGCCAACATGAAGTCAGAAAGTGCGCTTATTATAAAGTGGAATGTCAAGTGTCGTCTTTCTAGTTGCCATGACAGTTCACAAACTTACCATGTATTTCTTTTCCCGGTGAGACTGGTTGGTGCACACCATTACAAAACGCGCAACCACATATCTAAGCAACGCACCTCGTATCAACAGGAACGAGGTTACCTTTGTAGATTTGTTTGTTGATACTGTTAGCCTCCTAAAGTGGCATTAAAGGAGTGGCATACAGAACATAGGCCACAATACATCTCACTTTTTTATGAAACATAGCGTATACTAAAGCGTAAGCAAAGCGGTAGCAAAGTTAGCGCATGGGTCTTGCGCATATGAGGCAGTAAAGCTCACAGTGTCGACAAATTTTTTCACGTTATGGTAAAGACAAGATGACGCACAGTATTATGTAGCGCACGTGATTACTCAAGAAAAACTGCAAATCTGGAGGGCTGCGGCATCGGAATAAATTAATCAAGCAGCGCTAAAAAGCGTGTCACAGAAGATGTTACTACTGAATCGGGAAGCAAGTTTCATTGTCTCAAACGCTCAAGTGGCTGACTTAAGGAAAATTAAACGCACCCGAGTTTGCTTCGTTGTGAACTTTCAGGAAAAACAATTTTAGTACCTCGAACTTTGTCCTCAGTTAGAGCGTTGGTACATTTGTCGATCGGCGGAAATCTGTATAGGGAATGCAATTGGCGATGCTTAATAAAGCTAAATAGGGAGACTACAAGCACCGGGCTCTGCCTGGTCTTTGCCGATTTGTGGTACAGTTCCTGTGAAGAAATCCTTCATCACCACAATATCCTTTCACGGCAATCTACCCTCGCGCCATGATTGAAGTGTGCGCTACGTCAGCATAAATGCAACGTCCAACATCTCGAAAACAACCACCACGTTTGAATTGCCAGGTTTGTCAGCGTCTCTAGCAACGGCTTAACTCTGACGCCAAAATGTGTACATTTGGGAATACGACCACGTTTACTAACCGATGCGGAGCGAACGCGGCGCAGCCGTTCTTACCAGCATATATATATATATATATATATATATATATATATATATATATATATATATATATGCTGGTAAGGATCTACCCATCGATCGAAAATTCTGGCTCCGCCATTGAGTACGCTACCTTCAAGGACTCGCTGGCAAGAGCATTGACTTCCTGTCTACATTGCGGGCTGCATCCAGCACTTATGGTACTTTTGCTCATATCTCTAGCTATCTTCACAAGCCTGTCGAAGTCCCTAGTGCGAATTATTCTCCAGGATAACGTGAGAAGCTATTTCGCTTTCATCTGTACTTGTACGCCTGGGATGACTCGGATGGCGTATTCTAACGAAAAATTATCCCGGTATATAAATTCAGACATTGGTGATCTATCACAAATCCCCCGCAAAGCCAACGCAGTGAAACTAAGGCGAAAAAATGCGCACGAGTGATATTAGTCTCAAATGAAATTCACCGTGCGGACGCGAACCTATAGCACGCGCAAAGCAACACATCGCTTAGAAATGAAACGTTTTTTTTTCGTGCGAATGAATTAGTTCTTGTCATTATGTTCTTACTGTGCGAGAACCGAGTAGCCCGGCAAAGAGGTATTTTAGGCACATTAAAGAAGCGAAGACGACTCACGACAGGCTTGCAGTTATCTTTACCACAAGTGAAAAAACACAAAAACAGAGTCGGAGACACGGTCGTCATCCGTCTTAGGTGCGCGATCGGAGGGGAAATGAAGAAGATGGGTTGCGTCAAACAACTTTAATAAAAATAAATTATGGCACTTTACATGTCAAAACCACCTACAGATTATGAGGCACGCCGGAGTGGAGGACTCCGGAAATGTCGACCACCTGGGGTTCTTTAACGTGCACCTAAATATAAGTACACGGGTGTTTTCGCATTTCGTCCCTATCGAAATGGGGCCGCCGTGGCCGGGATTTGATCCCGCATACTCGGGCTCAGCAGCCCAACACTGCACCCACTGAGCGACCACGGCGGGTTGCGTCAAACAACTTAAGAACTGGGACACATTGAGAAAGTAAGATCGACGTCTTGCAAATACACTAAAGTAGCAGTTGAAGCAGGGTCGGTGTGCACTGCAGCAAATACTTATGATTGCCGCTGTTATTGCACAGAGAAAAGCTCAAAGCATACTGTGGCAGGTGGGAGACTACCGAAAAAGGAGTGCGAACATCCTTCTACGAGCAGACATTCAGGGGCACCCAAACCTCCTTGAACAGATCGTCCGGTTTCATACTTTTCGTCCGGCAATTCCGTGCGGCAGTTTCGTAAAGTTATACGAAAGGTCACTGGCAGTATGAAGAGAGGCTTACCAGTGCAGTAGGTAGAAAAGGAGTTGACGACCAAATAATGAAAAAATCTTACGGTGCTTCGAAATTCACGCGTGCATACTGGCGTATGATGGCACGGACCCTTGAATCATTCGGTGCTTCACCGCGTCGATCTAGGTTTTCTTCTCGCCTATTCACAACCATTTGACGGACTAGGCACTTTATATTTATTTTGAAGCATTTTTGTTTCCGGCAGCGCGCCATCGCTGACGCCATAGTGGATCAGCCTAGCCATGGTGTCAAGCTTCATATCCACGATAAAATAAATATTTTTAAATAATAATTCTAAACACTTGTTGGTGCGTGGAAATAGATATCCGCTGCTGTAGACGTAGCAGGATATCGCAAGCTTTTAAACTCAGAATATTTATGCTACAGCAGCGTATCTAATCAAGATACTTGGTTTCTAAGCGTTTTAAAACTCGTTTCATAAGCGTCAACACAGTCGGAGTTTTTTGCGAATAAGTACACAGGATAACTTTACGAGCATTACTGATATTCGTAGTATTCCGCTCCGGTAAAAGATTTAATCGTGCTGATCGCATCGGAACAATACTAAATTCTTTCTTTTATTTTTATTTTTTATTTTTTTGAACACACATTCCCCAGTTCTCGAAGCTCCGATCAACAACTGCGACAACATACAACGCATCGATTCGTCGTGCGACAGTGTCGTAACGCAACCAAAACAGAGCAACAAAAGAGCGTTTCAAAACTAGTTTCGTGCTCGAAAGGTTACACAAGAGAAACAAAACAAAGCAATCGCAGTCTTTCTTACGGTAGAGTCAGTCCAACCTTCTGGGAAAGTCAGAATACTCGAATGCACGCTGCGCGTGGGCGGAAGACAGAATCTCGCGGGGAGAAAAGCATTTTCGAAGGACAATGCAGAGCCAAGGAGGCGACGTTGTTACAAAACTGTAGCCCTTTGTTGCGCATGTGGTGTGCGACCTTGAATGACGCCGATGAAAGTTTCGCGGCCGCGCCGCATGCTGCATTCCGCAGGTATCCCAAAAGTAGCAACATATAATAGCGCGTCGCAGCCAGTGCAGTCACTTTCACCGACTTTGTTCCAAATACACCGCCTGTTTTCATCATCAATTTTTCGCGATACTATATCTTTTAGTTACAGCACGCTTGCATGACCTTTCAGTATCATAACACAGTTATCGGCGAATACGCTTCTTTAGAGAAGTCGCGATGAGAATTTCAGTTGCGTGTGGAGCATACCTTTAAAGGTTACATTTAAAACGTTGTCTTGGAAACGTTGCCCACATATGACTGGCCATTTGGAAACCTGGACAGCGTATAATACTTTCGAGCACTAGTGAAGGATTTTTCCACAAAGGCAGTGCTTCATCCACACAGATCTTACTTCGCGGGAACACTGGCGGCAATGTCAATTATTCCAAAAAAGATTTCATAAACAAAAAACCACCGACGAATGCGATGCTCCCTAATGAGAAATTTGAGCGCAGCTGTATACATGTTTTCATTTCGCGATATATTGGCTGGCGCGAACAATCTGTCTCGTGCGGCACATTGTAAGCAGAGCGACGTGTGGCGCCACTGCCTCGCTAATCGGAAGATGGCGAGAGGCAGCGCGTGGGTGACGCGTGGGAGCCATTCACAGAAGCCGCCGCAGACAGACCTCCGCTCATGTAACGCTTTGTTTCCGTATATGGTATCGGTTGACGCGCTTGCAGCATGCCATCGGTGAACAGATGACAACGCGATACTCTGGCGTTATCTCGCCGCGGTCGTCGCGCAGAGCCCGTCTTGCGCTGCACTACGCTTTTCTTCTCACGCTTTCTACGTGCCCTCCTCCTCCGCTTTCCTCCTCGCACTCTCTTTGCTATCACCGTCCCCCGCTGCGCCCTGCGTTCACTCTTTCATCCTTCGCTGTGCTCGTTCACTCGGCTACGCCGAAAGACGCCGAGAGGAACGCCGAGGCTCAACGCAGGAACGGCCGCCTAAGACATGCAAGCTGTTCGCGAAACACAAGCTATACGCGAGACGCTCGCATAATGTTATTGACGTCCGCACGTATCGCTATCCATTTTGAATTTTCCAGACGCTGCTAGTCTTAAAGGACAATATACTAATCATCTTCCCAATGAGGCCGGATGGCCAAGTTCTATTTCTCCCTCCTACTGCTGTTGAACGTTTCTATTGAAGGGATGTTCATTCTACTAAGGCTGTAGACTCAAGAATTTCGCAACGAGGAGCACTACCTCAGGTCGAGCGCCTATCCTGCGCCCTGCGTTGGCGCTGCTTGCTTGCTTGCTTGCTTGCTTGCTTGCTTGCTCCTAACTTGTGGCGCTTACCCACTACGGGCGATTGGCCACGAAGCCGGCGGTTAAAGGTTAAAGGGAAGAGGAGAGAGAAAAACCTAAACGGAAAATTAAATCAGGGGAAAGTATAACGTTCATGTTAATTAAGGAATAGGTTTACGTGGCAGATATAGAAATAAAAAATATTTAATTATATATAAACAGCAAGCTTTGTGTTCTTTTGGGGGGGTGGTATTATTAGCATAATTTTGAAGACACAATCAGCGATTTAATGATCTATACAATTATTGATTTCGAAAGTTAGCATGGCAGCCTTCTTGTGTCACAGAGATAGTCGCAAATAGCCACGCAGATGTTCCTTTGGCTAAATCCCAATGAAGAAGCCCCGAAGGAGATGATATCTTGAGCAGTTAAAAGAAATACCCAATTTTCGGAATGAAAATTCTAATTACTTCCTCTGATTTCTAAATGGACTGCATGCTATTAGAAATTGATCAATGTTTTCGGGTTCCTGGCAGGCCGGACACAGAAGGGACAGTGGCAGGCCAGACCTGTACAGGTAAAGATTTAATGGTGGCATGCGGCATCGTGATTCTGTTGTGTATATTTCTGATTTACGTGTGGGACACCATTTATTGTCCCATGAAAAGGCCAAATGATTAAATACCGACGTATTCATTTAAAATTTTGCAGAATCTTGGAAAAAAAGAACATTGTTTAAACCTAGCCTCAGTGACATAAGCTGAAGTAGGCATAACGGACATAGCTAGCCCCCCAAAAGACATCCGCGCAAGTGTGTCTGCCATTATATTTAAGAATATACCACGATGGCCTGGCACACATACCAACCGTGCCAGTCTTATGTCTGAGCGGTTTAATGATTTAATGCATTGGTTACAGTAGTGTCTGAAGATGAAGTGAGTGATGTGCATTCTGACAGCGAACTAGTCCCTATAATAACTGTTGAATAATTTGAAGGAAGTTTTCGAAGACCTAAGATGACGGCTGATAGATCAGCTAGACATATCGGTGTTAAATCCCGAAAGCGTTACGCATATGAGCAGGATAGTTATTCGGAGAAAATACCCACACCCGCTTTCGCCTCACTCTTTGACGCATCAGTCGCGATCACATAATCTATTCCCACTTGCGGTAAATGATCTTGTAGAATGCCACCTAAAGATGTAGTGGGCAGGAGTTTGGCATTCGATGGAAATATATCAAATTCAATCTTTATATTAGGCAAGGGCTTGTCTGGGCAAATGATCTCGTGTACATTAACGTTTGGTGGATCTAGCTCAGCTTGTGCAAACAAAACCTGAGGTCTATATAAGCGAGACCAATGCTCCTCAAAAAATGCCCTCATTTCACTAATAAATACAAATTGTGATCGTCTCAAAGAAGATTCATAAATGTTTAGGTACGTCTTCACTGTTAGAATGCGGAATCGGCCGGGAAGAGTAGGCAGTCATGCTTCTTGATATAAAACATTGTTAGCCCCACATTTCGGTAAACCAAGACAATTCCGTAGATCCTCCCGTTTCAGGGGGTTAATTTTGTAGGCTGGCCGACGCACCCAAATTCCTGTATGGGTAGAATATGCACACGATAAATCATTATTAGAGTATCCCCACGCGCTCAGCGTGATGTCAGCCAAGTCTGCTTGTCATGCCGACTGCATTTGCTCCTAGATTTAACATTATCAGATATTTCGCCAGCTCAGTTTTGCGTTGTATATTAAACCTAGATATTTGATAAAGTCAACTTACGGAATTACTTAATGACGGTATTGGAGAAAGATATTAAACGGTACATTCAATAGAAACACAATCAAGCAACTTTTGTGGACATTAAGCGACATTCGAATATCCGCAAATTAAGCTTCAAGCGTTCTTAAGTGTGACTGCAGTGTTCTTTGTAGTGAGTGAATATCACTCGCAGATGCGAAGAATGCTTTGTCGTCTGCATGCACATATACTTGTACGGTATCGCACAATAGAATTGGGCTTAATAAAACGTTAAACAAAATAGGAGAAAGGACAGATCCCTGGGAAACTCCTCTTGATTGATTTTAATTTTGCTTCAGCAAGCCACGTTGGGAACAATAAACTTTCATATCCTTTAAAAATTCATTTGGCCAATTTTTAATATACCGAGGAAAACTCATGCTGTTTAAATCGTTCAGGAGTATGACATGCTCTACGCTGTCGTATGCTTTAGCTAAATTCAAGGGTCACTGAAGCTCCATACTGCCACCCGTGTCGAGCAAGCTTAATGGGTCCCTCTAAATCGATCTAGGTTTAAATCCAATCCGACATGGGCTTAAGAATGTGTCATCACTTAAGACATTTCAATATACGAATGCGCAGTAGCTTTTCTATTACATTTTATAACATTCGAAGTTAGTACGATTGGCCTTATATTACCTATATTCATTCCCGCTCCTTGCTTTTTTACGCAGGGGGATTATTTTTGCGAGTTTCCAGTCAGGAGGTCTCCATGCGTTCATTAAGGATTAATTCATTGTATTTGATAGGTCTTGCGGGGAGAGGTCCAACAATATTTTCAACATGCCTGATGCAATGCCACCTGGACCCGGAGCTGTGCCAGGGGGCAGCCGAACAATGTGCTGAAGCTCTTCCGTTGTTACCTCTCAGAACTCTTGCCCTGCCAGAGCCCCTACGAAGTTTACCAGCAGCTGAGTTGTAAAGCACGGCCCTAACGCTTTAGCAATTTTATCTAATGATTATGAATTAATGATTAAGGAATTTTATCTAACACTCCCGAGGTTAGCTCTAGTAGTAACACATAAATACCCAAGAAAGTGGATTGGGAAACGGCGCCGCGGTAGCTCAATTGGTTAGAGCATCGTATGCGTAATGCGAAGAGGTGGCATCGTTCCCCACCTGCGATAACTTGTTTTTTTCATCCACTTTCATTACCATTTATTTATCATTTCTTTAATTCAATTAGTAAGTACAAATAATTTCCCCTATGTTGTCGTTGATGTCCTTGTTTGTTGGCTTCTCATGATATGAATAATAAAAAAACGGGCCCCTTGGTTAACCCCCTTTCTTCTCGTTGAAATAGTACGAATGTTGTGTTTGACGGATGATAAATGTGAATTTTGCTTTCAATAAATAAAGCCTTTAAAAACGAAGTTAATTATTCTTGCGTTCCAGTGTGCCATACTATCGTTACCCGTGACGTTTCTCACAGGCCTCATATAACTGTACAAGACAACAGCTTCATTTTGGTGCAAATGGATGCAAGGTTCATTGTTACGTGTGACAATGTGTGACAATGTGTGACAATGAAAGTTGGTGTAGCTCAATCGTTCTGTAGCACTGTCACTGTTAGTGCTTCACGTTTCGTTGTGTTCCTCGTTTTCCTCTAACTTCGTTTGTCACTGTGCCTGTAACAGCATAACCAAATGGCGATGATGATACCTAACCCTCGTTTTCTCCATATTTTCATGCGTCATACAAGGTTCGTATTTGGTTTGTCTCACGTCCTCGATCATTTGGCGAAGCTACGGGGCACGTTATGGGTAATGTGCAGGGCGATGTTAAAGATGTTGATGAAGATGTGGCGTTTTCGGCGCATGAGCCACACGTGACCAAACAGCGCGGAAAGTGGGTCGCCTAATTTTTGTATTTTTAATAAATGACGTACGCAAGGGCTTCGCAGCGTTACGACTGTCTTTTGCGAGTAGCGCCATATTTAAACCGCTGCCATGGCGCAAATAGAAAGACCGCTCAGATCAAAATGAGCGAACAAGGGAGGAACGCCGTGGGAAATATGCCGGCGAGTTTAATGCATCTGGATCACGTGGAATAATTACAGTCCTTGTGAAAGATTCCTTTAGAAAGTGCTCCAAAAGCGTTATAAGGTTTTCTTGCGTTATTACGTTATATTCCTCATTGTCCCGAGGGAGCTTCTAGTTACGCAATGTCTTTATTTGGCGAAATTTAAGAAAACATAACAGGTTATGCGCAGACAATGTTCTTAGTGCACGACCTAATTGTGGCCTTTGAAAATAATGGCGTATGTAACTGCTCCGGAGCGTTACGGGCGATGCGAATGAGCGACGCACTTTACGAGAGACGCAAAACATAGCCCGTTGGCCTGGCATAACTGCATGTGCCACCAACATCAAATTTCGCGAACGTGAGGTTAGCTCCTTGGAAGATTTTCATGGGAGCTTAATTGCATGTGGATCAACTAAACCCTTTGACAACGTTCCTTCCTGACTAGTTCGAAAATGTTATAAGACCATTTTACGCTATGTCTCCCAATGCGCCGAGGCAACTCTTCGTTACACAAAGTTTATATTCTGCAAACATAAGGGCCACTTTATGGATTATATGCGGACTAGGATTAAAGTGTTTGACTTATCTGTGGTCATTGCAGTTATGCTGGATAATAAGATCCGGATTATTAAAAGACAGTTTTAGAAGGAACGCTTCTAAATGTTCTAGGATATTTTTAGTTCGCTTTTGTTCGCTAAAAAGAAAGAGAAAACGTGATATGATATGGGTACCAAATTTCTCTTCTGCTGATGATGTTGCTATCTTAGACAGACTAGAGTTAGCTTATGACGAACTCCGTTACAATGCTCAGAACACCTTGTTTTATTTTAATGTCATGTGGTTAAAATTTAAAAATACTGTGCATGAAATACCGTGCAAGAAAGTAAATGATTCCAATCCTTGGATAACTCGAGAAATAATCCATCTCAAAAGGAAAATTATTCGTTTCAAAATGTCTGTTAAGAAAAATTGTAGAGCGAACATGCGCGAACAAATTTCTGTACTTTCCCACCGCCTCAAAGTTAAAATGAAAGAACGACGAAATTTTTACGACGTTCGTAAGCAATCTTTCAAGAGAATCACCCATGCGGTTTGGGCAAGCTGTAACTCCGAGGACATCAAGTAATGACATCTTCAGTATAAAAGGAATGTGAATCTCGGATCCTAGCGTCATTTCTTATGTTTTTAACGAGCATTTCGAATATCTATCCACTTGCGACGATAAATAATGACCGGAATTTCCTAAATGTAAGACACTTCTTCCTATTGATGACTTGGACATCTCAGAATCCGGTGTTTTCGATCTTCTGCAAATAAATGAGCGGAAGACTGCTGGCCCTGACAACATACTCAATGCTTTCTTGAAGCGATATGCACAATGTACTTCAAGAATTATTGTTCTTATATTTAATGAATCGCTTCCCTCTGGTACTTTACCCGCTGACTGGACTCAACCTAAAATTAAACCTCTATGGAAACAAGGCAACAAATAGATGATCGGAAACTACCGCCCAATAGCTCTTACGAGTACATGCTCTAAATTACTTGAACACACTATTCACAAGCACATCGCAATACTTCTTGGATAACATGGTTTTAGAAGTTTTTCTACCACAACTCAGCTCGTTGAAATGTCTCATGACTTCGCTTTGGCCATTAATAACCGAACACAAATACATGCAATTTTCTTAGGCTTCGCCAATGTCCTCGATAAGATCTCTCATTCTAAACTATTTAGAAGCTGCATCTTACGTTAAAAAATACACAGTTTTGTAGCTGGATTGAGTCTTATCTTGCTCCAAGATAGCAGTAGGTCCTTTTTAATAATACACCCTCGAAAATGCTACAGGTGGACTCAGGAGTACCACAGGGTTCAGTGATTGGACCGTCGTCATTCTTGCTTTGCATTAATGATATTGTCGACAATATAATGATCCCGATCCGGTTGTATGCTGATGATTGCGTTTTGTATTCGGAGGCAAGTTCTGTTAATGATCAGCGAAAGCTCCAATCTCACGTCGACAAATCGATGCATTGGTGTGGGGCGTGGCAGATGTTTGTTAATTACCATAAATGTGTATTTATGTCCGTAACTAATAAGAAACATCTTTTAACCTTATCGTACACAGCTAATGAAAACCTACTGCTTCGTGTTAGGGATTTAAATACCTCGGTCTACACTTCAGTGATGATCTCAAATGTGATCAGCATATTACTCGCATGTGTAATAAGGCAATGACTAAACTTTATTTCTTGAAACGTTCTCTTCTTGATGCTTTCGAATTCTTCCTGCAGGTATTTGTTTCGATTACAGAGATGCATTCTCATGCAAAACTATACAAAAACCGAAGAAAGGCCCCAAACCTTAGATCACCAAACAGCTCTTCACAATGACCACAAAGAAAAATGTCATGTATCAAAAGTTTTTACAAAATCGGGATCCTGAGGATTTCACAAAGTTCTAGTCTTTTCGTAATAGACTAAACGGTACGTTGCGAAGAGCCCTGGACCATTACCAAACAACCATTTATAGTGCTATCAGAGACCAAAAGATACTATGGAGTAAATTAAACTCCCTATTAGGCTGCTTATCCCTATGTGGGTAAAACACTTGGGATCACTTTTAATGGATTTATGTTGTAGGATCCAGACCCTGGTACCCCTGACAGTGTGATTCTCGAAGGTAGCAGTTGTAGTGGCGTATAACGTGCAGATAAATTTAGTGACCATTTCGCATCGTTGGTGAATAGCGCGCATGATTTTGGGTCACTTTATGGTATGAAGAACCACCTTAATAGTGTATGTCTTCCTTGTTGTAGTAATGCCTAACTGTCCATTTTTAAACAAATGAAAATTATCAAAAGTGAAGACCCATGTGGTTTTACAAATGAAACCTATTGTCTGTATTACTGACGAAATTAACCCTGTACTAACTAACATATATATTCTGCATTCATAATTGGAAATGTTTGCGCTAGAAATGAAGGCGAAAGTTGTTATACATAAATGAGGCTTCGAAAACTCAAGTAAGTACAAACTTGTTTCGCTCTTACCCACTTTCTCTAAGGGTAAGGAGGCAATAATTTTTAGCGTATTTCTAGTTTTTTCAAAAGATTCCACCTGATCACAAAAACGCAATTTTGCTTTAGGTACCAATCATCCACAGAGCTGACACTATTAAGACAAAAAAGATGTAACTATAAGAAACATAGGAAATGGAAGCGTTGCACTAGGAATTTATGTAGATTTCTCCAAGGCCGTCCACATGATAAAGCACAAGACAATCATTCAAAAGCTTTCTACATATGGAGTAAGAGGGGCGACACTCGATCTCATCACCAGTTAGATCAGCGACCGCGTTCAATATGTGGCAATCGGTAATTCAAAATCAGATTAAGAAGCACAATAGACATGGCGTACACCAGGGCAGCATCTTCGGGCCTTTGTTATTTAATATTTACGTTAATGATTTAGTGAGCATAGACAGCGAAGTAGAATACGTCATCTACGGGACGATACAACAGTATTTATGTCAGTAACTGACGCCCACAGCGTCATCGGCAAAGTGAACGTAGCATTAAAAATACCAAGCGTGGTCTCTTAAAAACGCTCTTTTCATACGCACAGGCAGCACAAGAACACTCTTATGCATAGCAAAAAACGTGTCGTAAACAGTCAACCACTCTCTTACTTAGGGAAACAATTTTATCGATATAGCTGGTGAAGTTAAAACACTTGTGATCACTTTTAACTGATTTATGTTGTAGGAGTCAGACATCAAAAACATGGCAGGCAAACTGTAGCGGACTTTGGGCATTTCAAGATTTCAAAACATGTTGTCTCAGAAAACGAAGCGGCTGATAGAATTTGCTCGATTTGAATCGCACACAATATACGACCACATCATGTGGATAACTACCTTGTTAAAAAAATAAATTAATTATTTACACTGCAAAATAACGTGTTAAGAGATATTGCAAATGTACCTTCTGTAGCTTCTTTCGTACCGCTATACTCAGTTTTACATGTCAAGAAAGTAAGTGCTCTTTATCCTATGCGTATTGCCTGCCTGTATAAGGCGCAAGTTTGGCACAGAATTACTTCTTTTTTATCGAAAACTGCAAAATTACAGAGGAACCCGCTCCACTCTACAACACTCTCCACGAATTCTAGTATATCCTACGGCCACGCACAAATCATAGAATACAAACACTGAAGTATGCTCTTCCGTCAACTCTAAATAACCATATTTCAATTATTAGTCTATTATAAGCCTTTCCTATAAAAACTTTAAGCAAATAGATTTTGGTGATTTCATTCTGCAGTTCCTATAGTTGTCGGATTTATCTTTACTTTTAAATTTCAGTCTGTTATTGCTGTATTAGCTGAAAGTATTGCTGGCTATATACTTATTGAGTTGATCACCTGTCTGCACGCAACTACCTGGTGTACTTTCGGGAGATGGGAGCTTTGTCACGCCGCGATACATTGTCTTTCTTTTCCGTCTTCTTAGCCATATCTGGATCAAACAAAGACTAAAAATGTGTTGGGTGATGTGTAGGCAAAATTCACAGAGGGGGGGGGGGGGGGGGGGGAGGGTCAATTTTTTTTTTTGCAGTAAATTAGGTACTCAAGCGCTCCAGAACGTTATGAGTGTGTCATAGTCTATGCGTGCGTTAAATTCTGTGTATCAATTTCTTCTTTCGAATGCTTGAACGAAACAGCTTCGCTAGAAATTGAGTTTGGTACTACAAGTTCGGCATAATATTGAGAATTAAACCAGTCAAAGGACGAAGGACAGAGGACAGACGTGACACACACGATGACTGGACACGTTAAGTGTCACCTGTGCTTTACTGTGAAAAAAAATGGTCTTCCTGGAAAACTAAGCGAGCATGCGCAGCTCAAGAGACAAAACAAACACAAACCAACGTTGATCGCGAGATAAACCTAGTCGCTAGCTCCAGTGCGATAGGAAACTAGAGAGAGGCAGAGAGGAATATAGGAAGGCAGGGGTGTTAACCAGTCAAGATAAGAAACAAAGTTCCTTCTGCGTCAATGGGATAGATGTTGCGCTTAGGCAATTATCGCCCTTGCATCGACCTGCCTGTGTGAACGCCTGTGATTGGAACGCCTTTTCTGTTACTTGTTTCCTTTCTTCGCTCTTTTTTTTTTCCTTTTTCTTTTCCCCTGTTTTCTCCTCTCGCTCTTTGTCGTCTTTACAACCCCTAAATCCCCCACCCCAGTGCAGAGTAACAACACGGAAACTCGCCTCTGGTTAACCTACCTGCCTTCCCTCTCTCTCTCTCGCTCTCTCTCTCTCTCTCTAGTTTCCTATCACACTGGCGCTAGCTACTTGGGTCATCTCGCAAGCAACGTTGTTTTGTGTGGGTTTTTGCTCTTGAGCTGCGCCTGGTTTTTCTGGGAGACCGGTTTTTTCAATAAAGCACAGTTTTTAGTTCACTCGTTGTGCGTGCTACGTCTCTCCTCTGACCTTCGTCTTTTGACTGGTTTAATTCTCAAGATTATGTACCAACTGACCCAGATCGCTACTCTTCCACAATTTCGCACAAACCTGCTGTAATTTTTTTTCTTAGTTCTAAATTATTACTGATTCCTTCTGATGCTGGCTGCTTTCCTGAATTTACGTGTTTTTCGCCTTTCCATATTATTCTTTATCGGCCCTGAAAATTCTATTCCAAATATGACTTGTAATAACCCGCCCAGTTTTATGCCAAATCCCCCATTATGGGTTTTAAGCAGAGATTTATTGGGTAGTAACAGCAACGTCCACAGCGGAGCTCCGACGATGCATTGCTTCAGACAGTGTCTAAACCTTTCGATGACTCTCCGCACAATGGACATGAAAGCACGACGTCGTGACGTTTCAGGCAGCTCAGTGCGATCCCTGTTGCAACAGAAAAGGTTAAAACTGGCTCATGGCATCTTCATAGCAGCACAAGAGATCCCGCTAAAGGAAGTGCAATTTTGGGTAACACCGGCCCTGCAACAGACAATTGGCGTCGACCTTTACATTGTTACACTGGATGTGGCACTCTTTTACTGCGGTGGTTGTCGTGGACTGTTCCCTGACTTTAACTCATGCTTGATTTTAACAACTACTTGGGGAAGCGTCAAAGCGAAAGTCCAGCAGCTCCGCGGTGATCCAGACGTACCGTGAAAGTTGCCTGCACTGGCGACCTATTGGCTGTCACGCAGTCGTCATCACATTTTGAACTTCCCGCGTCGTCGTTCGTAGATTCATCGAAACCGTCGTCATCGTGTCCTTGTCGCCATTTGTCGTGCTAACGACGTGGTTGCTCGCTTTCGCCACTGTCTTTCTCAAAAGGACCAGTTACCGCTGAATCGAATCGCTATTGAGGACTTCTTTCGAGTGACATTATATATTCCTTCTTTTTTTCATCACAGGGCGAACGGCGTGGAAGTTTAGTATGAAATGCGGCACACATTTCACTTAAAGCTTGACAGGGGGTTGCTCTATATACTAAGAAATTCCTGGGTGGTGGATGCTGGATGGTGGAGCCTTTTTCCTTAGCCTTTCTTGCACCTTGCTTGAACCATGCCGAGTGAAACTGGCAAATCGAGAGATGAGTTACGAAAAGAATTCAAAAAGGAGATCACAGCTGTCCGCAGCGCTCTTGAGAGAGACATAAGAAAGGAAACAAAGTATATGGCTAAAACTGTAGAATATTGCAGCAAGCAGTTCAATGACATTGCAACTGAAATTGCTACCTTCAAGGAAGAGAACAAAGCCCTGAGAAATAAGAATGTTGTTCTGCGTACCGACCGAGATGCATGGTCGGAAAGCTTGGTGGACCTTGAGCAATATCCTAGAAATAGACATATTGAGAACAAGGGGCTTCCAGTGGCTGACAGGGAAGACTTAACGACGGTACTGCAGAAAATGATTGATGTTTTGGAAGAGCCAATAACCAAGGACGACATTGAAAAATGCCACCGTGTAAAAACAAGGAATTCTTCTTGCCCAAATGTTGTCGTGCAGTTTCAGAGTCGTGCAAAACGAGATGCTGTCTTGCAAAAAGCAAGAAAGACTAAGATGACTAAGCGCAGTCTTGGCTACAATGACAACAACGCTGTTTATGTTAATGAGAATTTGTGCCCGCACCCTTAGAGACTAATGGGTAAGACAATCGCGCAAAAAAGGACAAAGCATGGGGGTTTGGCTGGGCTAAGGATGGGCAAATTCTCGCCAGGAAAGACGAGATCAAGCGGGTCGTCAGGATTGCTTGTGACGGTGACTTAGAAAAAATTTACTGAAGTTTATATATTGCACAGACGCAAAAAGGAAATTAGCTTTTGAAATGGCTCCACAATTTCTTACAACTACTGATGTTAACTCTCTCTACCCGGGTAATCAAATTCTTTCGTCGTTTTTACATTTCAATCTTCGATCGCTCTGCAACAAACAGGATGAGGCGGTGACCTTTCTTTACACTTTAGATTTTCATTGCGGTATATTCATGATAACTGAAACCTGGTACCGGGATAATTCTATGCATCTGAACATCCCGCGTTACAATAACACAGAACAGGCAAAACAGAAGAGGAGGTAGTATTCTGATAGCTGAAAAAGAGCCTTTTAAGTGATACTTAATGCCGGAATTTTCCCAAATGCATGATGACTACGAAATCTTGTCTTTAAAGTGTGGTAAGTACGTATTCTCTGTCTTATATCGTCCTCCAAGTGGTAGTGTTACAACCTTTTTCCAGTTTTTTTATGCCTTCTTATCTTACATTACAGAAAACAAGCTCTTGATAGGCTTGGGTGGCGATATAAACATTGATTTTCTTTTTGTAATCGTCACCTGAACAACGTGAAAGGCAGAGAGTGTTGGAATGCAATAGGTACGAGAGCATACGTGACCACTCATATCCTACATCCCTTGACGCCTTTATTACCAACGCATGCGAACAAAATTGTATGTCAGGAGTCATATGCACGCAAATCAGTGATCGTCTACCTACTTTTCTTTTTCTTAAGCAATCAGGTAGAACGCATAAACAAACGTCTTCTCTAATGAAATACCAATCCATTAACGAGGTGACACTGAGTAACTTTTGTGCCAGACTCGCCCATACGAACTGGAATTTCATATATGAAATCAACGATGTAGAAAGTGCTTATGATAATTCCATTTCCACTATCAGAGCGGTATATGAGGAATGTTTTCCCACCAATTTACTAAAAGCCCAGAAAGGCACGTAAACCATGGATAAATAAAGAATGTTTGAAACTTATACAGAAAAAAGACCGTCTTTATGAGCTTTCCCTTCAAAGCAGAAATCTTGCTCTATTTAGGGTGTATCGCAATAGGCTTACGTTACATCTGAGACGAGTGAAGAACGACTACTTGCATGAGTTGTTTAACAACGATATCCTAAAAAGAAGTGATTTAAAATAGAATCGACTAGATCATAATTTAAATCCCAATGAAGACAGTGCTAACATGGAAATTGATATTGATGAAACTCTTTCTGGCAGAAGGCTTGCAAATTGTTTCAATTATTATTTTGTGTCCTTGGTCCATAGTGCACATAATCCTGCTTGTCTCAACTACCTAAACCCACAAAACCCTCAAACTGCTTTTTTATTACTTACAAATCCCAATGAAATCCAAAGCATATATCTGGACATTCGAAACAGCAGATCAGGATATGTATCTGATTTTTAGATTCTACCTTTTAAGCGTGCTATTGATATTCTCAGCCCTATCTTAGCTCATATATTTCATTACTGTTTCAAAGGTGGTATTTTTCCCAAGAATATGCAAAATGCTAGAGTGACTGTAATTTATAAAGGTAGAGATAGAAATAATTTAGCAAATTACCGCCGAATATATATACTTCCAATATTTTCAAAGTTTCTAGAAAAAGTAATACACGTACGAATGCCAAATTCTTGCGAAAAGCATCACTTGATAACGCTCAGCCAGCGTGGTTTTCTAAAATCCCATTCCGCCGAAACGGCGCTTTTAACTCAAAAAGAACTTATTCTAAATTGTTCTGAACAAAAGGAATAAGCATTGGGTATATATGTGGACTTTTCTAAAGCATTCGATAGGGTTAAACACTATACATTACTCGTCAAATTTCGTGTATTTGGTTTCCGGGGTGTGTTCTTTAACCTTATAAGATCGTATTTAACATCCCGTCATCAACAGGTAGTAGTCAATCGTCAATATTCGGATAATAAATTCCCGCAGGTGTTCCTCATGGAAGCATATTAGGCCCACTACTATTTAACTTATATATTAATGACATTGTTAACATTAGCGATAAACCTACTTTCGTTATACATATTTAGAGGAACATGCGTGTCGGACATTTGAAACCAAGCTAATGATTGCTTACGTTTATTACACCAATGGTCCCTATAAAATTCGCTCCCTATCAGTGCTAATAAAACCAAAGCTGTATTGTTTAGACCCCGGAACAAGATTATTGAAACTCATGCTACTGTTCTTAAAATAGGATCTAACGTTATAGAAACGGTACCTCGTGTAAAGAGCTTAGGTGTTCTCTTTGAGGAACAGCTGCAGGGGAATGATAATGTTGAGTCTGTTGCAGTGAAATTTTCAAAGAACGGTAGGGATCCTTTCGAAATTCAGAAATTTATTTCCTCAGTGTATCAAAAAACTATTATATTTCTCATTGTTTTACTCTGTCCTTAACTATTCTTTTCTGGTATGGGGTATCTTTATCCGACACTAACAAACTAGACGCAATCGAAAAACGTGCTGCACGCAGCATTGCCAGTGCTGCATTCTATTTCCCCTCCAAACCTATTTTTGAAGCAGTTAACATAATATCCATAACAGAATTGTACAATAATGTGCAGCTTAAAAGATATAAATTTAACATTAAACAAAATGGCTTTCTTGTTAAGCTAATTTAAAACATAAGACGTACACATATGATTCCCGAGCCGCTGGTGATTGGTTTATACCAAAAACACGTGCGAATTGCGGTCGGCAAATGATTTCTTATCGACTACCCTCTCTATTAAATTCATGCAATGACTTTGCACGCTAGCAGAGTGATTTGTGTTTGCCTCCGCGTGTAAATCAACCCTAGAGAGCAAGTTTTAAATGCTTTTCTTTTGGTTGCTGTATAAATGCTTTGCCGTTGCTCTATAAATGGCTACTTTGTAGTTATTACTTATGCTCGTATAAGCCAAGTTTTTTGTAGGGTGCGTAGACCTTCATCAAGCCTGTGAGAGGCTTTTTCTCTACGTCCCCATCATCATCTTCATTACGTAAATAAAGTTTTTCTCACTCTGTCAAACATTCCTGCTGTTGCATCGCACAGTATCACGGCCGCTGGATTGACAGTATATACGAAACGCGTGCGCTCGTGGTAGATCAGTAATAGAAACAATACGCACCAGCACCGGCGATATCACCCAAGTGCATTCGCATTGCTGGGGGCCAGCATCGCCCAGTGGCGACGCGACAACTGAGGGACTGCTTCGCGCACGCTATATTCGGAGCGCGAAAACAATATCACAATAGCAAGCTCCATCTTCTTGGAGCGCAGCAACGTCTTCGTGTTTGCACTTGTTTTCTCTGCGGCTTGTTTTTTTTTTTCGCTTTCGTTGTCTTCCATTTCTTTTTGTTAACATCGTTATAACTTCCTCTTGTTCGTTGTTTGTTGAGTTGTTTTTTTTCTAGGGGGGGGGGGGGGGGTACCCACTCTTGTTAACACACAAGCCTCCCGCGACCTCACGCTGTAAAGCAAGAGGTAGCGGGATCAAAGAGCGGTCGTGGTGGCCGCTATTTTGATGGCGCCGAAATGCAAAAAACGCCCGTGTACAGTGCTCACGGAATGAAACGCGTCAATTTAGGGCTAAGTAATGCGCATACTTTCGCTTCAACCGGCTGCAGTTCGTGTCACATCGACGTATATCTGGCGCGTACACTTACATCGGAGCCCTCGTCACCTTTGGTGACCAAATTCCTAGCGACATGACATTGTGCTCTAGCGTACTTTGCACATATGTAGGGTTGTACTAAATGCTCCGTGTCCTATTTCAATCCGTGAGCACTGTACATCGCCTTTCGTGCACGGTAAAGAACCCCGGGAAGCCAGATTAATTCGTAGTATCCAGCTACGGCGTGCGTCACAACCAGGGGCCCTATAACGTAAAACTGTGCCATTATGTTTTTATTCCAATCTCCTGACGTCAAATTTGCGCAACCGCCGACGCAAGCATCGGGCGTTAACCCGCAGGATTGTCTAAACAAAGGAGGTCACATTTGTTTTGCTTTAAACTCAATAACATATTGCCTGCACTGAGCGGCTTGTCTTATCTAATTGGCTTACAAAAGGCGAGGTGCACGCTCAAGTGGAGAGGGATTCGATGGGGCCGAGCCAGTTCACTGAAAATCGATAACCGTATGAAGAAGGTGGTGCCGGCGTCTGCGATTGATGCGTTTTCCCGTACTTAGCTTGCGGTGTCTCGTCTGAAATCGCGGGGGCATGCAACGGAAGGTCAAGTATGCCGCTAAAAAGGTTCATCAGCAAAAAAAAAGTTAGCTCAGCGAGGCCGTAAACGTGCCGAAAGTCCTCGAAAACGTTACACGGCCACACAAAACGTTTTATTGTACTCAAATAAACCCATGCTCCGCGGCATGTGTGAGTAGCCAGAGCCTGAGCGATCGGCGGCAGCCATCTTTTATTCCTTTCGGAACGGGGCAGCCTGCGGTTATGCAGAGAAAGATTCAGTTTTGTTCGGCATATTATTGCACCTTTAACGCGTACACGTCACTTTGACGCTGTGAGTTTTCGCGCTTTTGTGACGTCGCGTAACAGGCTGGTGAAGTGGGTGCAGTCCGAAAACTATTAACCAATAGCCGAGGGCTAATGGCGAAAAGGCGTCCAATCTGAAATAACTATTTTTCTTTTGTTCAGTTCAATCATGCATAATCAGAGTGTACACGTCATTTTGGATGGGGAGCTATCGCGGTTTGCGTGACGTCGTGTGACTGACTCGCGAAGTGGGGTGACCCAGAAAAGTTTTTGACCAATCGCGGAGGGCTGATTGCAGAATTGGAATAGAAAAGTTTAGAATAGCTTTACGTGATAGCGCCCCAGATCATGGTTTTGACGCGGAAAGCACCAGAATTTAGTTTACTTTTTTCAAGCTTGGTGATTCATCCCGTGGCTGATGACAAGCGTTGTATCTTTAAATGATTGTTCTTTCTCGATATCTTGGACAGGCTAAATGCCTGCAACAATACAGGCACTGTTGATTAAAAAAAAGTCGCAGTTTCGCCAGGAAGGCGAAGCTTCGATTGCGATAGCAAATTAGTAGACAGCTATACGACGTAAGGATAGTAGTTTTATCGGCTGTACAAACTTAGAAACATTCGCTTGCTAACTAAATTAACAAGCATGGCGTCAGCGCGCACATGCAAACGTGAACACATCACACTCGATGACCGCGGACACTCGCGGTCAAAACGCTAGCGTATGAAAGCGTGGCAGCAGCTGCGAGCCAAGTGACCTTCGTGCTGTCTATCACTTCAACGGAAACTGAGGCGAGAACACAGCACACGCAAAACTACGAGCCGTCGGCCTACCAATACTCTGGCCCCAAAGCAGATCGCTTTCTAGATAAAGCCGGCGCGACCAGGCGTGGCCGCGTATTGCTGCCGAAGTACAACGCCCTACCCCCACCTCCCCTCCCCCTGGTTCCCTGCGCGCAACGGCAGAGGGCGCTTCATCCCCGCTTTCCTCCCTTGAGCACGCGAGATTGAGGTGCGATCGTCGGTTACCCTGGCGCGTGGTCGCGAGATCCGCAGATGCTACTGGAGAACAGCGCCGCCCCCCCTCCCTCCCTCCCTCCTATACCTCCGCGGCATTTTTGCGCGCCAGATTGAGCCGTGATCGCCGGCTCCGCGTGCGTCTATTTGTCGTACAAAAATCCCTCACGTGACCTAATCCTAGGTGCCTAGGGACAGCATCGTTTAGGGATTTTTGAGAAGGCGCGATGCTGGCGCCGAGCCGCCGAGCGGAGCCGTGGCGTGTTCGTACTCGGCGTGATCGTTCTCTGGACCGCGCATTCATGGCGCGTTGTTCAACATTGCTCATGTGATTGTGCGTGCGTTGCTTGTGTGTTCGTTGTAGGTTCTGTGTTACTTGGCGGAAAGCCGTGAGTAGCGGCGGTGCGGCAGTGCGGATTTTTAGGGGCTCCGTTTGCGCGTTCACAGACATTTGCTCCCGTCTTGGTCTTGTTAGCGGCTGTCGCGGGATTGTGGTGTGCTAGCTCCTTGCCTATAGTATCAAGTTTACGACGCTAACACACAGCATGTTCACGTTTTTCCGCGCTATATGTCATTTGCATGACGGCCGAGTTGAAAACAAGACATATGTCTGTGTTCTTTGCGTTTGTGTGTTGTAAATTACTTTCTATTGTGCAAGTTCTGGGAGTCTTATTACGCAAGGAGTGCGAACGTAAACATAAACAGATATGTGTGTCTGAAATCTTGAATTACCCATAATACCCTTTACGACTGACAGTGAGTTACACGGCCTGTGTGAATCAGCTACCGTATGTTGCGATGCTCTTCCGTGTGGTAGACTGATGCATGGTGCGCGTTTATTTCTGTACTGTTGTAAAAACCATTTGTTTATTCACTCAGTACAAATGTACGGCTTCTTCGCCGCAGTACATTTTAGTTACGCGGTGAAGCATACTAAAAGTGGGAGGGGGCCGCTATCAGCCAGCATAGTATGTCCACTTAGGCGACCTGAGAGGCGGCGGGTGCGCGAGTGTATAATTAAAGAACTCTCATTATGTCCAGTGACAGTGGCCCCTTTTCACTTTTAGTATGCTTCACCGCAGTACATTGCTTAGGCTTCACCGCGAAATATTAATGTATTGCGAGAAAGATAACCGTAAAAAGCCTAATCATGCAACGTTTCTTTCGTAGCTTGCTACACCGCAATACAGGGGTGTAAATAAGCATCGTGCAGTAAAGCATACTAAGAGTGGAAAGGGCACATAGGTTTACACTGTGCTCATTATTTTCAATTGTGACATAATTTGCAAGTGCATCTATGCTCATAGTAAGCTTCATTCACAATTCTTTGTACATTACAAATTGATATTGCAGAGAAACTTACTAAAGCACATTTGCCATTATGGTATGTGTTATTCACCTTCAATGCAGGAGCACAATGCGGATTCTTGCCCCTGCTTTTGGCTGGACTGCACATGCTCTTTGAGAATTGATTCATTGTTCATAAGTGCATTGGTACTTTACTCTAAACTGGAGGGCTCAAGTTGATATGAAAGCACAATTTTTATTAAGGGGACAAGATGATGCCGAGATGGTTGCAGCACAACTTTTTTCTTTCTTGAAGGCACCTTTTCTACTTAAAGCTTCCATTGCAGTGTTTCGAGCCTCTTTGAACCAGCACATAGTGTATATAAAAATTGGACACTGATTGGGAACATCGCCTAAGTTCATGCCTATGTATAGTAAAAAGATGTAGCACGACCAGACAAAATAAAAGAAGGGGGTGGGCTGCAGCAATACTAAGTGTTAAATGGTGCCTTATCCTTTCCCTTGAGTTTTCTGTTTTGTGTTTTTTATTATAGATCCTCCACAGTAACCACACGAGTGCCGAACTTGAGCTTGTTGGTTTCAGATCTCATGGTTGTTACTAACAGAACAGTGTGATAAACGAAAAAGGGCGTGGAGGCATCTGTTCACCTTGCTTGCCTCATGGTGCTGCTTCATAAGCACCGTGAGCATCGAGGCCAACTAGGAAGGGAGGTTTGTTGCAATTGCTTCTGAACTGTATTGCCACCAAACGAACAGTGCTCTCAATGACAACTTTTTGACAGTAGAATGCTTGCACCCAGCAAAGTCTAAGAAGGAAGCATTCAGTATGTGCAAAGTGGGCCTTTCGAAGCTGGCATCATTGCTGAAGGGGCTTTGCCTGTCTGCCCTCTTTATGGATACACAAAGATGATTTCCTCTTTGAGAGGGATTGTTTCAGATGTCATTACATGGCAACAATGCTGGGTGTATAGTAGCTTGTCATTGCTCACTGTCAATAATATGTTCCTTTTTCCAGTGCCCCTGTGGAAATGCCTACTTTTTGGACACAAAGTGCTCTCCATGCATGCATGCATTTTTAGCTTGTAAAGACGTCTAACCCCTTGCCTCAAGCTGGTCCTTGCTGATGTCACCCAAGAAGGTATTGGGGAGTATGGCAATGTACACTTACAAAACACTGTTGATACCAGTGAAACCAAATTAATGGAGCTGCTGTTCTTTTTTTTTGTCCACTCCATCCTGGTTAGTTACAATGAGCAATGTCCGAACAGAAGGCATATGTAGTTGGTCGTGCATAGCCTGCACACTAAGACTTGTTGGCATGTTATGACCTTAGCACAGCGTTTATATGTAAAAACCTTCTGATGTGTTGTTGACTTCCTTCTCTTTATCACACTTTGCCTGATGGAGCCAGCACTTGGTCAATTAAATGTTCAACAGGCTTCCCACTAGTTTTCCCAGCGTCTCCTTTACCAGGGTGCTGCTCATAGGTATCTGTTTTCTTGACCTTGCACTGCACTTCAACCATGGCCACACTTGCTGAACCTATAGTATGCGATCAGAAAAGTGCTATACATCACGTTGCACCAAACTTACATGTGCTACAAGGCCTTGAGGAACACCCTCATTAATTTCCGCCCTCATCATACTGTATGAAATTCGCATGACAAGTGCGACAATTAACATCTGCTGGTTTTTCAGTGCTATGCCTGTCCAGCTTGCTGAAAGCTATCTTGAGTGTTTCAAAAGCAAGACTGCTCCCGGACAAGAAGTGCATAAAGCAAGGGTAGCTATAACCATATGTGTCACACAAAATGAAGAAGGCCACTGAGTGTACAGGCGGTTTATTTCTTATCCAACAAGCTTGGTTCTCCCATTGCAAGTGAGTAAACCCAACTTGCCCCAAAGACATGGCCTGTGACAAACTGTGTGCCAGATTCTGTGTCCCCTGCAAAGCTGAAGATGTGTACAAGATCCTGACACCCGCAGTGGCTTCTACACTGGGCAAACAGGCCAGTATAAGAATGACTGCCTTTACTAATATGCTAATAACATGAAAACGGACAGGAATGTGGCTATTCATTGGGCCCAACTGCTGGTGTAAGCCACTCTTCCACCAGATGTGTGTTGTTCACAAGAACTGGGGCTATGCAAATGCAGATAAAAACAATGATGTTTGAAAGTAGTAGAGTTGAACTATATTCTGTACAAGCAGTGCTACTTGCAGCGCTGGTACCTTATAGCTACAATTAATGGCTGCCCCACCATGTAAAGGCACTATTCTTGAAATATTAACTTCTATATATATTTATGGTGGCCATATATTGCAAGTACATATCCACATTGTGTACAATATAGTTAAATGATGTCAACTCTGATAGCCATTCCTAATCTAAGATGCAACAAAAGAACTATTATAGGCAACAAATTGTAATTGAAAAAGACAACCCGTGCACAGGATAAGTGACAGACTTCCTTTTATTGAACAAAAGTCATATGTGTCACATGTCACCAGCAGTGGGTCGCAAACTTGCAAGCTTGGGTGACAGAGGCAAAACTTAGTGAAATGCTACGCTCATACTCAAATGTAAAACGGCCTATGACACAAAAAACGACATTGTACTGAATGACAGGGCAAGACTCCATCCAAGAACACATTATGGCACCACATAATTGACATCGTGTAACAGATGTTAACATGCCCTCCCCATAAAAAAAGAAACACTGAAAACATGCTTTAAAAGGCAATGTGCAGAGTCTCAAAGCAAGAAAAAACAACCCAAGAAAGGTTTCGCTAAGTGTTTCAATGATTAAAATTGTCAAACTGTCTTGTCACTTCTTAATGAATCTGCACAGCTGAAAAGGATGGAAAGCCCAATAGCAGGGCCACAGAAAATGTCACCAAATAAATAAACCTTGCTTACCAAGGATACCTCTGGTTTAGTTGTCTGACTGCACAATAATTGTGTAAGCTTTTCTTGTTTAGAATCATTTAGCAGATAGTGGAAAAAATGGCCATGAGAGCACCAGGTGTATGCATAGTCGATGCACAAAAAGCCACTGTTTTCTTACTTTTTTTTCTCTACTACTATTCACAAATATTTAAGTGCCTTAATAGCACTACTAACTCGTACTGCGAAAGTGATGCAATAGATGGTGAAATATGCGCAGGAGGCTTGCTTCATTCAGTGTTTGTTGAAGTGAACACTTGCCAGTGCAAGTCAGTAATCTCCTTTAAAGAAGGCAAGTAAGTACGAGTCGTATTTATTTGTGGGAGTTGTTGTTGTTGTTGTTGTCCTATGTGGCCGTGGCACATACCCACAGTGGGGGATTGGCCAAGAATCGGGCGGTTTAATTAGGTGCCTAAAAATAATAATGATAACAAGGGAGTTAACAATTTGGGTGTGTGAGCTTAAAAGTAAACGTTTTGTGTCTAGAGAAAAAAAAAATAGATAATCAGATGAAAACCGGGTATAAGAAAATAATAATAATAATAACAATAATAATTAATAATAGATAAGAAATAAAAGAAAGCTATGGTAGGGAGGGAGAACGATCAATCTAACATGGAAAACGATTGGTTTCAATTAGGTAATTTTGGATCGCCAAGCAAACATTTCTGTGGCTGAACCCAACAATGGAGGCTCCAAAAGATAGGATCACAGGCACTGATAAAGTTAGACCAATAGAGCGAAGCGGCATTTCGAGTAGTCGTTTTCTTATAATAGAAAAACGTCTGCAAGACAACAAGAAATGGTCGATTGTCTCCGCTTCGCCACAGAATGAGCATAATGGTGAGGGGACCAGACCAGACCTGGGGACGTAGAAGTTCAATGCAGGTATACGGCAGCGCAGCTTCGTGATGGACACTTCAATTTTCCGTGTTCGCCAAAAATCTCTGTTCCAAGAGATGTCCGTAATCCTCAGAGTTAGTAATTGCGGAGCCTGATACGGACTGTATAATGATACTCCTGCGAAATCTAGCTGCAGTAACATAAGCAGTCAAAGGGCAGCAAGGAAGAATCGGGCCACTTATCGATGCCTTGGCTAGAGAGTCTGCAATTTCATTAATGATTAGTCCTTTATGGCCAGGCACCCAAATCAAACGCACGCTTCTCAAGTAACCAGGTACCAATGATTGAAATGTCCTCATCACGCGAGAATCACTAGAAGCAGTAAGGGATGAGCACAATGATAAAGAATCAGTGACTATCACGGCTGACGTAATTGATGGTCCTAATTTGCGTAATGCCAGCACCACGGCCATAAATTCAGCTAAAAAAATCGGTATGAAATCTGGCAGCCGAAGAGAAAATGTCCAATCGAGAATCGGAGAAAATATTCCTACACCTGACTTTTCTTCACATTGTGAAGCATCTGTAGCAATGACAACGTTTGTTTGAAGGTATTTCAGGTGATCTTGTAATATACCGTCGAGAATACGGTGTGGAAGTAATTTTGCATTATTAGGAAAGATGTCATCGAATTGAATATCCGTGGCAACAGCTCTGTCGGTAATAGGAAGTACATCGCATATGCGCACGCCCAAAGAGTCAAGTAATTGTTGCACGACTATAATTTGCGGTTTATGCAGTCGCGGCCAGATGACACCAAAAAACAAAGCAGGTTGTGAAATAAAGATTATTTGGGGATGACGCAGTGGTGATTCGTAAATCCTTAAGAACGTCTGCACCGTCAAAAGCCGGAACCTGCACGAAAGTGGCGGAACACGGGATTCTAGATAAAGAATAGAATTTGCAACAAATTTAGGTAGACCTAAACACAGACGTAATGCCTCTCTTTCTAAGAGGATTAGAGGACGGGACATGTAGGCTGGAGCTCCAGAGAAGAGCACGCAACCAAATTCTAATACAGGGCGAACGTACATACGATATATCATTAGGAGTGTATCTCTTCTCAATCCTATTCGACGACTGCTCAGCCTACGCAATATGCCAATTGCACGGGTACCTTTCGCAGTCAACAGATCTATGTGTGAGCGCCAGTTGAGAGAGGCGTTATAAATAATTCCGAGGTATTTAACAGATTCCACCTGTGGTATGTCTTGAAGGTGTCTCCCAGTGTTGGAAGTGGAAAGACTAGTTTTCTTCCTCCTCTTTCACATCCAGACTTGGTCACTGGTCTCAACCAAAACAACCCTTTAGCTTCTTACTGCTGAATTCATTTGGTTTTCTCAAATCTATATTTGAGTTACCCATTGCTAGGTCTCGCGCTCTGCCCCATCAACCAGCCCCATCCAGTAAATCTGAGAAGCTAAGCACTAGAAGATTAATGAAGCAGGTGCACCCAATCACTGTCATTACATGTATTAAGAAAATTTAACAGGACTTCCTTCACAAGTGGGGAAAGTGATGAGTAAGAACTTGAAGGCGTGGACGCCAGCTCTATATACAGTACGCAGACATTGAACAGGTGTTGGCCAATCATGGCACCTGTTGGCTAGATCACACTCTCGAGGATCAGTATTCGCCACGACTGTACCTTCAGCAGAGTGGCTGAAATGTAGAATTGTGGACTGCCAATCTTTTGATCATAGTGCTACGGGATAGTATTTCTAATGACGAAGAGCCGAGCAGTAAAAAGACGACAACGACGATTGGAAGCTAGCGCGGGCTGTTGCCTCTTGGCCAACTGCGTTGTATTGCCTTGTAAATATACTTGTAAATAGCTTTTTGTCGGTGTCTTCCTACGTAACAATATGTTTGAATCCACGCATCACAATGAGAAGTTTATCTGCAAATATTCTAGCGATAAATTCGGGAATTAGAGTGACAACACCAATAGACATCAGAACCACGGGAGTTGGCCCATAGCAGCTATTGGTGTAAAAAAGAAGACTGGCGTAAGAAGAATTGAGATGTGCATGCTACATGCCTTTGTTCTGGTAGTGGTCCACTACTTTGGTGCTACAGTCAATGATCTAGAATGAGTTCAAGGAGCAAGAATTTAGCCCAGAAAAAATATTACGCTTAACAGCTGTATCTAGTATCATTTTGCCTATGCCGCTTTATATAACCCTGTCCACACTGCTAGGAAGGGAAGCGTAGCAGAGGGCGGCAGAAAGTTAGGTGGGCGGATGAGATTAAGAAATTTGCAGGGACAACATGGCCACAATTAGTACATGAACGGGGTAGTTGGAGAAGTGTGGGAGAGGCCTTTGCCCTGCAGTGGGCGTAACCAGGCTGATGATGACGATGTCCACACTTACCAAAAGCACATGAGTCGCATCCCCCCCAAAAAATTGAGCTTTTGATATTGCTTTGGAGAAAATTCATCTGTTTCGACCTAACGGTATGTATACATACTGCGCATACCTGCATTCGGTATATCTTATCACCAACTGTTAAGTCACCTTCTTACCTCATCAGCGAATCACTCCTGCAACCAAGTGTGCTGGTCCGGGTTTTACCTGCATTTCCACTTGTGCAGTTGGTAAAAGTCTTTGGCTGTTAACTGTAACTTCATATTCAAACATTTGGTTGCATAAGAGGCTTTGGCAACACTAATGCATGGGCAGGCTTCACGAAAGGCCACCAGTACCTCCTCCTTACAGACTGCGCTCAACATCCTTCTTGGTTGGACTGTGACTAAGAACCCATATATCTTTCCTCCGAAGCGGCTGGCATTGGCGATGGTTTGATGCAGAAAGAGGCTATTGTGGCACATGTCAACCTTAGGCCAGAAACCAGTCTGGCACAGGTGGAAATCGTCTTGTCTTTCCCAGATGCTGGTTCAGCCTCGCGAGGCACATTCCTTCAGTCACTTTGCACACTGTCAATGTGAGTGAGACTGATCAAAGGTTGTCTATGGTGTCAGGTTTCTTGCCTGGTTTCCGTAGTGACATCATGAACAAGGGTTTCCACCCTGTGGGGAATTCCAATATTCCCGATTTCATTGATTACAATAGTGCTTGCTTCTTCGTTTCGGCGAGATTCCTCAACATCTGCAAAATGACTCCATCTTTGCCACTTTAAGTGTTGACATGCTCGACAGCAACAACAGGTTCTGCCATCGTATATAGAGGCTTTCCATTCCTTCCTTGGCATGTGGTCATTAAGGTGCATCAACTCAGGTGACGGTCAGTCACTGTGAGGTGGTCGGGGAAAGCATCTGCAGCTTGTTCCCCAAATTTCTCAGATGTGCACAGAAGATCGAGCAGCGTGTTTTCAATAGTATTACAGTATTTGGTTCATCCTGTTATAGCCGAGAATGTGTTACAGCTTACTGAGACCTATACGTTTAAATGACGTGCAGTGGTCCATCCACTGGTCCCTGGCAAGTTTCTTAGCATGACATCTTGCCTGCTCAGTCTTGTGCAGAACATTAATCAGGGTTTGTTGCGTGCAGCCACAATTTAATTATGCAGCTTCGCTTGCTCACCCCAAAGTTACAGCAGGTGCTTGCCAGGGCTGGATGTTGCCCCAGTAAGCTCTAGTTCGCACGTCGCTCTTTGCAGTGTGTAAAGGATGCGTGTTACTAGCGATTCTTAAACACCTTCACATTCTGCAGACTCAAGTGCATCACAGAAATGGTCCCAGCCTGAAACCCTGATTTTGTGAGTGTGGCACATTTTCACGCCTACATCAAGTATTATATCACATAATGGTCGCTGCCTCTTGGGGCAGAGTCGCACTGACACTTTGGATGAAGGCCCCAGTTGCCCATGCTAGGTAAGTGTGCTGCCCTTCTGGTTTGAATGGAGGGTATGGCAGTCGGGATAATTGGTGTCATTTGTTAATTCGAGGTCTGTGGTGTCTGCTTCGTCAAGGTGGCATCCTCTTGGCTGTATATCTTTTTGCTTCCCTAAAGTGGGTGATGTGCATTGAGCTCACCTCGTCTGAGTATTACGTGCTTGTGAAAGCGAACTTGAAGCTGTCAAAGCCAAGTGAAGTCACCTTGGCTGCGGTGCCTGGTTTTGGGACAAAGGTAGACCAATGCCAAAACGGCTTCATTCCCCTACCTTAGCCTGCAGCACACCACCGCAACTTTCTGAAGAGACGTATGTTTATTCAAGCTGTTCCTTCCTTGCCCTAATTCAATAATAGCCAATTGTAGCAGCTGCAAATCAAGCTGACTTCAGAAGACTGGTGATTTTTTAGCCACTTCTAGCAGATTATTGCTTGTTTTTTTTTAGTTGGGCATGACATGCTTCGTGCTTAAAAAATGAACTGTTTAAAGAATTATTGGAGTAATATTAGGACAGGCAACTCTGACTGAGTCATCACTGCTTTTCTCGCAAAATGTGGCAATGAGCTAGGCAGATGCTGTCACGAAACCGTAAGTTGTACGAGTACAGAAGAAACGGAGTTCTGAAATTCAATGCCATATTTTTACAGCCTCTCTTTATACTGCGGACATTAGAGAGCTTTAGACTAGTCGACACAAGCAGCATGCGTAAACAAGCACCATGTTTGGGTATTTCTGGCACCCATGTGGTTTGCATAACCAAGCAGCACACGAGTCGCTTGTGTCCTCTTATGCAGTACTATTATTTTCATTGTAAAGCAACCAATATTGCAGTAAGTCTGATCAACCTGCATCGATATGCTAGAAATTTTTAAGCACTTAAGGTGTGTTGGCTGAATGTTTAAAGCACTTCACCACACCCTTGGCCACTAGACTTGTACTTTCCAGTATTAGTTGCTAATCAACTCTTGAGGTGTTTACGTTGTTTTTCTGTGCTGTAAGATTAGTTTGACAGTCGTAAATAGAATTGTTAAAGTGAAGGTGTGGGCTGTTGTATTGGCCATGTCATTCTAAATCTGTTGGATCTGACACTGGCAAAGCATTTGGCAACATTAATAAGCTTCACCTCGCTATATATATGTATTGCGGTAGGACCATTCAGCATGTGAAAATAAAAATACCGGCAAATACAGAGTTCGAGAGCACCTGAGATTATAGTAAAGCGGGCGGGGCAGTATCTTCAGGGTAAATAATGTGTTGCGGTGAAGTTATTGCAGACGTATATACACATTCATTCGTCCCAACTTTGCATCGAACCCTGCGTCCAGTTGCTAAAACTAGGAGCGCGAAAAACAGGCAGAGATGCAGCTGAACATCACAGGGCACAGTATTAAGCTCCACCTTACTGTACTTATCGCGCCCTTAGTACCAATAATATTAAACATCTACTCTGCATTTCGTGGAATTCTGGCAGATCATGTGATGTCACTAAAGCTCCGTTATGTTCACAGCACTACGTGATAATTGTCGTGAAGCCCACGATAAAACTAAATCACATGAAGTCACGGATAGCGCACTAGAGCTGAACACGATTGAAAACATGCGCTGCCCCATTTCAAGGACGCGTGAATAGTTGTGAGTAAACACCACCTTAAGCATTATATTACTTACGTAAGTCGTGGCGAAAAACACGTGCAATACCTCCGCCTACGAGTCCCGTCAAGTAAAGGTGCATGTGCGATGTGATGACGCTGCCGAAAAGGGGCGAACACGGCGACGCTGCTGCACAGCGCCGGTTCGCAAATTGCATTGCCGAGGCGCTACGCCACTTGAATATTTCAATCGTCAGCACCACTGAATTCTTCAGAAATACGGATCTCCCACCACCAGAGTTCACCGAGACTTAAAGCCGACATGCCACACCACTACTACTGCACGACTTTTAGCCAACAATACTGAACTCACTGCGGAGACACACGACCAGCGGTCGGCGCGGGCCGGAGATTCAACGCGCGCCACGGCATCGTGGTTCGCAGAACTTCGCTGCCGAGGCGCTAGGCCACTTCGACATTTCAATTGTCAAGGAAGCATGGGTCACACAACGCATATTCTGTACTGCCAGAGCTCACCGAGGCAAAAGCCGCACTGCCACACCACCACTACTCGCGGCTCATATAAGCAACGATCACATAAGCAACGTTGAACAACGCGCGGTCCGCACGAGCCGGAGAACGATCACGCCGAGGACGAACACGCCACGGCGTCGCAAGGGGCCACCATCATCCCTTCTGAAAAATCCCTAAACGATCCTGTCCCTAGGCACCTAGGATCAGGTCACGTGAGGGATTTTTGTACGACAATTAGACGCACGCGCCGGCTCCCATCGCGCGCTTTCACTCGCACATACGGCATACGGCGCGCGGCGAAGGCGTTATCGCCCTTGGACATTATTGAGGGCGAGCTCCACCACTGTAAAAGCTGGCGCCACCGTCGGCGTGACGTGGCATGAGGGATCACGTGGACACATCAGCAGCTTCGGCTGCTACGGGGGTGCCGAAGCGAGCTGAAAATGAAAGTTTAAAGTCCCACCTGCGCCGCGGTTCTGATTAAGTGGTGAGGCTTTACCGCCTTGGGTGTCTGCTTGACAACATTTGAAAGTACTATAATAGGTACTGGCTGCCTTTGGATGCGTGCATCATGGTAGGCTACTGCTCGGTGCCGCAGTGCCGGACGTACGAAACGGAGCCCGGTGTCAGCCTTATTCACACATAGCCGCAGGACAAGGAGCTGCGTGAAGCTTGGCTCACGAAACTTGGAACCGGCAGACAGCCATCGGCTACAACTCGGATATGCAGCAAGCACAGACGTGAGGAAGATTTCTGCTACGGCGCCGGGACTGCGCGATGTTCGGTGAGTAGCAGAAAACGCAAACTGAGACGCTCGATCTCGCCCACTGCCCGGCTAATGTCATGACGGTTTGATCTATGAACTTGTTGATGCGAAATACTGGCAAGTCCACTGGAAGAGAGAGGGAGCGGCAAGACGCACATTAAAAAAAGGCATGGCGTATGGTCACGTTTGTGTTATGAATTAATGAACTGGATTACGAAAAAGAAGCAGAGGGAAATCGCACGCTGAAAAGTCTGATAATCATACAGTGCGAACCAACTTGAGAAATAATATTTAAATGTCCAAGAATTTAGAAGACAAAAAAGATTAGATCGTCGTGACGGCACATTACAGTCGCCGTAGGCGCCGAAGTCTCTATAACGAAATTATTTTTGAACAGTTCTGATAGCGAACACGCAACAATGGTTGCTAGTATACTGTCAAGTGCTCATATGCTGCGGCCTAAAGCTCACGGCTCGGTGCTATAAAACGCATTTTCCAGCGCTTCCTCGTCGTCGTGTCGTCTTTTCATCGTGTGTCCGTCCTTTTTAGCGCTACCATCAGTTTTAAAGAATGCGAAAACGCGCTCACAGCGAAAGCAAAACATATTGTGCGCGGACATGTATGCAGACTTGCAGTCGGTCGCTGCGAACCCGTGCGATCGCTGCATTGAGGCTTCATTCTGTTATGCAGACAGTCCACTACAAGAACATATTTCACATAGTTTACCCTCCGCGTTTGCCTACCTTTCACGCAAGAAGCCGGTTCGGGAGGCTCCATCGCGGCGACCGCACTCAGTGGCATTCATTGTATGTATTCGGTAAAGAACGTCTGTAAACGATTCTGTACTTTCAGTTTGCCCAAGATTATTATATCGACAGTCAAAAACTTCCCTCGTTTTGAGAGTACCTACATAAATATCCAGGAGGGCTGTCGCGTGTTGTTTTTATTGAGCGCTGTAAGCGAAACCTATGAGGAGCGCGCCACGTGATCCCTCATACTACGCAAGAAAGGCGCTTCCGACAGATGGCGAGTCCGTAAATCCTCGCCCCCAATACGGAACATCACGGCGATGGCAAAATGCGCCTAGAGTGTTCAAATAATTGCTATCACAATAAATATAGCAAACGGCCACGTTGTCACTTTGTTCGCGGATTCAAACGAAATCTTTACGGAGAATTTACCTTGCGTAAAGTTGGCCGTGTCTTTTAAACATTGCTGGCCGACAAATCTCATACCAGCAGAGCTCGACCTTTTTTCTTTTTTTCTTTAGCACGAAACGTGATGGCAGAGCCACCACTTCTTAATGACGTCACTCTTTGAATCTTTTTTTTTAATGACGTCATGATTTCTCCATTCTTTTCTAATAATCAACCACGCCGACTGGCTCATCCAGGCTAAAATGGTTTGAATGACAAACGAACAAAAAAAATAAGATAAAAGCATTCCAATGTCTCAGTAGTCAAATATCTACACTTTCACTTATATCTTACATCCGTTGTGGACAGCTGGTGCAACAGAAGGCCCTGAGTTGATGTATGGAGGGGTATCAGGAAGACACAGTAGTACTAGTGGACAACGTAGGGGATTATACACAGGTCCGCCAGTACATGCTGCAATTACGCAACTTATCTGAGTCCTGATTCTGACGCAAAAAAGCCCGGTATTATTGTCATTAACAAGGAAACGAATAATGAAATTGTATCAATTCAACTGCAACTCACATCCATAATCAAGCAGTGTAAATGTAATCGTGTATGCTTAACCGAACCAAGGATTTATTCAAACACCAATCATCAACAGCTGATGACGAATAAAAAGTGAAATTTTGCTATAACGAAACAAAAACACCTCGTTAATTAAGAGACGGTACAAGGAATTGGAAACGGAATAATTATGCAAGCCCTAATAATAGCAGGCGCCCTACAACGCTTACAATGAGAATACTAGTCGGGTTTGGGATTTAACCAACGGGTGGTGGACCACTGGAAGTTGGGTCCTCAAGGTAAAACCACAAATGTGGCAGTGGAGGCTGACATTAGTTGGGCTTCTTTTCTGTCGGAGAAACGCCGAGCAAAGTTAACTTTGAGGACAATTTTGAGAATATGACATACAAGAAATGGGAATCTACATTTCACGAATACCTGCACCACCTAAGCGTGTACACGGGAGGGTGGAAGAGGTCAAGCGACTTGACAACCAACTAAAAGTTAATTAAAAGCACAAACACACAACACGCAGTGATCAAAAAGAAAGTGAGAAAAATTGAGACTATAAATATGGTAAAAATGACGAAAACAAACGTTCGTGGCGCTTTTAAAAGGACTGCACACAATAGTTCGGAAATAAAATTCGCACCTAAGAAAATCTATTCGCTGCTTTCCAATCTTCTTTTTATGCCCTTAACTTTCAGCGTGAACAGAAATGGAGACAGATGGCATTCTTGCGTCAGTCGTCGGTGAACTTCCACAATAATTCTTCGCATTTCCGGCCGTCCCATAGGATTTTTGTATATTTGTCCCTAAATATATCTCTCAGGAGCTTCACAATATCGTCATCTATACCGTCGTGCTTGAGAATATCCCATAGCAATGCCCTGTCTGTATGCTGGCTTAAGCTCCCTTAATATCTAGAAATGCTATTCATGAAGATATATTCTGAGCTATTGAAATCTATATGCACTGGTTTAGTGCAAAGATATCCTCTAAGCGTCTGCCTGGACTGAACAAATTCTGTAGTTTTCCCAATATATTTTTTTTCTCAACTTCGCATTCGAGCACTCGCGCAATCTTTTCACGGTTGCATAGCACGACTCAAACTTCTACCCTTATAAGTTGGGGCAGCGCGAAACCAGATGGAAGCAACAGAAAATACAAGGACCCCTATCATGTACGTGTCACGTGGAGAAGATGAAGGACAAGAGCTGCAAGAACACTACGGGGAAAACGAACATCAGCTCGAGCGTCCTCACGTCATAAAAGCTTTCAAATAATACTTCACCATGCCAAACGGATTTATCACACCGCTTTGGTGTGCCTTTAATTAATAGCACAGTCCTCCTTTTTTTTATTTTCGGGTCACGAAACTCCGCCGCCACGCTGTGGCAGAGGTTCATACGCTGCTCAAAGCTGCCGCGACGCGGCGCCACTGCCTCAGAGGGCATCGTTCGCATACCGAAACGCTTGCGCGGTGAGAGACGAGTTGGTTGATGTGATGCGTTCTGTGCATGTGCTGCACTATTTTTCGAGTACTGGACTGTTTAGGTGAAGCGGTGGGATGGGACGACCATGCCGAACTAGTGTTGCGTACCGGGGTGCCGTTGCTGCTACAAGGAAACGAACGAAAAGGTGTCGTCGTTTTGCTTGCCGAGTGACAAGGAGCAGCACGAGAAATGGAAACGGGCCATACCCCGGCTGTAACACCATATAGCGGTGCTACTCTTGACCTGCACTCCCAATGAAGAGGATAGAGAGATCCACGTAACTGGTGCACTATTTCGTGTTTCTTTCGGTACTGCCATACTGGGCCGCCCGCAGTGCGAAGGTACTGCATGCTCTAGAACTCAAGATGGTTTTGTTTAGAGAACAAATTTTTGTTGAGTTCATAATATAAATTAGGGTCCTCAATTTTAGAATTTGCAATGTTTCCTCTATAATTGCTAATTAAGCGGTCATTTAACATATCCTTATTAATCATCTGCCATATATTGCACAATACTGAGTTCCTAGTGGTCACAAAGACACATAACCTGATAGAATACCAGGAGATATCCTCACAAAATTCACCTTTTTTATAGAATTCCGCGTAGCTGGAACAGGACACTGCATTTGTGACATGAAGTCACACAACAACAACAACAACAACAGGAGAATGTGGAGGAGGAAAAATACAAGGAAAGTAGGAAGATCAACCAGACGCACGTCCAGTTTGCTACCCTACACATGGAAAGGTGTTTAAGGGAAGAAAAGAAAGGAGAACGAGGGAAGAAGGTAATATATCAGTGTGAATACATGCCGATGTCCGTAACTTCGCAGCTATAATCGGTCCCTGAGGCCAGTCGATTTCATGAAACGTAGCAGTGCTCGCGTCGCTTTGTGAGCCTGCGACGCGTGTTGCCATGGTCCATGAATCTTAGTCTCTGGAAATGGTCTGCTATCTAATCGGTTTAGCACCGCCCGAAGAACGTCGCGTCCGATCTCATAGAGATTACAAAAATGCAACACGTGCTCGATCGTCTCTTCACATTTGCACGAGTAACAAATCGGTGTGTCGGTCGTTCCAATAAGCAATGAGTAGGCTTTCCTAAAAGCCACCCCTAACTAGAGGTGGCACAGTAAAGTTGCATCACGGCGGAAAAAGTGTGATGGAATCTGCAGCCTCAATGTAGGATCCAGCCGGTGGAGACGGCAGTTGCAAATAATCGAGGTGTTCCACAAAGTTTCAGTCTTGGTTTGAGCAAGTAAACGACCCCTCGCAGCGTCTTTCCTTGATAAGGGTATAGGAAGTGTCACGGTTTGTTTGTGGACTCACCGGGCGGCATCATCAGCAAGGTCATTTCAGACGATGCCACAGTGCCCCGGAAGCCAATGGAAGATGATGTCATATCCGTTTATGAAGGCTTCATGGAGAACCTCTCTGGTCTGAAACACCAGTTGTTCATGGGTATTGCGTCGTAAGGCTGACTGCAGACTCTGAAGGGCTGTCTTGGAGTCACAAAAAACGACCCACTTTCGAGGTTTGGCTTGTGCGATGTAATTAACCGCGGCACGTATAGCGGCAAGTTCTGTAGCCGTAGAGGTCGTTATATGGGTCACTTTTAACGTAATTGTGACTTGTAAGGCCGGGATGATAGCAGCGCCTGTGGAGCTGGTGGCTGAGACAGACCAAACAGTGTAAATCTGCGTTTTTTCTTCGCATGTCTCGTTCAGTGATTACAATGTGAACTGACGTAGAGCCACTCTTGACTGATGGGTCTTCGTAATTCCCGGAATCGTGAGGCGTACTTGTGACTGGCGTAGGCACCCGAGTGGCAACAGTGGTCTTGATGCTCGGTAAAGCCGGACGGAAGGTAGCCTTGATGTGTCGCAACAAGTTTGGAAAATGTGGCTTGAGGTATTTGTACTGGCAAAGCAGCAATATAGTGACTGGGTAATGTGTGCATTAGGGTTGTCAATCGTTACATATGTTGGAACCAAGTAGTCTCTAGTAAGCATAAGTGTTGCGTGAGTCGAAGCGCATTGTGGTAGTCCAAGACATGTCCGTAGAGCCTGGCCTTGCCTACTTTTGAGGGTACGAATGTTTGTTTTGCATGTGTTCGCCAAAACCAGGCAAGCTGTACCGCAAATAGCCCAGAAACAGTGCTCTGTACAGCTGCAACATGGACCGTACCGACGTGCCCCTGGTTTTTCCGCACAGGAACCTCATTGTACGTACTGCAACGGGGGTGTTCGCCTAGCAGAAGGGTCACTAGTTATAGCATCTGGAAGGCTTGGTCATCGATGCCTTTCTTGACGTGCTTGATCTTGTCAGCTTCGTCCATAGATGAGTTGACGCGCTTGCATAGCGAGAGCACGTCTTCAATATAACTAGTGAAGGTCTCCTCCTGGCGTTGAGCTTGACCACGCAAGCGCTGCTCAGCGCGAAGCCGGCGAACGGTGGGACGGCCGAAGACCTCTGCCAAAGTTGCCGTGAAAGCCGACCAGGTGGTAAAATCGGCTTCATGATTGCGGAACCATAGGTTTGCCACGTCAGTCAAGTAAAAGATGACATTTGTGAGCTTGGCGCGGTCGTCCCACTTATTATAGGCGCTTACACGGTCATATTCGGCGAGCCAGTCTTCCACGTCGTGGTCGTCTGTGCCGCTGAATATAGCCGGATCGCGCTGCCGGATAACGCCAGAACAGACGATGGCGGGGGGCACGGGAGCAGCAGGCTGAGACGGTCCCGATTCATCCATTGCAACAGCTGGTGGTAGCGTTCGGCTGCGGAGTTCCATAATGTCGAAGAGAAACCCCGCACCTCCACCAAATGCAAGGGGGTGTTCGCCTAGCAGAAGGGTCACTAGTTATAGGTTGTAGCGCTAGGCTTAAACAGGTCGGCGCTATATCGTAACGGGGAAGCAAGCACGTCTCGTCGTCTTCTCTTGCACCAGCACACCATCACCATGCCCACTGCCCAGTGCCTTCAGTACAGTACAATTGAAATTAGTCTTGGCTTCAGGTAGATGCAGTGGGGGGTTTTCACCCACTGCATCACCCACTGCATCAATATTTCAGCAAGGCCAACCATCGTTTGGTTAAAGAGAATAGGGCTCAGTACCCCGCTCTGTGAGACGCCACCGTGACAACAACAAAATGACAAAGAGATGGTTAGCTACGACTAGGAGAAGTGTTTTTATGCAATACCGCGAAACTGATACAAAACCAATGCAAACGATACAAAACTGATAAATGGAACACTGTATGCATATTGACGATGCACAAGCCATGGTGGGACATGAGCGCACCGCACGAGCGACCAGCACATGAACCGTTCCGCCGCCATATACGCCCAGTCGAGCCGTCATATATGACAGACATATATGACACCGCCCCCTCCCCCTCCGCTTGGCACCTGGAAACAGGGGGGGGGGGGGGGTTTAATTCATGTCACTGTTTCACTTCTCTATCCCTCTCCCCATGCCCACTGTGCAAAACTAAACAGGCGTAGTTAACCCCTCTTACCTACCTCTCTAACACGTCGAAAAAAGAAACTAAAAGAAAACACAACGGCTGCGCTTCCTCCAGTGCACTATCATCAACCGAAGTGACCTTGTACAGTCATCAAGCAAAGTAAACTCACACCTGCCACTCTACGCGTGCGTCCAAATGTTGTACAAAAATTCCTCACGTGACCTGAGCCTAGGTTCCTAGGGACAGTATCGCTTAGAGACTTTTGAGAAGGCGTGATGGTGGCGCCGAGCGGCGCCATGGCGTATTCGTTCTCCGGCCCGCGCGGACCGTGCGACCGTGCGTTGTTCAACGTTGCTTAAGCGATTGTGCTTGCGTTGCTTGTTTGTTGGGTGTAGGTTCTGTTTTAGCTGGCGGAAAGCCGTGAGTAGTGGTGGCGTGGCAGTGCGTCCTTCGCCTCGGTGAGCTTTGACAGTACAGAATCTGCGTTGTGTGACCCATGCTTCCTTGAGAAGCCGCCGGCGGTAACGAATGAAATGCCGAAGTGGCCTAGCGCCTCGGCAGCGCAGTTCAGCGAACCGCGATGTGGCGTCGCCGTGTCCGCCTTTGCTTAACGAACATCGAGAAATGTGCTGCTCTCTACAAGTCACGTAAATGTCACTGCGCCGACCGCCCACTGTTCAGCTCTGAATGTGTGGTTTGTGTGTTGTGCTTGAAACGAGTGGCGTAGCCGTGCAACGGGGCTGATGGAGGAGCAGAGTGGCTTAGGGGGGCTCCAGTTGCGCGTTCACAGACATGTGCTCCCATTTTGGTCTCACTTTAGCAGCTGTCGCGGCATTATGGTGTGCTCCTTGCCTCGTATGAAGTTTACGATGCTAACACAGCTTGTTCAGGTTCTTCCGTGCTAGATGTCATTTGCATGACGATCGAGTCGAAAACAAGGCATATGTCTGGTTTCTTTACGTTTGTGTGTTTTAAATTACTTTCTCTTGTGAACGTTCTGGCAATCTTATTACGAAGGGAGCACGAAGGTAAATGTATAAACATATTTCTGTGTATGTCTCAAATTTTGAATTACACATAATACTTTGTGACTGATAGATGGGCTACGCGGCCTGTACGAATCAGCTACCTTTTGTTGCTACCTTTTGTTGCAACGCTCTTCTGTGTCATGGACTGATGCATGGTAAGTGTTTATTTCTGTACTGTTGTAAAAACCATTTATGTTTAGTCACTCAATACAAATCTACAGCCGCTTTGCCGCACTACATTTCAGTTACACTGTGAAGCCTACGAATGTATTGTGGTGAATTATACTAAAATTAGGAGGGGGCCGCTTTCACCCGGCGTTATATGTCCATTTATTAGGCGTCCTGGTGTGCGCAATGTGATAAGACGGTGGGTGCGTGAGTGTACAATTAAAAAGCACTTATTATGCCAGTGACAATGTCCCCTTTCCACTTCTAATATGCTTCACCGCAGTACATTGCTTAGGCTTCGCCGCGAGACATCAATATATTGCGAGAAAGCTAATTTTAGAAAGCCCAATTATGCGTTTTCTTTTGTAGCTTGCTACACCGCAATACAGGATTGTGGTGCGGTGAAGCACATGAATAGTGTGTTGGGGGTGGAAATAAACATCGTGCAATAAAGCATACTAAGAGTGGAAAGGGCACATAGGTTTACACTGCTCATTATTTTCAATCGTGATATAATTTCAAGTGCATCTGCACTTAAGGTAAGCTTCACTACATGGCAATTCTTTGTAATATGTTTCACCACATTACAAATTCATATTGCTGGGAAGACATTCGTCATTAAGGAGCACATCATTCACCTTCAATGCAGGAGCACAATGCAGATTCATGCCCATGCTTTTGGCTGGACTGCACATGCTCTTTGAAAATTGCTTTGCTGTTCATAAGTGCGCTGGTACTGTATTCTAAACTGGAGGGCTGAAGTTGATATGGAAGCACAATTTTTATTAAGACGACAAGATGTTGTCAAGATGATTGTAGCACAGCTTCTTTTTTTCTTCCAGCCAGCTTTTCTGCTAAAAGCTTCCATTGCAGTGTTCCGAGTGTCATTGAGCCAGCACATACTGTACATAAAAATCAGACACTGATTGTGCTTGGAAGTATCACCTAAGCTCTCTGCAGTAAGTTTTGCACAGGAGGAGCTCACGCCTATCTATATTTTTAAAAATGTAGCACGACCAGACAAAATAAAAGAAAGGGGTGGGCAGCAGCAATACCAAGTGTTGAATGGTGCTTTCTCCTTTCCTTTGTGTTTTCTGTTATTGCGCTTATTTTTATGTTTTGTCCATAGTAACCGCATGAGTGCTGAACTTGAGCTTGTTGGTATCTGGTCGCATGGTTGTTGCTAACAGAATAGTATGAAAAACGAACAAGGGTTTGGAGGCATCCGATCAACTTGCTCGTCTCGTGGTGTCGCTCCATGGAAAAACTATGAGCCTCCAGACCAACTACGAAGGAAGGCTTGTTACAATCGCATCTGAACTGTATTGTCACCAAACCTGCTCTCAATGACAACATTTACACCTCAATGACAACATTTACACAGTAGAATACTTGCACACAGCAAAGGCTAAGATGGAAGCATTCATGTTGTGTGAAGTGGGCCTTTTGAAGCTGACAGCATCACCGAAGGGGCTTCACCTGTCTGCCCTCTCTGTGGATGCACAAAGATGATCTCCTCTTTGAGACGTATTGTTTCAGAGGTCGTTACATGGCAACAGTGTTGGGTGTTCAGTAGCGGAGAAGGTTATCTTTGCCCACTGTTAATAATCTGTTCCTGTGAAGTGCCGACTTTTTGGACGCAATCTGCTCCCCATGCATGCATGCATTTTTAGCTCGTAAAGACGTCTATTACCACTTGCCTCAAGCGGGTCCTTGCTGATGTCACAGGCAAATGCATCGGGGATTATGGCAATGCACACTTGCAAAACATTGTGGATACCAGTGAAACCATCTTAATGGAGCTCCTGTTTTTTTTTGTCCACTCCATCATCATCAGTTACAGTGAGCAGGTCTTTGTCCAAACAGAAGGAATATGAATTCGGTTGTGCATAGCCTGCATACTAAGACCTGTTAGCGTGTTATGACAGAGACCTGCTCGAGGACCTTAGCACGGCGTCTATATGTAAAAACCTTCTGATGTGTTGATGACCTCCTTCTCTTGTTTCACGCTTTGCCTGGTGAAGCCAGCAACAGAGTCAACCAGGTGTTCAACAGGCATCCCATTAGTTTTCCCAGCCTCTCCTTTACCAGGGTGCTTCTCATAGATATCTACGTTCTTTTGACCTCACACTGCACTTCAACCATGGCCACATCTGCGGAACCAATAGCATGCGATCAAAAAAGTACTATACATCATGTTGCTCCAAACTCGTGACGTGTGCTATAATGTCTGACACCCTCGTTCATTTACGCCCTCATCATACTGTATGAAGCTTCGCATCAAAGTGCAACGATTAATATTTGCTGGTTTTTCAGAGTTATTCCTTTCCAGCTTGCTCAAAGCTATCCTGAGTGAGTTTCAAACGCAAAAGACTGCTGCCGGACAAGAAGTGCATAAAGCAAGGGTAGCTATAACCACATGTCACACAAAATGAAGAATGCCACTGAGTGTACAGGCAGTTTACTTCATATCCAACAAGCTTCATTCTCCCTGTGCAAGTGAGTAAGCTCAACTTTCCCCGAAGACATGGCCTGTGACAAACTATGAGCCAGATGCTGTGTCTCCTGCAAAGCTGAAGATGTGTACAAGATCCTGAAACCCCGCAGAGGTATCTACACTGGGCAAACAGGCCACTATAAAAACGACTATCTTTACTAACATGTTAATAACATGAAGACGGGCAGAAATTTCGCTATTCACCAACTGCAGGTGCCCCAACTGCAGGTGCAAGTCACTCTTCAATCAGATGTGTGTTGTTCACAGGTACTGGGGCTATACAAATGCAGATAAGAACAATGATATTTGAAAGCAGTGTTTTTAGAATTGAACAATATTCTGCACAAGCAATGCTACCTGCAGCGCTGGTGCCTTATAGCCACAATTCATGGCTGTCCCACTATGCAAAGGGCAAACAGGCAAAGCCCCTTCAGCGATGCTGTTAGCTTCAAAAGGCCCACTTCACACATTTATGGTAGCCATATAGTTCCAGTACATATAAACCATATTGTGTGCAATGTGGCTAAATGATGTCAACGATGATAGCCATTCCTAATCTGAAATGCAGCAAAAGAGCAAAAACAGGTAACAAATTATAATGCAAAAAGATACAGACAAGCAGTGCGCAGGATAAGTGACACTTTCATTTATTGAGAAAAATATCACACAACTGCAAGTATGCCGCCAGTAGTAGGTAGCAAACTTTCCAGCTTAGGTGACAGAGGCAAAACTTAGCAAAATGCTACAATCACACTCAAATGTAAAACAGAAAACCGACATGACATTGTACAGAATGAAAGGCCAAGAACACTCTATGGCACCACATACTTGACATGGTGTAATATATACACAAGGTCGACATCCCCTCCTCATTAAAGAATTGAAACAAAAGCAAAAAAATGTGGAATACATGACTTAAAATGCAATGTGCCGACTCTAAAACCAAGAACAAACAATCCAAAGAAAGTTGTCGCTAAGTCTTGCGATGAGTAAAATTGTCAAACTCTCATCACTTCTTAAGTAATGAACCTACACAGCTGAACAGGAAAGAAAGCCCAATAGCAGGGCTGCAGAAATTGTCACCCAAATAAATATACTTTGCTTACCAAGGATACCCCTGGTTTAGTTGTGGCCTGTCCGTGCAGAATAATTTTGTATAAGCTTTTCTTTTTAACATGGTTTAGCAGATAAGGGGGAAAATGACCATCAGAGCACCAGTTGTATGAATAGTCTGCACACAAAACGCCACTGCTTTCTTTTTTTTCTCTCTCTTACTATTCAGGAGTGCTTAAGCATCTTAATAGCACTGCTAACAACCTACCACAAAACACAAAATTGGGCAAGTTGTGGCATAAAGAAAATTGCAGTTTCACTCATAATGCGAATCAATGATGCAACAGCTCGTAAAATATGCGCAGTAAGCTTGCTTCATGCGGCGTTTACTGGAGTAGACACTTGCCAATGCAAGCGCGTAATCTCTTTTCGAGAGGTGAAATTTGTTCGAGAAATCACATTTGTTTGTGGGAGTTGTGCCTCCCAGTGATGAAGTGGAAAGACTTGGCTTTTCTTCCTCCTCTTTCATATCCGGACTTAGCCACTAGTCTCTACCAAAACCACCTTTTAGCTTCTTACTGCTGAATTCATTTTGGTTTTCTGAAATCTATATTTGGGCTACCCCATTACTAGGCTTCACGCTGTGCTTGAGGAAAACAAAACACCAACAGCCCCACCCAGTAAACATGAGAAGCCAAGCACTAAAATAAGATTAATGAAGCAGGTGTACCCAATCATTGTCATTAGGTGTGAGAAGAAAATTTAGCAACCTCCTTCACAAGTGGCAAGGTGACGTGTCAGAACCTGAAGGCATGGATGCCAGCTCAGTATACAGTACGCATACATTGAGCAGGTGTTAGTCAAACATTGCACGTGTTCGTGCTCTCCAGAATCAGTATTCACCACAGCTGTACATTCAGCAGAGTGGCTGAAATGTAAAATTGTGGACTGCCAATCTTTTGGTCGTAAGTTCGAATCCTTACGGCACAATGAGAACTTTCTTTAGTTGCAATATTCTAGCAAGAAATTTAGGAATTCCAGTAACAACACCAGTACGCATCAGACCAACCAGGGGAGTGAGCCGATAGCAAGCGATTGTTGTAAAAAATAAGACTGGCACAAGCACAAGAATTGAGACGAGCACACTAGATGCTTTTGTTCTGCTAGTGCTCCACTACTTTGGTGCTGCAGTTAATTATCTCAAATGAGTTCAAGGAGCAAGAATTTAGCCCAGAAAAAAATATTACACTGAACAGCAGTATCTAGTTGTACAATTTTGCCTATGCAGCTTTATATAAACCTGTCCCCACTTACCTAAAGCACATGACTGGCACACTGAAAAAATGAGCTTTTGATATTGCGTTGGAGAAAATGCATTTGTTTCGGCCCAACAGCATATTTACATATTGCACGTACTTGCATTTTGTATGCATTATCACCAACTTTTAAGTCACCTTCTTACCTCAGCAGCGAGCCACTCCTGCTATCAAGTGTGCTGGTCCAAGTTTTACGTGCATTTCCACCTGTGCAGTTGCTAAAAGTGGCTGTTTACTGTCACTTCATATTTCTAACGTTCAGTTGCATAACAGGCTTTGATAACACTGGCAACCCTAATACCTGGCCAGGCTTAACAAAAGGCCACCAGTACCACCTCGTTGCAGACTGCTGAACATCCTTCTTGGCTCTAGTATGACTAAGAACCCAGATATCTTTTCTCCGAAGCAGCTGGTATTGGTGATGCTTTGATGCAAAAAGAGGCTATTGTCGCACATGCCACATGCCAGAAATCAATCTGGCACATGTGGAAATAGTCTTGTCTTTTCCAGATGGTAGTTCAGCCTCGCGAGGCACATTCTTTTAATCAATTTGAATGCTGTCAATGTGAGATTTATCGAAGGTTGGCTATGGTGTCAGGTTTCTTGCTTGGTTTATACAGTGGCATCATGACCGAGTCATTCCACTCGGGGGGGAATTCCAATATTTCAGATTTCATTGATTACAAGCAGTTGTGCTTGCTTTCTCGTTTCGGCAAGATTCCTCAACATCTGCAAAATGACTCCCCAGGTGCGCTTTAAGCGTTGACATGCTCGAGAGCAACGACAGATTCTGCCATCATAAAGAGGCTTTCGATTCCTTCCTCAGAAAGTGGTCATTAAGGTGCGTATCAGTCTGGTGACGGTGGGTAGCTGCGAGGTGGTTGGAAAAAGCATCTGTAGCTTGTTCCTCAAATTTCTCATATGTGCATTGAAGATCGAGCAGCATGTTTTCAATAGTATTACAGTACTTGGTTCATCCTGTTGTAGCCGAGAATGTGTGTCACAGCTTACTGAGATCTATGCATCCAAATGACACGCAGCGGTCCATCCACTGGTTTCTGGCAAGTTGCTTAGCATGACATCTTGCCTGCTCAGTCTTGTGTAGAATATTGATCAGGGTTCTAGCTCTAGTTCGCATGTCACTCTCTGCACTGTGTAAAGAATGCGTGTTGCTAGCAATTCTTCAATCTATTCACATTCTGCAGACTCAAGTGCGTCACGGAAATGCCCCCAGCCTGAAACCACGATTTTGTGAATGTGGCACGTTTTCACCCCTACATGAAGTGCTGTCTAGATCGGATAATGGTGGCTGCCTCTTGGGTCAGAGTCGCACTGATACTATGGATGAAGGCCACAGTTGCCCAGGTTATGTAAGTGTACTGTTTTTCTGATTTGAATGTAGAGTGTGGCAGTTGCGATAGTTGATGTCATTCGTTAATTTGAGGACTGTGGTGTCTGCTTCGTCAAGGTGGCATCCTCTTGGCCGCACATCTTTGCATACTCAATGTGGGTGATGTGCATTGAGGTCACCTCAACTGAGTATTCTGTGCTGGGGAAAGCACATTTGCAAATGTCGAAGCCAAGTGAAGTCACCTCGGGTGCAGTGCCTGGATTTGGGACAGAGGTAGACCGAGGCCAAAACGGCTTCCTTTCGCTACCTTAGCCTGCAGCACACCGCCACAAGTTTCTGTTAAGAGGTGCAGTATAGAATAATTTTCAGTTATATGGGTGTAGTGTCGGTGCAAACAAAGACGGCTGTTTGAGCCTGCCTAATTGGTGCCTTTCCTCACCGTGCCCGATGCTCTATATCCGCTTGCAGTTAGCCTCTGTACCCTTGTGTGTTTGGTTTTGGGCCTCTGTTTTCCCAGAGCAGTAGAACGATGGGCTGGCCCTCCTGCTGAAACAGCTGACCTAATTCGGTCGCACTAACACTCAAGCTGCAGCTTCCGCTGCATGCTGTCTTGAGTAGCGGCCACATAGAACGATTGAAGGAGGCTAGCAATGGAGCATTGTTGGCGTTATGGATTTTGCAGTCTTTCAAAATCTCAGGAAAAGATTCTTGAGCGAAGATGGCTACGATTATTGAATAAGGATTTCGAGGAGCTTGCCATGCTGCTCCATGTACAACGCCATCATTTGTTGTTGCTGCTTGCATTGCTATTGCTGCTGATTGTGAATAATGTGCTGTTGACTGTGAACATTTAACTAATTTGTCTTGTTCTATAAGAAGCTGTTCAAGCTTGGCATACAGAAGTTATTCGGCTTTAATTGTCATTTCCTTAAGCACAGTTTCACTCGAGGGAGCACAGCCCTCAATGCACGGTAGCTGTTGACTGGTGCAACGTCTTGTATCGCAGCTTCTTGCTGTGTTTCCCTTTTTTGGGGAGCGGGCACTGAAGAAGCATACTTGCAGGTTGCAAGCCTACTATGAGAACTGATAGGCTTCGGAGTGGCTCACTGCAGCTGCTGCCTACTTTCCCCACCTCCCCTGGCTTTGTCCTGCAGCTTTTCCACTTCTTCCCGTGCTGCTCATCTCCAAGTGCAAGGAGGCGGGCAGTGAGCAGTTTGCTGCTTGTTCAGCTGCTCAGTTTGACGTAGTACGTCTGCTAAGGTCACTCTCACTTCTCTTTACAGATTCCGTCATCATTTCAGTGCGATGCCTCAATGCACTGCGGTGGCCACGTTTCCATTTTTATTATCCAGACACTGTTTGAGCATAGTCCCTCATTCTTCATGCAAAGGTCACAGAAGTCTTCTGCTTGTGTGAGCAGCTTGTTCTCTCTGTATCGTACAGCAAAGTCACTTGACTCTTGTCTAGTGTATTCGAATTTGTGGGAGCTGGAATACGACTGTGCAGTGATCAGCTACATGGCCGTTGCTTTGTGTGCTTCTTCATTTCTTTTTTGCGACAAGCCTCCTCGGGGTATTTTGGGTTCGTTGCAAGGTGTCGATCTTCAATGTAAATGTAAAAGCCATAGTGAGGCGGTCTTCAGGTTAGTGTTTTGTACCCCACTTTGTGCAAACAGGTGGGCGCGTGTATATATCTTGTTTATAGCCAGTCCCGTGGCATCTAGAGCACGGCAACATTTTGGGTTCATGCATTGACACAGTTGTCAGCCAGCCGCAGTATTTCACAGTACAGTGACGCCTAGGTGTCGGTAAAGTGAGCAGCACCAATTGGCCTTCAAAGCACCAAAGGCAGCGCCTGTGGCATTTGGCTATTAATATCGTCTCTGTTTCTGAGTACAGTGCTTCCACTAGCGATTCGGCTGTTTCTACTTGCATATTACGCACTATGCCTCAACACATGTCTTTACTGGGCTGCTGGTACACACCGACTTCAAGAGAATCGTCTAAGTCAAATACAATCTAAGTTCTGCGAGTTGGCGGATGCAACTAGCGTGTTGCCGGTTGTAAGTTTGTAAGTAATTATGGTAACAGTGTTGGGAGTTTCAGTAGGTCAAGTTGGGCTGCAACCATCTTGTAGAGGCTGTCAGAACATATGTTTGACATAGCCTGCCTGACTGGGCAGTATAGAGAACGCGTATTCTTCTAGCCTTTGTCGTTCTTGTAGGTGTGGTGGACGCCCATATGTCTTTGTCTAATGCAGCTGGGTTGCATGTAGGCCAGCTGGCTTGAATGCCATGCAGAACAATGTAGTTTTCACACTTGGAAGGTTCATTTGCAAGTCCGTTTTTTGCTGTTAGTGGAGACATCGTGCGCCACTGTTGCCCCTCTTGCATCAGAGGGTATGCGCCATTGACTTCCATTGGCCTTGACATGCTGCTCTCTGAAGTCTGATTGCTTGGCGAAATTCATGCAATATTCCATACACAGATCACACGCAAACCGTCGTTTTCCACTCAGTTCTAGGCAGTGTTGTCACACTGCATTGACCATGCGCAAAGCAAATGGAAAACAAGATAGTGTGCACAATCGGTCTAGGATTATAGTTACGGCACTATTACGCTCCTGGCAGGAGCACACCTGCATAAAGGTCTGCCATATTGTATTAGAACCATAACTATGAATGAAAGCCACGACCCATGCTTGCAGGAGCTAGAACCAGGGCAACACCAGCAACAGGTGCCTGTTCAACCCACTTTATCTGGGGCTCGCGAGGATTACCTGGTTACAATATAAACATATTTGAATACTTTAACAATGGTAGATTACTGCTTTCAATGAACAGAACAATTTTGTAAGTGCCAGAGTTAGCTTTTCTTAGACCATCTTGCTGCAGACAGTACAGTAAGGGCACCTAACAAAACATGTGCGTGGCAGTCAGCAAACCTGAATGAGAAAGAAAAAGTCTTTATCAAATATTGCATAGAAAATATGGTACCAATTTCAGAAGCACTTGTGTGTGCGCTCGTCCAAATATAGAAGCTGCCAAGCTGTGGCGATGTAGTGCATGCACGGCATGCTCTTAGCACCATATTATTTTATCTGTTAGCCTTAGTGCCTTAGTGGCGGCTTCTCCGCATTGCATGACTTGGGCCACGTGACCGCACTCGGCATATAAAGGAGCGAGCGACGCATGAAATGCAGACATACACTTGCTACCTTTGGAAAAAGTAACGCCCGATTTATCGCAGCCAATCAACATACGAGACAGAAGGCAGCGCTGTATGCGCTCGAATGTAAACCACGTAATGCAAAATCTGGCTCGCAAAGTGCGTCCGGCGTGTTCGTGACGTGGTGATTAGCTTGTCGAGCTGCGTACGCGAGTTCGTCCTTGTGTGTACAGTCGCCAACGAATGAAATGCGACAACGCGACCATGAGCCCTTAAACAGATTCTGCGCCTCAATCTCGGTGTACCGAGAATCGCTGATACACGGCTGCGCGATTAAGGTAAAAGGGGTTCAGATTCATGTGCAACTCGTGTGATTTCAGTTACTCACCATCATACGTTTCGCCGCGTCAGAATATGCGTCGCGGATAAACAGCGCTCGCAATATCGTGTTTCGTACGCTGACGATTGTAGGCACGTCTGTGGGTGCACGGACCTTTGCCTGATGACGTCTGTGCTTTTACTCAAAACATAACAGGCGCTTCCTCGATAGCAGGCGGCACGGAAGATCTCCGCCGCGCTTGACGGTTTGATGAACGTATGCATTGAGAGAAGGCAGGGCTTAAAGCAACAGCCGCGGAAAAGTGCGAGAAAACGCGTGCGATAGTGGACGTGGGTATACGCTGCGAATGCGTGAGCGGCATTCTCGAATTATCACGTTCACGTGTTTGCGGCACCTGACGCATCGGCCGTCTACGGACGACAACGTTACTGGCAGAAAGGGTAATGGAGAAGGGAAACCCGAGGTTGACGGTCGTGTATTGTACTTTAACTATACATATATGCTATGTGCCGAAAATCCCTAGACTCAGTCGACTGAGTTACCTGGTGTAGCTTTTTGTATTAGGCTCCTCCCAAATCTTGGGATAATGAAGTCTGATTCTGATGGGCACACCTCACTGCATGATCAATTTTGTCACTGCGCAAATTTTCTGCACAACGGATATAGGACGAAACATATCATAAATGTAGAGCAATGTTGGGGACTAGTGGAAATGGATAAGCTCAAGTGGGAAACAAAAAATGAATTTGACTTCATTCTTTGCACCTATCCCAGCATTGTGTGCGACCATTGCTCTGTTTTCATCTCATTTAACCCTTTCACAAGGTTGAACATTATATAGAAGCCTTCAGAGCACACAGCAATGTCCTGCGGCTCATCGCCATCACACAAATGAGGTGCCCTTACTTTCGAAGGTTCCTCTAAGCCTGTGCATTTAGCTGATTTACTTTTCGTTACAACATAAAAAGATGACACTGGCCTCCTTACGTTGTATACTTTTGTTTGTTATTTCTTTTGACGAGTACTGTGATAAGTTTAAAGACATAAGAGCAGCTGAAAGCACTATCATCAGCTTCATTGTCTTTTTGTTATCTTTATCGGTAAAGTGAGGCTAACATGTCAAAGGCTTTTCACACAGTTTTTATCTGCACTTTTTACCAGATGCAGCATGCTGAGAAATTTTCTTTTAACTTTGCTGCGCTCTGCTGTTCTAATTAAGTCACATGGAAAGTGGTGGTACTAGACAAATGACTCTTTTGGTGCACTTGTGCCACACAGCAGCTGTATGGCATAGCACCGTCATATAACACATTCCTATGAAGGCCTCAACAATTTTTTACTGCACAAAAATAAGAATGATGATAAAAACCAGGCGCAAGCATGACACAAACTTAAATGAACACACTTGAAGAATCCATTCCACAATGTTGGTCAGCACCTTCCCACACGCCTGTCTCGGAACAGTGGCATCCCCACTAATTTGGTGGCAGCCACTGTCACCTTCTGCTTCACACCCTTACCAAAGCTCTGTCCGACACATGAGGCATGCTCATGTATGTTTCATCGAGTGGCTGAGAGAGAGAGAGTACAATGAATACAAAGGAAATGGAAGAGTAATTATTTTTACATTGTGTTATAAATGCTTACAACAACAGCGCTAGTATACGAATCTTCAAAACTGATAGCCGGAACAGAGAATGCTGTAGTGAATATGGTTGCAGTATAAGTACTGTCAAAGTGAATTGACCGTAATCATCCGGAGGAGTCTGCGATGTTTAACGTGCCATGGTCGCGGACATTTCTCGTGAATCCCTGCTGCTTATCCGTCTGCTATAGACAAGGCCAGATGGGAAGCCCAGTGCTAGTCCCGGTTGTCAACAGTGGTGGCTCCTTGCCAACCAATGTCCTCAGGGGATATCAACTGTGGAGGTGAGTTGGACCCCGACAAGCACATCAAAGCTTCTGTAGATGTTGCTGGACACAGTGCCGGCACGTCTGATGTTCTTATGTTCGGAATCCCGCCTGCTTGCGTCTCTTATGGAGCCATGCGCTTTTTCAAATTGCCATCTTTCTCTGTTTGGTGCCGTAATCCTTCATAAGCCTTTTCTTTGTCATGACACCTTGGTTGATAAAATAGCCTCTTGAACCTGTTGCAGAAGTATGTGTGCCTGGGCCAAGTAGTTGCCGTGGACCTGGATCATCAGGATAACACGAAATAAGAATGGATTGGAGTGCCTAGTTCAGTCTATTGTTAACCTAGACGAGAATACACAATCAGTGCATTCCACCACTACTAAGCTGCAGGATTGAAATTTGGTGGATAATAAAGAAACTTGAAAAGAAACAGGACTGTGCAATGCGTGGTGGATTAGACTATTAGAGGTTTAAGATTATGAGACAAGCACTGTACAGTACTCATTAGACATCAGATGAGTGCAGCCAATATACTGGTTGAGAGTAACAGAACAGGATTTGGACAGGTCATGCAAATGAAACAGCAGATAATGGGTACTTTTAACAGAATGTCTGCCAAGAGGAGGGGAACATGGTCAGGGCAGCAGAGGCTATAGTAGCATGGTACTATTGAGAAATCTGCAGACATAGTATGGAGTTGGTTTGCACAAGGTAGGATAGTTAGGGATCACTATCACCATAAACGTTTCCTGTACAAGAGAACTCATTGATTGTACAAAAAGTGTGAGTAATGTGGGTTTTCAAGGTATGCAGAAGTTATCACAATTCTGTTGTTTTTCATATTATAATATGCTTTTGAATGTACAGTACCTTGCACCACCAGCTCCCTGCACATCATCCTCTTTCATTGTTTCCAGTTTTTTAAACAACACTTTCTTTGCTGCTTCCCCGCGGCATTGCATGTATCATCGCTCTATTGCCATATATAGTTGGGACAACTTGAGTCACTGGGTATGTACACAAATAGACAGTCTACTGCTGATTATTGTATGGCGTAGCAGACAACTTCGGCACAGGGTATATGCTCATTCTTGGCTAATCCCCCAGAATGGATGTGCTAGTGAGACACACGGGGTATGAAGCCTTAAATACATTTATGTATTTGTCTGTGCACACGCCTGTCACTGCTGGACCCTCTACACATGCTCACTCACGTTGCCTAGCTGCACACCTGCTCAAGATTGCCCGCCATGAGTTTGAGCGCATGCTGGTACTAGGAATCGGGCATCCACTTTCCAGTTTATGAGCATGTTCATTGCATGTGGTACCCAAGAAGACTCCAGGTGACTAACACTGGAACGAGACTTACCAGTGTTTGATGCTACCGACCCGGACCGCCAGTCATTGCCACATGTTGAAGGCTTCGCAGCAGCACTGCACAGAGCTGCTATCCTCTACAAAACCTCTCATCTCATCCTCTCAACGTTTTCCCCTCGACAAGCATCACACATCGCCTTCATCTGTGGCCCAAGGAGCTAACACCTACAGGCAATGATGCTGTGCTCGTGTGGTTTGCTACTGCTGCAACCTCAACAAGTCGGACAAGCTTTGTGGCATTTAAATTTCAACTCTGTCTTGGATCTGCATGTTTGATCATGATGACCCTTACCGTGCATTAAAAAGAGGATGCATGGAGAAGGGCAACTGATTATGTATCTTTAACACAATTCCTTGCTTTTTGTTTACGTGAGGCTGTGCACATTTATATGCATTTTCTCAACAATAAAATTGTGTTTGGAGACAATGCAGACATATGTTTATTCAAGACGTTCCTTCCTTGCCCTAATTGAAGAATAACCAACTTTAGGAGCTGCAAGTCAAGCTACCTTAGAAGACTTCGCTGTTTTTTAGCTACTTCTAGTCGCTTATTGCTTGGTTATTTTCTAATTGGGCATCATGTGGCGCAGTGCAAAGCAGTTTACTTGAGAGGCATGACAGGCTCCATGCTTAAAAAATGAACTGTTTGAAGAATTCTCGGAGTAATGTTATAACAGGCAATTCTAACTGAGTGAGCACTGCTTTCGTCGAAAATGTGGCAATGAACTAGGTAGATGCTGTCACGACAGCGTGATGTTAAGGTTGTAATAAGTGTACACGAGAAAAATTGGAGTTGTGAAGTTCAAAGCCCTATGGCTACAGCCTCTCTTTATACTGCTCACATTAGAGAGCCTTAGAGGACGCAGGTAGCACGCGTAAACAAGAACCCTGTTTAAGTATTGCTGGGACCCGTGTGGCTTGAATAACCAAGCAGAACACAAGTCGCTTGCGTCCCCTTATCTAATACTGTAATTGCAAATCAGACAATATCACAGTTAGTCTGACCAACCTGCATCAATGCTGAAATAGTTAGCAATTTTTAAGCACTTAAAGTATGTCGGTGGTGTGCTTAAAGCACTTGATCACACTCTTCACCAGTAGACTTGGGCTTTTCATGCCTGTCATTTCTTGCTGATCAACTGTTGAGGTGTTTACGTTATTTTTCTGTGCTGTAAGATTAAGTTGAGAGTCCTAATAATATTGCTAAAGTGAAAGTCTGGGCTAGTATAGTGGCCATGCCATTCTAAAACTGTTAGGTCTGACACTGTCAAAGCATTTGGCAACTTTAGTAAGCTTCACCTCACTACAGATATGTATTGCGGTGAGACCATTTAGCATGTGACAGTAAAAATGCTTGCAAATAGCGAGTTCACGAGCACCTGATATCATACTAAATCGGGTGGCGCAGTATCTTTAGGGCGACAGGGACATCAAAGCTGGAACTAGGGCGACCTTACTACCCGTCACCGCAACACACTGTTTGCTTCGCCGCATTACACTGATGTGTTGCGGTGAAATTATTGTGGACGCATATACAGATACATTCATCGCAACTTTGCACAGAACCCTGCGTCCCATTGAAACAACTAAACGCGCGAGAAACGGGAAGAGATTCAGCTGAACATCACGGAGCATGGTATTAAGCTCCATCTCATTGTGTTTATTGCGCCCTTAGTGCCAAAAATATTCAAACATCTACGCTGCATTTCAGCTCGTGGAATTCTGGCAGACCATATGATGTCATTAGAGCTCCTTTAAATTCACAGTACTACAGTATAATTGTCATAAATCCCGCGATAAAAGCAAATCACATGAAGTCACGGACAGCGCACTAAAGCTGAACACAAATTAAAAGCACGCGCTGCCTCAATTCAAGGACGCGTGATAAGTTGTGTGCAAGCACCACCTTAAGCATTATACCACTCACGTAAATGACGTCGTTGCCCGGAACACGTGCAGTACCTCCACCTTCGACGCCCGTCAAGGTGCATGTTCGATGTGATGACGCAGCCGAAAAGGGCGGACAGGGCGACGTTGCCGAAGAGCGCCGGTTCGCAAACTGCGTTGCCGAGGCGCTACGCCACTTGAATATTTCGATCATCAGCACCACGAAATTCTTCGGAGATACGGATCTCACACTACCATAGTTCACCGAGACCAAATGCCGACATGTCACACCAGTACTGCTGCACGACTTTTCGCCAACAAACACTGAACCCGCTGCGCAAACATAACACGGTCAAACAACCAGCGGTCGCCTCATGCTGTCGGCGGGGGCCACAGAGCGAACGCGCCAAGACGTCATTTGCCGCCCCCATCGTGCATTCTCAAAAATGATCCTATCCCTAGGCGCTTAGGATCAGGTCACGTGAGGGATTTTTGTACGACACGCCCACTCTACACACACTCAACGGACACGTGACCGTCTTACTCTAAAAATTATGGTGTGCTGCGGCTAGGATACCTGGCATAAAACCACGACATGCGACGGCGACACCCGTTTGCACAGCCACGGGTGTCACCGTCGGGTGACGCCCAGCCATTTGCCCATCCATTTATTTAATATCGTACCGGGGTTTGCCTCGTCAGAGCATTTCTGTGGCACGTGTATATCTGAATCGCAGTTGGCCCCGACTTGACAGCTTTCACCGATGCACGCTGTCATGATGGCTGTAAACCTTCTCGAAGCAGTGATCTGCTCCGTAGACAGTGCACAGTGCAGCTTGCGCAGCTTCACTGGTGTACGTTGACGCCAACAGCGCCGGCCATATCGCGAAACAAGGCCACCCCCAGCATAGCCTCCGAGAGCCTCACAGCAAACGCCATGACCCTTCGTTGTGTTAAAATGGTCGGGGTTGCTGAAAATGAAGTTCTTAGTAGTAGTGTTCAATGCATTAAAATATGCGCCTCCTGAGCGTCTCCCAGAGCACACCACAATCATACAAACCTTCACACAACGTTTGTGCCTCAAACTGCGCTTCAAACTGCCGCCTTGGTCGTTTCTGACCTACGAGATAAGTGATGTCCAAATCCATGCTTCATTTTAACATCCGCACCTGCTTTCTTTTTTCTTATTTTATTAAGATGAGTGGTACATTATAGGCAAAATAAGAAAAAGGGCGTGGTAGCACAATCCACCGCCCAGTTTCAAAGAGGACACTCATAGTATATATCCACATATCTAAGTGATGACGCCCACAGAGGTGGATTAGAGTGTTCTAGACTATGGTCGAGTGGGACGAACCATAGAGTTTCATACAATAAATTATTGTACGAAACTCTATGGGCCGAACGGCGCTCTCTCGCTGAGGCTCCGCGTGTGGAAAAATTTTGCGAGGGCGCAGCGGGCGAACTGGATTGGGGCTGAGACGCGCTAATTTCGCTGCAGGCCCTGAGACCGATTGCGCGCGTACGCTCTTATAATAGTGCTTTATTTCCACTGCAAATTTATATTGACACCTTTTTGCTGCGTATGCACATTTGAGAAACGGGTCATACAGCATGACGTCTTCAATTTCGCTCTCGTTGTCAAGTGCGTCGTCTGCTAGCGAGCGCGCGTTCGTTGCGCGGACGCTGGCGGACGCCCTGTTTTTCTTGCAGGAAGTCTGTGCAGTACGATTTTTTTGTGTTTTTACTTGCATTGGTACGCCCGCGACTCTTATCGGTCAGTACTTATTCTAGTTTTAGCCAGGTGAATTGCTGTTTCTAGCATTTATTTTTTTTTTCTAAATGTAACACCTAACCTTTACCACATGCAGAGGCCGCCTATCTGCAACATGAAGCTACGTAAAAAAACGTTTTTCAGATCGTATGATTTGACGTGCGCTTCTTGTTGGCGGAATATTGATCAGGGACAATGATCGAAGAAAACAGTATTATAGTGAAATAAACCAGGTTCATTAACTGCGTGGCGCGAAGAGATGTAGATGACCAATGCACTTCTAGGTAAATCTAAGGGTACATAGACATATATATCCACGACATATATGCAAGAGAAAAATGATCAAATAGTCTAAATGCACAGATTGAAAAAGTGAGAACTCCCGACCGGAATAAGCGTGTTTCTTTTAAAAGCTGCACTAGCCCCAGGTGAACCAGTCGACCTTCCGAGAAAAGCACTCAAGGCCATTATTGGATGTATCCCTAACAACAGTGTTAAGGATAAGATATTGCCTATACTCAGACTGAATCGGGGAGGCCGGGAAGTCTTTACCAAAGTAATATCCGTGGCTTGTCCGGCGATCTCCTTCAACGTACCAGCAGGCATAATGAAGTATAGAAACATATAGTCTAATCGAATGGTATTTGCTATTCAAATCGTATTGCACTTCAGAATTCACAATTAAAAATTATTGAATAGCCGTTTGCGTTCGAATGTAACGAATAACAGCATTTTTGGAGCCTCGAAGGTGAGGGGCCGATGTAAGTGAGGGCTCTCATTCCGAATGATTGTGCTGCTGGAGAGTCGTAGCTGTTGCGCAGAGCCACACCAGTTCCTCAGAGAGTTAACGCACGGCTTCTAATCAGTTCTGCTGAACAAGTTCCTAGCTGTCATTCAGTAAAAACGCCCCGTTTTTGGGACAGCCTGCAAATCTGCGAACTTGATTCAGGCAAAGAAAACATTTTTTTTTTTTTTTTTACAGTCTCACCATGTCTGTAATACTGCAACCCACTAAAACTGGGTGCCCAGTGTGGTACCACCTTATCTTCAACGAACACAGCAGATCTAGAAATATCTCTACGTGTATGGGAGGCATACCGTTTCCTTAAATGCTTCAATATTGTCCTTATGATAGTGCGCCGGATAACTGAAAGCAGCCGTTTATAATACAGAAGCTGCTTAGTTGAGCGGACGTACAGTCGGGAACGACACTACGTTTAGGTATGAAATATAAGATAAGCGTAACATGTCTTTCTCAGAAATCAGACTCGATAATAATTTCTTTCGTTTACACCCCTAGAAAAAAAGCCGAAGGACGCAGCTACCTTCTTTTTTCCTTGTTTATTTTAGTTAAACAAATTCTAGCATTTTACGCCTGGCGATATGCTTATGAGGCACCCTGTTCGGTTCTCACCACCTGGGGTTCTTTAACGTGCACCTAAACAGAATTACACGAGTGTTTTTACATTTCGTTCCCATCGAATTCAGCGACCTGGTTTGGACCCGTGAGCTCTAGTTCAGCAGCGCAACGCCATATCCACTTAACAGCAAAGGGTTACTTTCCCCACTATCGCGTCCGCGTGTAGAAAAAAATCCCAAAAATAATGCAATGCCAGGCCGACCCGCGGCAGAGGTGACGCAGGCGTTAAGCACTGCCCATACGTGGGCCGATCCCGAAAATAGTACAATACCGGGCCGACCCGCGGCGGAGGTGCAGTTCGCCTTTAAGGGGCCCACATATACAGCTTCGCTGGTCATATGCTTCTTCACGGAGTGGAAGGGCACTGAGTTTTGTTGTTGTTAAGCTTGGACCGGACAAAAAATTTCACACGGCTTACGGGCCAAATATTAGCATATGTAATAACTACCGAAAACTGTTTTCTGCGCCCGAGTGCCGACCGCAATAAAAGAACCCGTGCCAGTTACTCCGCGTTCTGTTACGCAAGGAAGACGGAAACATGAATGGAATGTTGCACTGTCAGTTTTTTTTTTTTTTTTTCTATAAGAATACTTCTCGTAAATCTGAGTACAGGTCGCCGCATGGGGCCGATATGTTTTGTTTGTTTGAAGCGGCAAGCAGGAAGTTTACATATGTTTTTTTTTTTGTTTTTTTCTGTCTACGTTTCGCAAGACCTACTGATGAAAAACTATACGCGCGAAAATACAGATGAGAGATAGACATTGCTTGAAGAACAAGAAAAACATTTGTTCTCCGAAGGGAACCATACAATAACATAGTCGAATAGTAACAGGAACGGAAATGTTTTCCTGCGCAGGGAAAACGGCGAGCGTGCTATTCTTGTATGAAACGCACATGACTTTCCTGTATAAACTTTTTTTTTCTCAACTGTAAACCTCTGTCATTCTATCTACGATGGCTGAACCAAAAAATAATGTATTTCTTTCGCAAAAAGTCAATGTTATCGGTACCACTGATCATAAAAATTTCTTGAAATGTTTGCATTTAAACATTCGTTCCCTTTGGAATAAACAAGCCGATCTTAAATTTTTTTATCTCCGAATTTCTTTTTCTTTGATGCCATACTGCTTGCTGAAACATGTGGCAAAGACAAGGATGATGCAGCCACATTCACCTCTTATCAGTGTTTCTATTTGAATCGCGCAACGCGCCGTGGGGTCGGTGTTATGTTACTATTGAAGTAAGGCATGCAATGTGAACTATTTCCTGACTTTTGCATCACAATGTGATGATATTGAAGTACTTACTGCTCGCGCAGGTAAACATCTGTTTTCGATGTGTTTTAGGCCACGGAAACCCTGGCAGTTTTTGGGGCTTCTATAAAAAGCTCTTACGTTTTTTGTCTGACAACCTGTATATTTCGGTATTTGCAGGTGACTTTAACATAGATATGATAGGTCATTTCACATCACAGCAGAATATGGATGCACTGATTGTATCAGATGGTCTTATTAGGGCTATTGCTTCGCCAACCAGAATTACAGAAAAGAGTGCAACATTGTTGGACTTGTTTGTTACAAATATCAACAGTAATAATATTTTTCCGGTGTTTTGTCAGAGGCTATCAGCGACCATCTTTCTACATTTCTCTTCATAAAAAACACCGTTCGCGAGAACGTAAGAGGAAAGCATTTTGCATTCAAGATATATCTAGGTCTAGCCTATAGAGGCATTTAGAAATGAATTGCTTGGTAGTAACCTAGCTGGACGAGATTATTCGGACAAAAAACGCTGAACAAGCCTAGAATAAATTTCTAGACATAATCCCAGACATTTATAAATGCCACTTCCCGGTAAAACAAGGTCATTTGAATAAAGAAACCCGTAAGCCATGGATCTCCCCTGCTATGCTAAGCAAAAGTAAACATAAGAACGAACTCTATCACAAGTTCGCGGTGAGTAGAAATTCTACCAATCTTAAAGTATACAAGACGTACAAAAATTGATTAAACAAGGAAATCAGAAAACCCAGATCGCACTATATAGACGCAGAAATAGAATCCGGTGCAGATAAAACTTACGTCCTGTCAAAAAAAAACTGAATAATTTTTAAACCGGATACATGACGGCAAAGTGTGCAAAACCTTACAATCAACGGGAAGGAAATATCAGGAGTCGGACTTGCAACTATATTTAATGAGTACTTGGTGAATATTACAGATGACGTGATGTCTAGTGAGTTTACTCAATTTCTTCCTGATCCAAATTTATCTTCCATATTTTTTGAGCCTGTAGTGGAACAAGATGTCTTTTCCGTTTTTCGCAACTTTAGAACAGTTCCTCTCGTGATCTTGATGGCATGCCAATTAGTCCCATTAAGTATAAGCTGGATATTCTTCTCCCTTATATTACTCATATATTTAATCTATGTTTGTCGAGTGCAGTTTTTCCTGAAAGAATTCAGGTAGCAAAAGTCAGCGTTTTATTCAAAAATGGTGATAAAAATGATGTTAGAAACTATAGACCCATATCTATGCTGCCAGTTTTTTTCGAAAGGGTTAGAAAAAGTTATGCACCGTCAACTGCACCAATTCCTCGAAAAACATAGTGTGATTTCACATACTCGGTTCGGTTTCTGAAAACACCGATCTACAGAAATGGAATTAATGGAACAAGAAGACTTTATTCTATCCCAGTTTGAAAACAAACATGACGTGCTAGGTATGCATCTTTACTTTACCGAAACGTTTGATAATATTCAGCATTCTACGTTGTTTCAGAAATTACGTTGCTATGGAATTCGTGGTCATCCGCTAGACTTAATCAAAAGCTATCTAAAGCATCGCAAACAGGTAGTCGAAGTCGACAGGAACTGCTCGGAGCTGGAGTCTATTTCTAAGGGCGTACCACAGGGAAGCATCCTTGGGCACCTTCTTTTTATAGCTTACATAAATGACTTAATTCGCATTTATCCTGACGATACGTACGTTCTATATGCCGACGATGTCAGCATATTTGTTTCGGCTGAAGACAGTATAACAGTCCAGGAAAGAATGAACCAGATCTTTGCGAAACTAAACAATTGGTCATGTTTTAATAATTTAAGCGTTAACACAAGTAAAACAAAGGCGGTATTATTTAGACAAAATAATAAGCCAATAAACGATCATTTGCAACTTATGTATGGTAGCTGATACAGAAATTGACCTGGTAAATGAGATAAAAATTCTGGGAGTTACGTTTTCAAGCAATATTCTCTAGAACGAACATATAGACAGGGTGCTGAACCAGTTATCGCGCGTTGTCGCTATGGCACATCGCTGTAAAACAGTGTTGCCATTTAAAGTAAAGCTTTTACTTTATAAGTCCCTTTTTTCACTCCTCACATATTGGTTCTTATTTCATTTTTTATTTTTTTTGGTATGGGGCTCCACAACTGCTGCGAACTTGCAAAAACGACACCTGACGCAAAAGAAATATATCAGAATACTTTTTTTAACTTACCGTATGACGTCTACACGGGTGAATTGTTTCAGCAGGTTGGAATTTTACGTGTACAAAACCTCTACACTTATAAATTAACCGTAACGATCGATTGGGTGAGATCTGAACGAAAATCGACATTTTCTACATGACCTTTCTCATCTACATCAAAACATTAAATCGCTTATTACGCGATGTAAATAAATTGCGAAAACTGCACATGCTAGGTTTTTAAATCGCATTGCTTCTCTGGTCACCCTTATACTTGTTCCTGTGCTTTGTATGTTTATGAAGCTAAGATATCTGTATTTCTTTTTTCTTTTCTTGCTGTAAGTTGCATGTTATTGCACTTGCCGCTGCTGACTGTTTTGTACAAAGGTAGCTGCGGGCCTTTTTCAAGCTGCCTCTATGGAGATCAGCTTTTACCTACAGATTCCTTTATCAGCGTGATGATGAAAAATAAACATTATTATTAATTTAAAGCCGACACTGCGGTCGCAATGCACGCGCAGTCACCGAGTGGCATTAAAATCAATAAAATTAAATAAAGAAAAGAAACAAAGACACCTATTCCTAAGGTATAAATGCATGTCATATCCAATTATAAACACCATTTGAGCCGTCTGATCGCAAACAGTAGCGCACAAAGCAGTACGAACGACCCCGCAGAGCAGAATCGCCAGCAGTTTCCAACGGCGCGACCTTGATGTGGCTCAATCTACTTCGATCGCAGCGCCGCCACAGTATTTATCGTCGTCGCGTGCCTCACTGCAAAGCATGCGCCGCCCCAGCCGCTCGCCCCACTCAACTATATTCTAGTACACTATAACGCGGACGAAGGAAAGCACGGACGGCACGGTGGCTAAAAGCCGTAACGGACGTGGTTGGAAAAGTGTTGCGGAAGTCGCGTGCTGTTTTTCGCAAAGGAGCACTGGGACTGGTACTCCAAACGCCAACGTTGTCATAGCAACCGCACTCCTGAAGTTGTCCTCCTCTGAGAGACAGTTAGGGTGCTGCACTTGTCTCTTCCATTTCGTCTTAAAAGTCACTACACAAGCTCTTTCAGTTGCTTTAGGCCCCTGAAAAGTGAGAAGTTTTTTCGGCCCGTGTCTTTCTCGCAGCACATTATGTTCACGAGACAAACTGACTTCGGAGCGTGGTGTGTCAGCTTGACAGTTGTGTTTTTGGTCTGTGTGTGTTAGCGATGCCTCCTTTGGTGTGAGTGTCAACCGGCAACAAAGACACTCAAGCAATCACAGCGCGGGTCTACGCCGCCTTCAACGTGCCAGGGAAAAACATAGGAGCGCGGCTGCTTCACTAAAGCTGTCAGAGAAGTTTTGTAGATTTTGTTCTGACGCGCGTCGGCAGCACACACTTCCGGCGGCTCGTAGCAATGCAAGTTCAAAGTTCGCGCCTACTTCTCCGGCGCCGGAGGCGCAAAGAAATATGGCTCACCAACATGGCTGCGTTTCCGGCTTCAAAAACGTGACGTCATGCCCTTTTTTATTTTGCTTTTTCCTCCATGCCCATAGAGTTTCTCACTCTATCATGACGCCCTTTAGATATAAAATGCAGATCTTAAAGGCGTTCTTTTTGATGATTGAATGTGGCAGAAACGATTTCGGAAGCCAGAAGGACGTTGTAGGCTCATAGAATTTCTCGTTTAGTGCAGACGTCGGGTTTTGGACACCACCTATTGGCTACACAAATTATTATTCTCTGGGTCCCACGTTGGGGTGGCGCTAGTGAATGACTACTTTGTGTTTACGTGTAGTAGCCGTTCTGATCTTAATTCTGATCACATCTTAGCCCTAGGTTCGTCGAAGGTGACTTGCAATTATTCACAGAAACTTAATACAGTGCAGCACGTAATCTTCATAGTGACCATGAGCTGGGATTGTAAATTGACGTCTTCAAACGAACAAGCTCTCGAGGTGACCATAAAACATGACAACAAACAAAAAAACCGACGTTCGGATGCTCAAAAAATGCCCGAATAAAACTTCTGTTGACGGTTGCCTTGACAAAATCGTTACAAGTGTGGAACGCACAGTTTGGACAATGGAATAGAATGCTTCTAAAATTCAATTCCAACAATTGTTCGGCGAGGAGGAAGAAACTTTCAATTTATTAACTTAGTTAATCAGCTGCTGGATAACAATAAAAACTATATTATAATATTTTATCATTTATTTTGTTGACCACGGTGCACTCGCATGGCACGACCAAGAGATAGATGACACAGTAGACGAAAATAGTTGACGCTACTCTATTAAGTGTTACACAATGAGAGGGAATTCTGGGAAATCCGCGCGCTTCTTTCGTCGTTACTTGTTTGAAAGTAACCTGCCCGCTCGCACGTGACGGCCGGCTCTGACTCGCCCACCCGAAGAGAAGCGGTAAAACGAGTAAGTACCACACGGCATGTCGAAAGCGTTTTCTCCTCGCCGCGTCGACCACACTCTCAGCTGCTGGTGGGAGGCGCTTCTTGCATGGACGCGGAAGCGACGCCGCCCCGACAAACGTATCTTATTTTTTATCTATGGCTTTCGCTTTGCGGCCGGGAAATGACGAAAAAGAAGCAGCGTGTCCTCGTCGCCATGGTGAACAGCTGAAGCCGTTGCCGTTGTACCAGCGCGGCTTATTTTGAGGACCACTGGCGTGGGTCGTCGTCTCGCACCTCTAGGGGAACCTTGTCGCGCTCCTCCTCTAGGCCTACCGTCCAGAAACTTGCAGACGTCGTCGCGTCGCCAAACTCGTCACCACGTTACGACTACGGTACCGATGAACGCGGCGTAGTGTCGTGCGTGCGCTACGTTCGCTGCACCGTCGGCAACGCCCGGAATGGATCTGAGAGTGGCCCGCTGAAACGGTGTCAAAGGGAGTTCCGCCCCTGATCTTCTGCTGCCCGCCGTCAAACGGCCAGACGATGTTGCTCCGAAGTCGCTGCAGCGGCGACAACTGCCGCTGCGAGAAGGCGCACGGGCACCATCGAAGCAGCAAACGTCGGTGAGTGGACGCGTGTGTTCACAGTCACGTAAAAAGGACCACAAGCAGCAGCAGCAGCAACATGTAAACGTGATTGCTTTCGTTTCGCTTTATGTTATACCATAACGGCACTCTATGCAGTGAGAAAAATCTACCGCTTCTGAGCACGGGCTGCGATCGCTTTGGTATGGTCTACGCAAACCGATTGACCCTGCGAAGTGAGAACAGCTGTCGGTTACGCTGATTCACGTGCTGTTTGTTTGCAACGGAAGCCGTACGTCGCGAGGTGCTGCCGAGACGAGCACCTATGTTCGCCAGGTGTTCGAGCGAGACGCCGCGTTCCGTTCCTCCAAATACGCGCCCGTTGCGCAAGTCTGCCTAGCCGCATCCGCGTCCGGCGCCGACTCGGCAACGAGCGAACCCCGAAAAGAACTTAGCTCGGCCTGTCATGTCGTGTTTTATGACATCTCGACCTTCCCGATGCATCTCCGCTTCGTGTTGTCGTGGTTATCTCTCAACCACCGGGCGCTTCTGTTTGCAGTTTGCAATCGCCTGTTTGCGTCTTACGTGCGTTTTTTTCTCCCTTTCGATCTTGCGCCGGCCGGTCGGCGAGAAACGACGGGCGTCGGTCGAGCCGCGTGGACACGCGTCTTATCGCCGCACCAACGGCTGCCAGTTTGGAACGGTTGCTCAAAAAACGCGCGCGGCCGTGCCGTCCTGTCGCCCGATTGAAGTTGTTCTCGAGAGGCGGGAAATATGTAGGCCGGCACGCTTGACAGGCCATGCAGTCTGTCTGCCTCTCACGCTGCGGTGAAGGCCTCTTGCGTTTGCTCTCGATAGCTCTGCGGGAGGCCGCTTGCGCGCATGTGGTCTGCACGTGGGATGAAAAAAGAAAGCGAAACCATGACGAAACCGTGCCGCTTAACGGCGAATGGCGAGGCATTGTGTGTGTGTGTGTGCAGTCCGATCGCAGACGTAGTTCTTTCAAAATTATTTTCCCTCAGAACTGCCATGATTGCTCTGCACTTGTTTGCGTACGTCTGTTTGTACCTGAATGTGTTTGAACCTGAACCTCAATTGCTGCTAGTAGTGAGGCACATGTACTGCTACCAAACTTGCATTAACTAGCACGGTTTCCCTTGGCCTCGTTAAGCGAAATTATGAAACCTCATAATAGCACGTCATCTTATGATAAGAGGTCGCTGCAATCAGGTTTCCATGGTCCAGGGACATAGTGGCACATAGTGACACAGCTGTTAGTGGCAATGACACCACTGAAATTAAGGATGCACTGTCTATATTCAGCATGGCTACATTTAGGAGTGATTACTGTGCAGATTCAAGAGCATGTTGTTTAATTCAAAAGGGCATTTCGTAGCCACTCGCAACAGATTCCACATTCAACCTTGATATCAGAGGTCTGTCTTAAATGGCATCACCGGCTGTTCTGATGCTATTTGTCTATCCCTACTTGGACCACATTTGGAGTTTGAGTTAATTAGAAATCACCTTTATTTGTTTAGCTTCTGGCATGTAATTAACTCAACTGCTACTGTTATGTCAAATGTGATTGACCCCAGAGCCCAGCTCTAAAATTAATTTAGTGTTGGTAATTCTACACAAACTGTGATAGTGGGCAAAGCAGTCATGCATACATACTTGCCAGCTCCCTGAAGTTTTCTGTAGTTTATAAAATCTTGCTCATTTTATGATTCTATGAATGCTTCGTAAGGTTTTCAAGGAAAAAAATTCTGTTGGCGATAAGTTTCACTCGTCAATCCCCAACCATACCACTTGAAGTCTTCCGATTGCGAAAGGACACCAGAAGAGTAACTCCTTTGAGCAAGTTCATTTGAATCGGTTCCTGAAGCAGGCGAAATCAGCAGCAGCCAAATCACTGAAAAAGTTCCTGTGATCTAGAAACAGTGTGTTCCTTATCAGATTGTGCTTTTCCAAATTTGCTGCTGTGTTTAAAGGTAAATGATCTTTAATAAAGTGTGTATGCATCCCTTAGCATCTGTGCGCTTAGGGGCAAGCTTTAATAAAAGCACCGCATGCCATTTCCTTCATTGCCGTGTCAGTGGGATCCTTTAGTACGAATTTTAGCATTCACAGTTTGCTAGGTATGCTATTCTTTCCTTAGCACACATTATGCTGATACTAGTATGTATTACAATCGCCATTATGTGTTGGCATGTGTTGTGGTGCTTTTGAGGAAAAGCACATGTGCACAGCACAGATGTGTGTGAAGGGGCCACGGCGTACAGGCAAAGCAGGTTGTTCTTCCCCTCATCTAAGATTTCCAGTTGCATGTCTGGTTAGTATTCAAAATGTAAGGGCACACAACCCACGTAATGCCTGCAAATGATCCAGTTTCAGCATTTGAATTCAGTCTTTGATGCTATCTTCTGCATGTAGGGCGCACCCATGGAACCTGTTCTGCAAGATTTTACTTCAAATTTTCTTTTCTTTTTATTCTTTCACTCCACTAAAAAAAAAAAAGGCTGCCTGCTCTTTAACCCCCAAGACTGTCTGGTATTGACACGAATGGACCAATGCCTGTCGACTGAATTTTAAAGGACTGAAAAAAAAAATTCACAGCAGTTATAATCGTTTAATTGCAGTTTTGTAATACCACAGCTGTTATGTGTTATTAGGTACTGTTTTGCTGTGACCTACTGACAGTATTGGAGGGCCCCATGAGTTCAATTCTTGTTTTCATGGTTACTTGCCCAGCCTACAACCTACTAACTTGAAATTTGCATATTTGTTGTCATTGAGACCCAAAACTTTTTGCAACCAAAAATCACCCTGTTTAAAGGTGACAGTATTTGCTCAGAAGAGCAGTGGTATGAACTAGTCTCATTATGAAGCACCATCGTAGGGGAGCAGCTCAGATTCACATTGCCAAGATCATGATTGAGGCAGTTTGAATAATGTGGTGGGGCTTGTTCTCATCACCAAGAGAGAAGTCATCCTAGAGTCAAAAGTGAAAACAGATGTTACCATTACTCAGCTAACAGCTTGCCTTTGGCATCCTTTTTCCTTCAGGCTTTAACTTTGCATACCACAATAGGAATACCACCTCACGGGGAGGGGGTACTCACAACGAACATGCTGAAATCACTTTCCAAATCACGTTCCGAAGGGGATGGGGGGGGGGGGGGGGGGGGGCAACTTGTTATTAAGCCCTGTTAGAGGAACACTAAAAAAAACATAGTTTGAGCTGCACTGTTAAATTTGTTTCTACCATTGGCAAGAGGAGGCTTGATAAGCCTGGAAAATAGGGAAGAGTGAAATGCAGGTGGCAACGACGCCTTCAAGTTCCCGCAACCACTTGCAGTGATGTCATAGACTTTGAAGGTGACTGCTCGAGCCTTAACTTTGTCATCGACAGAGATGGACGACATTGTGTTCTAAAAGAGCCGTAGACAGAACTTTGCCGAGTTGCAAGAATAATTAATGAGCCACGGCATCCGAAGTAATAGAAAATACTATGAAGACTGTAATGTCACATTTGACGTCCCGCCACCGCGTTTTCTGTGTGAAGTTCAAACAAATAGAACCTTCATCATCATTTGCTCTCCTAATAATGAACTTATTACCCTGAAATTAATGGAAATATAGTTTTGAAAGAATAGGTTAACAGTATAAATGAATCAGGTGTCTCTCTTTCGTGTCCTTTCTAGCTGTACTAGTGAATTGGGCTTCTGTGACGGCAAAAACAGCGACTGTTCCTGCGAGAGCACGCTTGGCCGATCAGAAAATATGCAAGAACAAAAGACAAGTGACAAGGCTGTCTTTTCCTTGTTTCTTTTCTTTTTCCATGCACTGTCTGATGCAGCCAGTGGAATGTGTTCCTCATCCACATGCATATATATTTCACTGACAGCATTATTTATTCTGTAAGTGCAATAGGGGCCCTATTCATTTTGCTCTATCACAAAGTTCAATTTATTAATGATTGCCTTGTCCTCTTCAGGTATGTTTACACAGCTTGTCAGGCATCTTTTCATTGTACTGATGTTGACAGCTGACCTTCACAAGATTTTTTTTTTTTTATCAGTTGATGCCTCGCAGGGTCCCTTGTCAGTTTACACAGTGACCGCTAACAGTATTCAAATGGCACTAGACTGTTATATTAGGGGAAGCTTAGTGCAGAAATGGGCAACAGAATGCCAAAGCTATAAACAATGAACAGTATTCCAAAGAGACATACGAAAATAATCCAGTGACTAGGAAAACAGCTTCGATTTGAACTTAGGCAAGAGTGTCAAATGTAAGCTGGCAGAGCAGTCCAGATGAAGTCAAGAAATATGCGTGGTGTCGACCATCATTGCATATTAAAGGTAGGAAAAAAACTACGGCGAATTAGTAGAATTCATGTTTAGACCAACACTGCAAAATACACTTGATGGTGAAGGGATTTGCGAACTGTTTAAGAGGACAGTGGCAAGATGTTTCAGCAACCAAGTAACTGACAGTACATTAAAGCTGTGAAGCAACAAGGAAGCACTGCAGCAATATGAACTGTGCATTAGTTTTCCAATAGCTTGGTTTTGTAAGTGCTGTATAGGAGTTAAGTGTGCGAGTTAAGCATTGCCTGATGTGCTGATACGGTATGAATGCACAGTAAAGTGTAAGGTTGAAATGTGAAAATGATGTCAGGCATCTGACTAATGTTCTTTGATGTCATAACCTAGTTGTTGTTGTTTTTTTGTTGTTGTTCATATCATTTAGCAGATCTTGAAGTTGAGGTGGGAAGAAAAAAAGACGCTTCATTTTTAATGCACATTTTCTCTTTGTTCAAACTGTTTACAAAACTTGAAGAAAGGCAAGCGGGTTATTTAAATGGCATTTAGTATGTAGTTCCTCTTTCCTTTGGCACTCTAACATTGTAATGTTTAATTGTTACCTTTTTTTTTTTCTTATAGAAGCAAACTTTTACCACTACGAAAAAAAACAAGACGAAGGACGAGGAACACGAAGAAACATACACGAACGCTGACTTCCAACTGTTTATTTTGAGCGTCCAAGCTATATTTATACCATAACTTTAACAAAAAACCTGAAGTCATACAATCTACAATATTACGACATTATATAGGCTAAGGGAAACCATCTAGAAATTTTATCTCTTTATCAAGCAGTGACAGTGATGACGTACTGATGCATTTTTGCTTTGCTTTATTTGTGTAGTAAGCCTCAATAATCCCTCTCTGTTTTATCTGTGGCTCACATCAGGAACTTTTTTTCCAGTACTGGCTTGCACCCACATCCTTTACAATGGTCACCCGTGTGACCATCTGTATTGCTGCACACTCCCAGATGCACTTGTTTTTCTTTTTAATACTGTTTATTGTTGTAGAGAGTTCTGCATATCTCTGTTGATGCATTCCATTCGAGATAGCCGCCTAGCTTGCTTATCTCAAGTGTAAGTGAGGTTGCAGCAGAGCGTAATTGCTCTTTGTGCTTCACTCTCACGTTGTTGCATTTTTGTTACTCTGAATAGGCCGTGTGGTGTTTGCGTGATTTATAGCTTGGAATTAGCTACAATTGTTTTGTACTTCTTGGCACGTCCTTACATATTTTATTTTCACTCTATATAATGTCTACCTATTACCAACCACCAGTTACGAATATTCCCCTGTTCACAGTAGAGGACTGCTCAATAATGGGGCTTTCTGTATTCCTAGACAACTTATGCAGGCTAAGCTATAGACAAAGCCTTGCCATTTGTATTGAAAGACTGTAGTTCAGACTGATTGCCTAAATATTGCTTTCAGTTTAGCTTTGCCAATGTACTGAGCCACCGTGGCTTCAAGGCAAAGCTCTTGTCAAGAATTGTCAGGATAGTTTTGACCGTTTCATACTGTAACAAGGAAAATAACACGAGACATGGAGCTATATAATCATGCATTGTTCCTTTGATATTATTTGCTTTTAGGCAAAAAAAAGGAAGTACTACATTTTAATGGGCTTTTTCCTTTATATGATGTTTCCATGGCAACGAGTCCTACAGAATCCCACTAGATTTTTAAATGCTGGAAATTGCAACGCAACCTTAAATGTTTTATCGCTCGAGTTTCACAGTTGAGGTTAGATGGTCAGAGAAAAGACATGTAGTGCCATTCATATGTAGTGAATGTAATGCATGGCCGTTGAAGGATGGCAAGTTCTTGATCAGGTGGGCAAGATTGAGGCTCTTATGTTCCACGAAACATTTGCTGCTTGTTAGCATGTTGATGTTTTGGCCAAAGCCAAACATGAACACTAGTACCGTGTAACCTTTCTGTAAACCAGGCACGTACCCAAGGCCCCCCCCACCCATCTGCCCATGCCACCACTCCTCACACACATTCCTAAAGCACCGACAAATCAATCTACTTGGCAGTCAACATTTTGCCGCCTTCTACAACGAAAGTAGTATATGACGTAACTTCCTTAGTTTTTGCGGCATCCGTCACCAGAAAAAATCATCATGTGGGCCGATCCTGCTAATAGTGCAGAAAGGGTCCAAGCCCAATGGCACATACTCCTGTGGACTTGGGAACATGTAACGCGCCCTTCGCAATCTTCGGTATGGGCCCATGTATAGGGAGTGCTTAACGCATGCTTCACCTCTGCCAGGGATCGGCCCGGTGTAGCGTTATACTCAGGCCAACCCGCAGCGGAGGTGAAACACTTTGCTTTTCGTTTGAGAGCTTTGACTGTCAGCTTCGCTGCCATTGTATCTTCACAGAGTGGAATGGTTGTCGATCTTTTCACTCTTTGGATGGCGATAGTTATCGACATCTCCTGGGGTGTGAAGACCGGTTTTCTCATCGATTCGGTGCCCGCGCGATTAACTCAAGATGAGTTCAGTTGTCATCATCTATTGCAACAGGCAGGGCGTAGTTTATTGTTTTAATTATATTATTTTGTTTCATTTACAATGCCCAACACAATTTTTAGATCGCCATCTATTCAACGATCACACGCATCGCTGTTGCTTCCTTAGTTCAACCTTCTTGGTTTAGACTGATCCAGGGTCAGGAAAGGGATTCGGTTTATAGCTGGTCTGTATGCTCATGGAACAAGTTGTGACCAGAGAAAACTCTCAGTTGCGTTTAAATTTTCCTTTTGCTTCATTATTTCCTTGAGTGACAGCTCGCCGCTACACTGGCAGTTCCTCGGAGCCATATACCCGCGATATGGGTTACATAAGGTGGAAAATGAAATAATTCGAGACTGCGTCTGTCATCAGACACTGCAATAACCTTTAAACCCATAAGCAATATGACTGTCACCCATTACCTCGTCTGGCGTTTCCCTAATTGTACAGCACATTTTGTGCAATATTGGCAACTGGAAACAAGAGTTGCAAGGAGTTGAGAAATGAAGTGATCTACAAAGGGAGAGAGCCAAGACAACAGCCAAACAGGAAGGAAAAGCGAAAATTAACAAATTTAAGCGTTGTTTCTGAAAATATTTATGGATCAACATCTTTTTATTTAAAACGGAAGTAGAGAAAACATCGCTGGAAGCGGAGAATAATTCCGTGTGTTTTGAATGACGCTTCTACAGTGATCAATCAAGCCTCCTTACGTAGCCACTTCTCTGCTGTGCTTGTGTGGGTGTTTTTCTAACCTTCCGTGGTGGGCACAGTACGTCTAGAACCGCTGCAGCCTGTGCTCTACGCGGTTGTACGGGACTGGTGATCATGCATCATTACGCAACTTCCCAATAACAACACGAGTTGATTTTGGCACTAGGTAGAGCAGTAAACGAGGGATCCGAAAGAACTGCGATTGTTCCACAAATATACATTTCTCTAATTCTTCCAGAGCAAATTCAGAAAATGCTGCTGGAAATCTTTATTTTACACTTCCGCTTGTTTACTTGTTCTTGGCAGTGTTCTTCCTGTGCATCTTTCATGTGTGAGTCCATTTGATGTGCTTTTTTGTTTGCCAAGGAAAGGAGAGGTGTATTTCACAGGCGTACCTGTGAGATACACATTATTTCAATTTTCATTTGCTGGTTTGCGCATCTTTATGGCAACTTGTGGACATTGTTCACATTTATACTAGTAAAGGTACCTCCCCCTGTCATTTGCATAGAAAAGCTACCTTGGGTTGCCTCCCCCCCGGTAAGAAATCCTGGATATGTGCCTGCTGTAAGGATTAAAATCAGTCATACAAAATGACATTTTGTAGCTATTACTATAAGAGCGACAGTCGAACTCAACACTACATACAACAAAGGCCTCACCTGTGCGCTTTGACTGTATCTTTGGTGGCATCGTGGTTCCCTACAATAATCACCTGAGGGAACACTAGCACAAGTTTCTACTACCAGATCTGCAGACGTGGGGCTTCAAGCAGCACAGGAATGGTGATCAGTGCATGGATTTGCGTAATCTGGCTTCAAACAGCTCTGCGACTTTGAAATTTCATCATTTTCAAGAAACAGTCGCATTTTAAGTGCAACAATTCGCAATGATTACGCATGCGCGCACGTCTTATTGCCTTCATTCATTTAGAAAGAATGCCTGCTTGGAAATCGAGGCCAACTAAGGCAGATAAAGTATAATGAATAAAGCCGTAGGAATGTCAAGGCCACAAGCATGAAATTTACATAAATTTGTCTACTAACCTTTGTTTCCATGGTCTTCCTTCTAAAATTTTAGTAAAATACTCTTATCGGCTGTATGTGTGGGCATGGAAAGTTGTCCGTGTGTAAGCAGTGATGTAGAAGGCCTCCCCTCTAGGGCTGTGTGCAACAGCATTTTTGGATGTAAAGAGCGTACCTTCAGGTAGTGTTGATATAGCACAGCCTCTGTGCAAAATCTTGCTTTTAATATCTGTGGATGCGTCACAAGAAGCTCGCAAAAAAAAAGATGGCTTTGATACCGAGACAGAAAGAAATTGTTGAAGACTTCGACGATAACTGTCAGTGCAAGCGAATAGCCGAATCATTCAAGAAAGCTCTTTGCTTTATTCAAGGAATGGGCGTGCTTGACGACGTATATTTGTAGCAGTCGGGATACTAAGGTAACATTCGTCGTTTCGCTACATGATTCCAAAGCAAATGGAGCCATTAACCAGCACATCTTTAGAGGTAGTATAGGTAGACAGCCCATGCATCTTTGAGCTCAAGTGGTTTGCATTTGGCACCAAATGGTGCCCCACAACGTAACTTCACTATTACAAGCAAGTAGCGTAAAGATGGGCATAGCTTTCTTTTTCTTTTTTTTCTATCCTTTCGCTGTGTTGGTCATAGTTGCGCAAACATTCATAGCCTTTGAGTCAGCTTTGCTTTTCTGGCTAATAGTGCCCCCATTTGTATGGGGACTGTCCATCTTTAAGCATAGCACCCTTCCCTTAGACGTGTGCAAATGCTCAAAACTTCCTATACAAACTGAAGACCCTTTTTTTTTTGCGAATCAAGAATTTATTTACTTTGTTATGATATTCAGTTATGGATAAATATCCAAGCCTACTACTATTACTCCAAGCTGCTGTCCAAGGAAAAAGGCTTATTCTGTGTGATCCACCGCCGGCTCCGCTTGTTCACTCGAAGGCAACTGGGAATTGTGGTAAAGTTTCGCTTTTTAATAATTGGAGCTGCTAAAAGTTGCAATAGCATTGCATATAATAAAGGTAAATATAATTTCTCTTTTCCGTGTGCCTCATTTCCTCTCTGATTTCTTTATTTTTCACGTTTTTATTTGTCCCAACTCCAGAAAGAATAAAGCGTTCAACATTTTGATTCGATATTTGGCAGCAGTATTTCTCAACTATTCATGCGCAATTTGATTTTTAAAATTCAGCTTGAATGCCTGGCTTCAGACTTCATCGAACTACAGTGCAGCTGACTCCTTCCTTACTCCCTCTCATTCCTGCAGAGCGTCACGATCGCGCCAAACGGCCGACGTTGATGACACATCGCAGCGGTCCCAGGGCAATGGAACCGTGAGCCATTTGAGCAGCGGGCTGAGTGCGTTCACGTTTTCGCCTCCAGCATTCTCAACACCTCTCAAACGTGGAGCTTCTCCGGGGACTGTTACCACAGGGACCGGCACCGATCTGTCTGCTGACGTGTCCCTGCTGTACTCGGCAAGCAGCAAGACATCGACAACACAGGTGCGCCATTTACCTTTCCTAAAGTGAAACTTCCTTCTGCTCTTCTCTTCCGCACTTAACATGTATGATTGTCTGGCTGAATAGACTGGGCTGATTCTGGAGATGTGACCGATTGCGATACCCCTGTCTGATGCGTTTCCCTGCAAGAGTTTTGATGTGGTTTGTTATGCAGGCCAATTTTGGAGGCAGTGCAGCGTGACAGCAGACACAAGCTTGATAGCATTTAACCAACAGAGCTAACCAGTAAATCTCCCCTGCAGCATATTTCAGCAGCTGTAACTGTGAAATTGTTGCTTCACTTTGACAATTGTCTTTCATTGGTTTCAGTCGCCTCTTCTGTTTGTTTAAAAAAAAACGACAACAACATCAGTACATTGCCATGTTGCCTAAAACTTGATCATCAACTCTTTTAGAAAGCCCCTAGCTAAGTATGGCAATCTTAAAACAAAAAACAGTAGTGTGTATGTGACATGATGATCTTGTCTGCAAAATATTGTGGGGCTGCGCACCTCTAGAAACCCCAAAGATTTCACAGCAAACTCGCCACTTGCCTTCCCTCTTCTGGAAGCCCACTGCTGGCCAGAGAGTCATGGTCACATGCACGAATGCCTGTTCAAGTGCGTGATCATCACTCGCCATGACTAATGGTCTAATATGGAAGGCGGAATGCTGCAAAAAAAGCAAGAGATGGAAAAAAAGGAGGTGGGGCTTGACGCTACACTTTGACCCTCGGCTCTAGTGTGGGGAGAAGGCAAGGAAGGTACACTGCTTGCAAATACTTCTAGAGGCAAAGGGAGAGAGTGTCTCTGTTAGCAATGACACTCTCCTCCAGGTGGCATGATAACTGGACAGTTAAAACATAAATACCCGAGAAAGTGGATGGCAAAATGGCGCAAGTTTGATTCGCGGCTATGGGGGCCGCATTCCAATGGGTGCGGAATGCCAGAAAGGCTGGCTTACTAATTTTTCAAATATAACATGAAAACCTACACAGGATGGACACAGAACGACTGTGTCTTTCTTTCATCGAGTGTATGGATATTCGCAGTACCTTTCAAACGTAAATGAGTATCAACTTGCCCAGTATACTAGGGGTGTGTGAATACCAAGTAGTAGATTTCAAATCAAATATAGAATGGAATCAAGAAAAAAAAGCGAAATGTTGAATCGAATATTGCAAAGCTTTTCACAAAATTTAATGCTTACAAATTTTGGGCAAGAAAATACATTGCTGCACATGCCCGGAAGTCTCCTAGCATTGTATAACAAGCATGTAGCGAGCAATTAGTAACATAGATGCATAGAAATCGAGATACACAGTGCGGTCTATGCTTATTAAATGGAACACCAAATTACTGGTATGCCAGCGCTAATTACAGCTCAGTTCTAGTATATGATGGTCTTGGAAATATTTCTTTTATCACTAAAATTTATGTTCAACAGAATCAAGTGTCTTTTCCTCTGAAACTAATGAATTAGTGGCATTCTGTTGTAGTGAGTGAGGTTCTCAGTTTAGTAGTAGACCCGTATTTTGTGGCAGTATTGACACGGGAACTCATTTATTGGATGAGCGCTTTTACCGTTAGAAATGTTATCGCTCAGCGCAGGATGCGTCTACATGTATCGGAAGTTTCTAGGATGTTATCGATGCTTCTATCCGCTGTCTGTTGTCGCCGAACCTTGTGTAATCTGATTGCATGCATGCGCGACGTGAATGGCGTAGAACTTTGTGGAAGGCACACAGGTCCCAGCAATTACTCTGGAACATTCGACGACTGGTGTATAAAAGCAGACGCACTTGACCCGCTGATCAGATTTTCGACGATCGCAGACTGTGTTCGCCGTTTTTATTGAACATTGAGTGTAACCTGTTCTTTCTGGGCATAGGTTCGCCCAATAAAGTTAGTTTTGCCATTCACAGTTTTGTTGCTGTGTCCTCAACAGTCGCTGCCACCTGACAGTATTTTATTTATTCCATAGAAAGGTTTGCTTTCCTGCTGTTGTCCAATATGCCGAATTGCTATCGCAACTTTACGGCAGGGGGGTTATCGCAAGGCCAAGTCCAGGCGACGGACTGCCTGACTCCACCACCGCTCTGCGTATAGATGGTGCTGACAATAAATAGCAGGCACCGTCGATGTGTCAGGTTCGGTGTTATTTGCCACCCAAGCGAAACTGTGCCATTCGGCATTCGAGTGCTGTGTGGGTCATCCCCACGGCGTGCTTGGCAGTCCTTTTTCGCCAAAAATGACGTGAAATGCTCGCTTGGGTGACATCGAGCACAAGGGGCTCCGCGTCGCACGCAATGTGTGGCACTGCGTGGCTCTCTGCACTGAACATATTGAATGTTAGAAAAATCTAATGGTAAATACTCAATTCACGAATTGAATTATTAGAACGATCGTCATTCAATTCGATTCGGTGATATTCTATATTTGCATACCCCTACAGTATATTAACCTCCTTGTTTGTTTACTTAGCTTTTCCTGCACACGGAAAAATTGCAGATGGTCAAAATTGATCCACTATTATTGCGCTTCTCATAGCCCCTGCATTGCTCTGTCATCTTGCACAACATTAATCAACCAGTCACCATTCTCCACCTTCATAATTTTAGCCGCTACTGTGACACTTCTTCCTTTTTTTTCTTTTATCTTTTTTTTTTTCTTCTTCCTTTTGCTTTTGCATGCAAGTGAATGAAACTTGCACTCCATGTGTCTGTCCCACAGATAACTTATCAGTCAGTCTTTGTGCTTTAAGGAAAACATTGAAATGTGCGGGAGCAGAGTCATTCACGAGAGTTGTGTGATTCCATGTGCCCTCTTCCTCACAAAGACCCCTCCACTTCTCATCTTGCAGTCTCCAGGAATACTCAGGTCTTCGGATGCCACTGAGCTACAGGCGAAGCAGGTGCGGTTTGGGGGCGTCATCCAGAACGGCAGTCCACGTCAAAGGCTGTACAGCGACACTGACGATTCGGAGTGCGAAGTCAGCAGCTGGCGTTTTCTGCAAGGGTGAGTGGGCTACCTGCACCTGCCTAAAGATATGGCCCTGTTTTGCGCAAAAAAAACGAAACAGCCCCTGTGGCCATAGTTTCATACATAAATTGCTAGAGCGTCTACAGAAGCTGTAAGCATGGGGGTTCATCCAACATGGGAATGATGGGTTTAGTACAGATTGGCCTAAACTTCATCCTTCTGGGGGCAAATGGCTTTGTGACTTGCCAAATCGATCATTCTAAACGAGATGTTGCATTAGAACAGAAACAATGCACTATGCTTGTGTTCATAAACAGCCTTATTGCCTTCTGTGTTCAGAAAAATGCTTTTAAAATGTACAAGGCAAATAAGGTTGCTTAGAGATTTAGGCTAATAAAGGTAGATGAAGTGTCCACTAAATAAAGCCACAAAGAACATGTGAAGCCACAAGCACAAATATCAGACAAAGTCCCTGTACCATTTCCATGATAGCTGAACCATTGCAGTGCCAGAGCTCCCTCTAGTAAGTTTAGTAGAAAACTCGTCCAACACCAATGCCACCAAAAAAACATTTGCTCGTGGTCAAAGACTGTGTTTTGTTCTCAAGCCATCAGGTGTCATGGTGCTTTAATGAAAATGCTTTGTCATGGCCTTAGAAGTCTTGGAAAATCCTGAAGCTTTTCCCGCAAAAGCCCCTACGAGCCCTGGTGATAAGTCTTTTAGCTCGGCCAGTTACTAGGAAGATAGTCGGACCTGTGCCCATCACTCACTGCCATGTGCAGGGTCCCCAACGGCTTCTCTGAGGCGTCAGACTTGCTCAACCTCAAGCGAGGTCAAGATTCAGTGAGGTCAATCACGAGCAGCACCACAGTCACCACAACAGTCAGCTCTCTGACCGACATGCCAGGGACAGAGTTGTACTCGGACAGTGAAGACGACGAGGAACTCTTAAGGCAGCGCATCAGTGAGTTTTTTCTCCCTCTATCCTTTTTTGTTTTTTCCAACTTTTGCTTCTATTTATTTTATTGATATTATTGTACCCTTGAGACTAATGGTACTACACTGGGGAGTGGGCAACATATGAATAACAAAAGAAAGCACAAAAACGCAGCAAAATGCATTATCTGAAGGTTGGTGTGGTGTCAGCAATGGCCGTACAAACTTGTTTGCTGTTTTTCATCACAACAATCGCGCCGTGGAACAGTGGTTCCATTCTTTCAAAGTCCTGGGAATGAAACTCAGTCCAGCCTCCAAAACACTGTGAAATTCCAACATTGTAATGGTGATTATTGCATGATAAAATGTATGTACTGGATGTGGAGTAATGTTGGTGTGCAGAGAGGAATTTGGGAAGTACAGTAAAACCTCATTTGTGCGTCTAGGACAAAAATGCATGAAAAACTTACTAACCAGAAAAAAACTATAACCTGAAGTCTCCAATACTTTGGTAGACTCAGTTGTAGTTGACATAGACGTAATGTAAGACGTTGCGCAAATCATTGGAGCACAAGATGCCAACGAGCATCAAGCTACTGCGGTCGGAGCTGTCCGAGATGCGCTTAATACATTTGGCAGACTCAACTGTAGTTGACATAGACGTAATGTGAAGCATTCCGCAAATCATTGCAGGTGAAAAGGCCAACGAGCATCAAGCTGCTGCGGTCGGAGCTGTCAGAGATGCGCTTAATACATTTGGCAAACTCAACTGTAGTTGGCATAGACGTAATGTGAAGCATTGCACAAATCATTGGAGGTGAAAAGGCCAACGAGCATCAAGCTACTGCGGTCAGAGCTGTGCGAGATGCGCTTAATACATTTGGCAGACTCAACTGTAGTTGGCATAGACGTAATGTGAAGCATTCCGCAAATCATTGCAGGTGAAAAGGCCAACGAGCATTAAGCTGCTGGGGTCGGAGCTGTCCGAGATGCGCTTAATACATTTGGCAAACTCAACTGTTGTTGGCATAGACGTAATGTGAAGCATTCCACAAATCATTGGAGGTGAAAAGGCCAACGAGCATCAAGCTACTGCGGTCGGAGCTGTGAGAGATGCGCTTAATACATTTGGCAGACTCAACTGTAGTTGACATAGACGTAATGTGAAGCGATGTGCAGATCATTGCAGATGAAAAGGCCAACAAGCATTAAGCTGCTGGGGTTGGAGCTGTCCGAGATGCGCTTAATACATTTGGAAGACTCAACTGTAGTTGACATAGATGTAATGTGAAGCGTTGCACAAATCATTGGAGCACAAGATGCCAACGAGCATCAACTTGCTGTAGCCGGAGCTGTCCGAGATGCGCTTTGTCATTTTCCGGTTGCGTAGGGTTTTAAGACGGCGGCGGGAATCCGAAATGAAATTGAGCTGGTAGGCAACACAGGAATAGGATACCGCAAGAGCAAAAACACTGCTCTTATATCGCTCCACCTGCGCCAGGGAACAGTGTTGTGTTTCCCTTATCGCCTATTAAAAGCGTGCAGTACGCTTCCAATGGCACTACGCCTCGCGCTGTGGAACAGATAGGTGTAGATTCTTATCTGAATAGGGTTGGTAGCGATAGCTGAGAACGCAATGTGCGATGACCGCCAAGTATATTTGCTGGTGCCAGAGGAAACTAACCCCCGTATCAGAAAGGCAACTTAAAGGGATAGTTAATAAAAAATTTGTCGCCGAGATTTCTGTCTCCAGTGATAGCTGTCGCACAGAGAGCGACCAAAACAGCACTCTTTCTGTGGAGAAGTGAGCGAAAAGTAATTATTTTAATGAATATTTCTCAAATCACAGCACCTACCGGCCTCCTCCGAAAGCTCTGGCAAACCGGATGTCACGTCACGCTTACCCACCTCGAGGCCCGGGCCATCGCGAGCGATCGTCCACACTGAGCGCGCGAAGGGGCGAGTTGACGTTTGCAGCAACGCGCTTTCTTTGTTCGACCGCCCTATTCGTACCGCTTCCTCGTGTGAGCTGTTCGAAAACCTCGTCTTTCATCTCGTGGATTTGTGGTTTGATGTGTGGAGCAGCCGTGTCAACGCCGCAATATGCCGAGGGTCTGCTGTGCGTATGTGAAAACGGCAGGCAGCGGTAGTCTTTTTCTCGCGTACTTGTTCACGCTGTAGTTTTGCGCACAGGTGCCGTTTGACCGTAATTTGTCGTTTGTACGACGTTCCGAGCCAGATGTTTGGCCAATTCTGCCAAAATGAATCGAAATCCGCATCGTCTGAACCGACGGCTGACGAAAACAATTTCGCCGACATGAGACTGGTGGCGCCATCTCGTGTGCACCAAGGGAAGGAGTGCTCGGCTGCGATGAAACAACGGGACGCTGAAACCGCTGCGCATGTACTCGTTCACACCGTGAATAACAAGACGTTCCCTGCTCACAGAGGCGCATTTCAGTCACTGCAGATGCCTGGCTTCAATCCTCACCCGTTGCTTCATCGTATCTATTCTCAAAACAGCTACTTGCGCGCATCAAGCACCTGCCGCGCGAGAGTCGGCAGCCGACTGTTAGCTCACGCGGCCGGCCACAACTGCTCCGATGGCGTAGGTACACGGAGGTTTACACGCGTCAATATCTTCAACGATTTCTACGTTTCTTTCTTTTTTTGTACAGTGTGTACTCGCGGCACCTGTATTGTGCATTGGTGGCTTTCATGTTTTACGCGCTAGCAGCTACCCATCCAAGCGGGCGGAGCAAGCCGCTTTGCGCAGAACGCAGAGTAGCCTGACAGTAGCCTGACATTGCATAGCCTGAGGCATAAGCGTCCTCGCTCTGTTGAAGCCAAACATGGCAAAGCGTTTGCGTGAGTGAATCACGTTGGGCGCGCCGCCACGGATGCAACACTGTCAATGAGGCGTGCGCCTCTGGTCTCGCTAACTCATTCGTGACAGGTGCAAGCTTGCGATCCGAGCCGCAGGAACCGCGTTTATATGTGGCTTCCACCTATGATGCCGCCCCTGATCTCTCGAGGCGAAGGCGTGTACATGGAATGCACAGTGTAAACACCACTTTGCTGGTCCAGACTCTCTCGGCACCGCGGAAGGGGACTGCTGCGGCGGGTCGTCGTCAATTTCGCTTGACGACGCGGACGGATCGTAGGCATACGCCTTTATCGTTCGTGGTCGTTCAGTAGGCCACTCATCCAAGTCGGAGTCATAAGTTCCGCTCATGCTATCGCTCTCACTAGAAATTTGAATTTTGCACTGCGCAGCGCGAGGAAAACAAAACTGCGCAGCCGGCCAGCTCGCTTCGCGGCTGCTGAGGGTAGGTGTGACGTCAGATCCGCCGGCTCGTTGTCGGGAGCGCTTTGCGAGTGACGCGGTGGCCGCTCATAGAGAGTCAAAAATAAAGCCATCCGCTCAAAAGTAGCCCGAATAATGACTATATACTATAGCAATCGTGTCTTAGGAATGCAATTGTGGGGCTTTCTCTATATTCTTCGATTTTTATTCTGTATCCCTTTAAGTCGAAGGCCATGCTTGACTTGATGTAAATGACGCCTGGCGTTAACGTGCCCAAAGACGCTCACTGCGTTTCCTTCGGCATGTTCCCGATAGGCGTCACTTAGATCAAGTCAAGCATGGGCTTCAACTTAAGTTGCATTTGTGAATACGGGGGTAAGTGCAGGCCAGCATGTTCATGTGACAGGGGCGGGCGAGCGGGAGAGCTTTTTTGCAGTGCATTCCAGAATGCTACACTCTGTGTAGGCCTCACTCAGCCGTGAACGTAAACTTCGATGTAAGTTTTCAAATAGATATGCCACAATGAAAAAAAGAACATTTGCAGTTAGTGTCATTATTCATTGGTCTTTGGCCACTAAAGCGGCATTTACCTAACTGCCAATGGGAGCCGCGTACCAGGTAGCTCCACTCTCCATGGCAGGCACCCTCCGTGCCAGGCCTTGCGGGGAAGAATAGAAAAAAAAGAAGAGCATTCAACTGCACAAGCCAAAGAGGGAAAAATGATACACAGAAGAGGCGCATCCCTGTTGCTAGGCGACATGTGGCTGGTCGATGCATGTGCACAGCATGCCCTTCTAAAACGCGCTGTAAAGTACCAATTTCCGGACAAGTACTGCAGGGAAGCTTCCTTGGCAGGAGACTACAGCTCTCGACTCTAGTGTGCTGCACGCCTTTTCTTGTTCACATGGGATCTAGCAGCTCGAAAACGTGCCATACGATCAATTTGGTTTATGTAAAGAATGTTGGTACTGAAAGACCATGTTTTCCGGGAACGTATTAACTGGTGTGACAGCGACTGTTTAGGCTTGTAGCGCAGCTCAGAACGAGCAGAAGAGGAAGGCGGAAGGGGTAATGAAAAGGTACGGAGAACAGGGTGAGCGCTAACTTCCAACTGATAGTTTATTTCATGACTCAGGAGGCTACTTATACACTCAACGAACCATGTGACATGAAGAGACAACACAAAACCAAGCAACAAAAGCAAAAGTAACCATGTAAAAAACATTCAGACAGCCTGTGACGGCAGTCTGAGATGCGCCAATTCATTGCTTGATAATGATAATGAAGGTGAGCTTACACATGCATGGCCAAGACGTATGATAGCTTTTGCTGCGATGATTTCTCTTGTAACCTGATTGTGACTACGACCTAGAGTGACGCATTCTTCTAAAACAGGTTTGCAACCACACGTTTTGTAGTGCTGTGCAAGAAACCCCCCAGCTGTACTACAATTCTTAGCATTGTAACGTTCGCGCAGCCTATCATCCAATGCAACAGTATCAACAGTGCAACGTGATGGGGTCATTTTTTGTGTTCGCAATTGCAAACATGGGCACCTGGAAATTGTACGAAACAGAATAATATTAACAAGGTTCAGCTGTATATCCTGTAATATACAGCTGAATTTTTTGTAATGTTCACGAATTTGGACTCGTTTCACGACTTTAGAAATGTTGCGTGATGTTTTACAAAAACTACTGTGTGCAAAAGCGTTTCTCCCGTCAGGTCTTTGGGTCTTCTGCTGCGGTAGCAAAAGGACGTCAGAGGAAGACTTCTTTCTGTGAAGCAATTGTTTGTGGACAAGTTCCTTAAGCAGGCAAAATTAGACAAAGCAAACTTGGAAAAAGAGTTGTTGCGATCTGTAAAAAAGTGTTGCTTGCTACTCAGTGCTGTTTGAGTTTGCTGCTGCTTTAGTGCTGCATCTAAAGTAAATCATCTTTAATAAGGTGTGTACTATCACCAAAAAGCAGATGCTTAGCGGAATCATTAGTAAAAGTGGCTGTTTATGCTATTTCGTACTGACATTGTGTTAGTCGACAGTGAGGTCATTTGAATATTTTTGGCACATAGTAATTATGGTTTTTTTTTACCATAGTTGATAAACACATGTGGCTTAACTGCCGTTCTTGCATAGTGGGTTAATTGTTGCACGGCTAAACCAGAAGGCAATGGATCAAATCCTGGCCACAGCAGCAACATTTCGATGTGGGCGTAATGCAAAAATGCCTGTGTACCATCCATTCGGTGCATGTTAATAAAACTTGTGTCGTAAAAATTAATCCAGTCTCTCCCACTACGGAATACCTCACAATGACATCGTGGTTTTGGCACTTAAAGCCCCAGAACTAACTTAATTTAAACACGTGTGGCTTGATGTCTTTCAGTTTTTCTTACCTTAGCACTTTTGTCAAACAAATTTAGAATAGTGCTTAAAAGCATATATAAACAGTTTATGCATGCTGTTGGGTTTCTGTGGTTTATGTGCACTTCGTTAACATACATTATTTGGCAAATTTAATGTACGTAATGAACATGGCAGCAACCGTGGCTGAGCTGTCGTTGATACTCAATAAATTGTGAAATAACCTTTGGCTTAGTTTAAACTCCCCTGAAATGCTAGTTATGAGTGCTTAGCGCATCCAGTTTTCAAGATCATTCAGCAATCCTGGCATCTATAAGCCTGACCAGATGCATTGGCTTATAATGCAAAGAAGGGGTAAGGCGTGGAGACACGGACGCAAGAGACACAAGTCCACTTCTATTGTGTCTGTGTTGCACGCCTTACCCCTTCTTTGCATTATGAATCCTTACCAACTAGCTCAGCTTTCTGTCGTTCTGAGCATTGGCTTAGAAACTTCGGAATGGTAGCCTTCGGACAATTTTCACATGAGTGTCCAGATGGTACCCTGCCTTCAAACGTTTTCGTAATGTTTGCATTTCCATACACGTAATGAAAGCTCATCAAGGGATGCACTGCAAGCTGTGGAGTCCTGCAGAGTGCTTGTGTGATGACATCCCAATAATTAAAAATCTCTTAATTAGAATTGACAGGTAATTCGAACTGCTCTTGGTCCTGGCAAGGTCCTATATATTTGAATGGAGAAAAACTCCTGCGAATTTGAACTCCAAAACTATGTGGCAGTTATTTTGAACAAACTTGTTCACTCCCATCACCACTTTTCAAACCAGAGTCAAAAGTGAAGGTCCGACACGTCGCTAGCCACCGTAATGTTGTGTGCCATAAAAATGGCGAAAGATGCACTGAAAGCAGAGACCAAACCGATGAAATCAAAGCAGTGTACACCCTCCTTTCCCATCTCGCTTAAAGGGCCCTACACCAGGTTTGAAACGGGAAGAAAGAGGGTTAACTGAGGAGCCTCATTTTTATTAGTCATATCATAAGAAGCCAACAAAGACTGACACCAAGCACAACATAGGGTAAATTACTTGTGCTTAATTAATGAAATAGACACAATAAGTAAATGAAAATGAAAGTGGATGCAAAAACAAATTGCTGCAGATGAGAAATGATCCCACAACCTTCGCATGCAAAGGTTGTGGGATCGTTCCTTACTTGCGGCAAGTTGTTTATTGATCCACTTTCATTTCCATTAATTTATTCTTTCATTATTTCATTTATTAAGCACAAGCAATTTCCCCTATGTTGTCCTTGATGTCAGTGTTTGTTGGCTTCTCATGATACTACAATTTTGGTCATTTTAAACTAGTACAGTGTATACAATGTGCACTGACGATGGCGTCTGCAAAGTATTGCACCGCCACACACCATGAAAACAGCTGAAATTTCAAACAGACCGCCACGCGCCCATCTTAAGAGGCAGCTGCACTCCCAGCCAGAGTTGAGGTGAGACTCGGAAGTGTGCCTACATAATTCCCATTGGTGAAACGTCACTCACTGCGGCACATTGAAAATTATTCGAGGCTACAGCAGTAATTTGTTTGATCTGTTGCTACACTAGACGATTTAAAGTTCAGCGAAATAATAAAACGTACAAACAGAATGTCTCTCTTTTTTACTACATGCAGTAGCAAGACGTACGTACTTCCTTTTCGGCTGCTTGTTACCTCGTTGTGCAAACGTGTGCACAGGAGATGAAACTATCTGTCATTTTCTGTCGGGTTTGAGCATGCGATCGTGCTCTTTGATCCACTTGCCCGTGTGACACCAACTTATACCACTAGTCGGGTGTCCTCGCGCACAGCTTGCAAATTTGCACACTGCGCAAAACAAGATCAATGCAACAGCTCGCACGCGACAGCATTGCCGGAATGTGCACCTCACAGCAAAAACGAGAGAGAAAAAGAAATGAAGGCGGGGCCCGTGATGTATGTCTCTCCTCTGGCTCCAGTATGAGAGAATGCAGGGAACGAATTTCGCTTCCGGAGGCTAGACGGGGGCTAGTGGAGAGAGTGTATATGTTGGCAGTGGAGTTTGCTTACTAAATCGTGGATTCGCGGCACTTCAAACTTTTCTAACTGTGCTCTTAATGCACCAATATAAAAAAAGTCTTGGGGTAGAGCACTCTCTGGAGGGCACATAACTTTTCAACTAACAACCAATTTGCTGTGGGGCCTGGTGAGGGGCCTCCAGTGTGCACTTAGACTTATGTCATGCAGTGATGAAGGACTGATCAGACTTTTTCTATGCAAGCCCAGTGATGGTTTAGTTTTGTGCACTGTGGTACACAATCTGTTTTATTTTAATAAATTACCGGTCCCCTTGTAGGTTGAAATAACGAGATTCTACTGTATTTGACTTACGTATGACGCCGAACACTATTTGACAACTGTCTATTTGCCAGTGAAAGCTGGCCAATATGACCTTGCCATCCTTGTGCAGGCAACACCACCAAAAGGAGTCGCTGGCCGCGTCCACGTTCTGTGTACATTGTCAATGCCGGGGACGGCGGGGCATCGCCCACGTTGCCCAGAGCTGACCAACTGCGGCAGCACAGGGAAGCATGGCTGGCGACTGCGGCAGGAGAGGAGGACGTTACCGTGGCAGCCACGCGATACCAAGAGTCATCGCTAGCGCGTAAGTCTGCATGTGGCCTTCACGTCGGTTGTTGTATTACTGCATTACCTTCCTACAGTAGGTCTTTGCCTACAACCCGACGTCTGTGACATGCTTCCGGCTCCCAAATTGTATCCAGTGCATTCGTCCAGCAAAAGCGTAGTCTTTAAAATTCGCATTTCAAATCCAGAGGGCGCCACCCTATGGGACATAGATTTGGACACCACCTATACCGTAAATGTCACCACTTGGTGAACCAAAACCGATCCAAAAAATGAAAGGGTGCTGGTGACGCCGCTTGAAGTTCCTGCATCAGCTCACCGTAACATTGTGCAGTTTGACGGTGTCTGCTCAGCCACGATTAATGTTGTGATGGTGAAGGCAGAATGCATGGTATTGTATAGGAGCCTAAGACTGCGTTTACTAAGGTTTGAGACCATTTACTCTTCCTCAGTGACCCAAATAGTATGTCCACTATGCCAGATACCATGTCTTAGTTTGGGAACACCGGCAGTACATTGCGGCCGCTGGTCAAAGAAAAGTTTCACTCCACTAGTTCGGTGGTGATAGCAGGCTGGTAGCAGGCTGATGAAACTTCCATATCCCCCCACAGTCCCCGAGATCGGTGTTTGCAGTGCCACATGAGTGCCCCAGTGTTTGGAGGCGCTACTAAAGCAAAGATGGCAGCATGCTGTACCCGTAGTGCAACACCATCTTGTTTGAGACTGAGGGAAGATGCAGGAGCAAGTGCCAAATTCAAGTCGCTTGTTGACGCCATTCTGTTAACGCTTTATTTCACCTCTTGGATTTCACTCTCTACCAGCAGGCAGATACAGAAACGAGTAAAGTGAAATGGCAAATAATTATTTGTTTTAGTAAATGTGACAGGAAACATTTGCAGCACAACATGTGTAAACTTTTGCAAGGTTTTCAAAGGCTCTTCATAATAATTTCCTGACATCCCATGTTGGGAGAAAAAGATACTTGATACAAGCAGATAACGCATTGTGTTGTGCAACAATATGTTGGTTCAGTTACTCGGCTTTTTCAAGTTCGAAACTCCAAAAAGCCTTCAGAACATTGTATCAATACATAACTGGCCTCCTCCTTGTCCACTGCCATTGTTACCAGGCCTTAGAGAAGCCAGGAAGGACATCATCCCTGCTGCTTCCGAATAGTTTGTCACGAGTTCATCTTGTAGCTTTCCCCTCCTCCCACGGAGTTGGTGGAATGAAGCAGAACTACTTTGATCACTTCTAAGAAAAAAAAATTAAATGTGTAGTCACAGAACAAAATCTATAAAACTGAAGTGACATGATCTGATACATTTCAACTCCATATGTTTATGCTCAAAGTTGTTTTGAGCGTCCTGTCATTGCAACAATATAAAGCACTGCACCCTAACATCTGCTATGGTCCATGAAGTTTTGCTGGCTAAGCTGCCTTTGAATAAAGCATTAGAACAAGTATATTCTTCAACTGAATCATGCAATCTATCCACCTTCATAGAAAGCGCAGCTTGAACTGGTTAGATTTTCAAATAAAACACTCGAGTTCTTCACCTGATGCTGCAACAGGCTAGTAGCTCTCATGCACATTAACAACTCTAATATGCGTGATATTGTGCCTTTCGTCCTTTCTAATTTGAAAGAACTTGTTTCGTGGTGTTTTGTATTGCTGGGAGCAACTAAGCAAAATGGCTCCTACTTGCACTTATGGTTAAATTTATCTGAAATACAGTAGACCTTCATTGGTACAATCCCGTCTTGTACGATTTCCCGACACCTAAGTCTATGACCAAGAATACAAAAACATAACTGAATACAGTTAGCCTTCTTTCCTGCCAGCTATGCATTCCTGGAAAACGGGATCTCTTGGCGCCAACATTCAGTATTGCCAAACTGCAATATTATTGTCACATTGTAGTGACAGTCAAGAACACAGTATCAAAACTGTGAGTAATAAAAGAAACTCATCATTAGGTGAACTTGTGCCCCCAAAAGCAAGTGACATTCAAAGCATAACGAAAGTGGCGAACACAGTTGGCGATAGTTGAAAATCTGATCGGCTGATCGAGCACGTCGGCTTTAATAAATCGCTGGTTGAAGTTTTCAATGTAAACGCTGGTGCCTGTGTGATTTCCAAAAACTACTACACAATTCATGTTGCGCATGCAATCCAACTACACAGGGTTCGGCGAGGACATGCACTACAGATAGATCAACGATAGCCTTCATGTAAGTTCTAAATAGTGGAGGTGCATCTTGCGCTGAGCAATAACGTCAAGTTGTTAGCAGGTCAAATGCGCAGTCCCCAAGAAAATGATAAAGAAACCCACCGTTGTTGCTTAATGGCTATGGTGTTGGGCTGCTAAGCACGAGGTCGCGAGATTGAATCCGGGCCTCAGCGGCAGCATTTTGATTGGGGCAAAATGCAAAAACACCTGTGTACTTAGATTTAGGTGCACGTTAAAGCACCCCAGGTGGTCGAAATTTCCGGAGTCCTCCACTACAGCTTGCCTCATAATCAGCAAGTGGTCTTGGCACGTAAAACCCCATAATTTAAACGAGTAAGAAGTACATGTGTCAGTATTGCACATTTTCCGGCCACTTGGTGCCATGTACACACGAACAGGAGTGGGACTCCTGCACCAAACTGTGCCAAACACAGAAAACTGACCGAAATTACGGCACGCTGCGCCAGAACGGCTTCGGCATGGGTGCTCCGGCACTGGCTGCGAACAGCGAGCGGATTCGTTCTCTTGGAGAGAGTGCAGCCGTTCACATGCCGCACACTGCACGACGGCGCCTCCCACACAGTTTCTCGTAATTTTCGCGCTCATAACACTGGACTTATTGGCATTTCCGGCAAGCGGTCAGTGCACATGCAACCACAGCTGGCTGCTGTTGCTGCTGTCAGAACGACCAGGGCAGCTGTATTCGGAGTAGGCTGAGGACGCTGCGAACGAACTATAGGTATTAGGGAGGCACGTGCTGCAACTGGTTCGGAGGGCGGGCGTCTCTGACCCCAGGGATTGTGTAACGTAAAAATATTTCATTCTGTTTTCATGCCCATGTGGCGAGGCCTGAGCCATTTTGACCGATCACAAACGGTTAATGGCGGATTTGGAATAAAAACAGATTGTAATAGTTTTATGTTAAACCACAAAGTTAAGCATTAGGTGCTTTGGAATCGCCCTGGTCTATTATGTAAAAATGGCTTTCAAAAAAAGTCAGTTTCGCCTGAAAGGCAAAGCATCGATCGCGATAGCAAATTAGTTAAAAAGCTATACGAAGTAATTATACTATTTTTACCTGCCGTATTAACTTGTAAGCGTACGGCTACAAACTATAAAAAAGTTATTATAAATTAACAAGCTTGGTGTCACACCACACAAGCAAACGGGAACATACCTCACACGATCACCGTACGCACTCGCCATCAAAACGCTGGAGTGAGGAAGCGCAGCAGCAGGCGAATCAACGTTCGTGCTGCCTCTCGCTTCACCGTGAACTAAGCGGCGAGAACACGACACACGCATAGCTATCAGCACTCGGCGCATACACTCTGTATAGCTATATATAAGCGCGCATAGCTTTCAAGGGCCCGTGCAGCTGCGCCATATGCAGAAGGCGCCAGATTAGAACGCCCCGCCCCCCCTCCTCTCCTCCCCCCAGTGCCTTGCGCACGGCGGAAGGCCGTGCATGGCAACATTATCACCCTTCAACTTTATACAGAACATTGTGCCGACGCCAACGGTAGATGTGTATGAAGTGTCCATATAATTGCTTTCACAATAATAAAACAGTAGTTCATAACTCTGGCTTCTCTGTACGGTCTGTTGGTGAATTTCCATGCACTTCGCCAACACCATCGAAACATTAATGAAAAACGTATTCATAAAAAAAAAGTTGTGGGCAACTTTTCGAAATTTCGGAATCATTATTGCAGAATGCATGTTCTTAAAGCGAAGCTTTCTTTGCCTCTTCCTTCGACTTTCCCACTGCCGCTGCTTCTGCTGTGGGCTGCTGTCGTGCACACCGCATTGGGTAAGAGAGGAAAGCGCGAGTAAGAGAGGAAAGGCGACAGGAGAAACTCGTTTTCTCCCCACCGCATCAAATGTGCACAATACCCTCTGAAGCCCCCTGGCCATCGCCACATTAGCCGCTTGACAGCTATAATTATCCGTGACTCCCCTCAAAAGCATTGCAGAAACTGCGGCGCTTGCCTTTCTACTAACGTGGGAGGCCAGAAGGGATGCAGATAGAAATGTAGAGAAGGAAAGGGAGAAAAGGCAGTTCCCATACAAGAGAGCAGGGCAGGTGACGTGAAAAAGCGAGGAAACCCCACTACTATACGATAGCGGTTGCGGAGACACAGGATAAGCTTAATTTCAAGGTACGGTACAGTACGTTGCTGCTATTTCTGAAAAATAAACGCCATGCAAACATGTCAAGAGGGCAACTCTCGCGCGGGGTGCCCAGAAGCAGAGCCGCATTAATTAAACCGCACTGCAGGGTCCAGGAGACACTACGGAAGCAGTCAACCATCAAATCAACACTTCTGTGCCTGCCGCATTAGCTTTGCGGCTGTGGCATTGCTAGAGGTCGTGGATTTGACCCCAATCACGGCAGCTGCATTTCGACGGGGGTGAAATAGGAGACGTATGTGCACTTAGATTTTGAGACACATTAAAGGACATCACAGTGTCAAAATTAATCCGGAGTCCGCCACTATGGCGTGCCTCATAATCTGAGTGTGGTTTTGGCACGTACAGCCCCATAATCCAATTCAAGTCTAATACTTCCACCACAATGCGATGTGCCATGTGAGGCAATGACAACGCTCAACCCTCTCAGAGGTTATAAAATATGGTGCACAACAGCGCCTCAAACACCTTTCCCTGTGTGTTTTGTGCGCTACGTAGACAAACAGCACTGGTGCACGCAAGGTAACATTTAACATCAACTCACCACTCTCGTGTTAGCCTAAACATTGAAGAAATTAAGCTTTGGCCGTCAACATCACCGCTAATTATTGTGAATAAAAGCATCCAGCATGGAAAGTTTCGCTTACGTCGATTCCCACCGTGCGTGGAATCTGCATAATCTTTTGTGGTTGCTACCACTAAATGAATATCTACAGGCACTACTACCAAAATTTGTATGGACTAAGCAGTTTCAGTATTGGGGAGCTTCAAAATTCAGCTTAAGACGCTTCAGATAGTTACAGTACGGCGCTCATGTTGGTTTATTCTGTTTCGGTGTTGTTTCGAAGTGGCCTGCCATATTCCATTATTCCTCCAAAATTCAAATTGGCCTGCTCCAAACTGCTTAAAAATGAAATTGTATCTGCTCCAAATTGTTCCTAAATGAAATTTAGCCTGCTCCAAGCTTCTCCAAAATGCAATTTTGTCTGCTCCAAACTGCAGCATACTGCAATTTTACTTGCATCAAAAGATTGCTCCGAAATGACTTTGGGCATTCCCACCCCTGCAAGAAAAAAAAGGTGCGAAGCGCGTAATCGAGAGCAGTAGGTGCCCACCACAGCAGCTTCCCTGCAGTATTCACCCTTCCATATCGCGTGGAAAGGGTGGCATGCATTCAGTTTCTTCATCCGGTACCAGCATATCTCCTATTGCTGCCAAGCCTGTTGCGATAAGCATCTTCACCTATCTGTTTCATAGCATGTGTGGCAGTGTCATTGAAAGCCTACTTTAATAGCAATAACGCTGACATGTCACCATTCCCTACTGCAGTACATGAAGTGAGCATCATGTTCCACTCTGACGACATCATATTTTGGCTTTGCCCACCAGCTCGATTTTGTTTTGGTTTCCCCTGGCTGTCTTAAAACACTGTGCAATAGGGAAATGACAATTTAACTCTTGGGCTTCTGGGCCCCACCAGCTCGGCGTGCGTCCACGTCTCATTTCGCAATGATTCATGCAGTGCTACTCGAGTCTGCCAAATTTTTTAGTTATTCAAATCATGCATTTTGCCGGCTGGTACGTTTTTCTCTCGCATCTCTTTTTTTTTTTTTTTTTAAGAATGTATGTATGAGGTTCTACTGTGCACGCCAAGCCACGAAATTCCCTATATGTCTCCAGGTAAAAAACAAGGTTATTTACTGATTCCTTTGATACTCCACGCTGCCGTGTCCGCAGTACTATACCTACACAAACATTGCGCTTCCACTGCATCATCTCGCTCTTCACACGGATGCTATGTCATGGCTAGAGCAGACAGCTTGGCAAAGGTTGCTTCTCACAAGAGTAAACACCTTGACATTGCATTTCCGGCAGCAGCAACCACAGCAACACAGTAAAATGAATTTCAAGGGACATTTGTGTTAACTACGGGTGCTCAAATACTCAGTTTCGAATACGAATAGTTAGTGTTTAGTATTAGATTCAGATTCGAAAAAAAACTAGGTGGATTCGAATATTGTAAACTAAGTAAATATCTCCCAACAACCGATTGTTGATATCTCTTTACTGTTTTCAGTCTTCTAAACAGAGTATCGCTTGAATTTATAAGCTTGTCAATGACAAAAGGTTTCGAAGCAATGCAAAAACAAGATGGGTAATGCAAGCTAGTCATACAGCAGCAATTCTTTCGCAACCAAACTTTAATGTTGTTTGGAAGATTTGGATGCACTTCTAACAATGGGTGATCTTGTGTTTAAAACTTATCATTTGTCCCGTTAGTAAGGTGTCTTTTTACACTAGTCAGTACAGGCATGGTATCTAATTATACCGAAATAAATACAGCCGAATCCACTTATAACAATACTTGTTTTAACAATGTATCGGTTATGATGATGAAAAGCTGCTGGACCGTCAACTTTTGTTTGTTTTCTATGGGGAAGTAACCCGCCTACTACAATGTCCCCATGCCGCATTATCGGTTATAAGGACGAAGTCTCTCTGCTGAGTGTCCATGCCGAAGAGTGATCGAATGCGAAATCCTTGAAAAGAAAGAAGTTAAACACGATCTGCTGCACGATCGCCCGCCACCCCAACTGCCGCCGCACGCTTCTCTCCACGAGAGATGCACGCAAGCCTTGCGCACATCTCTCCCATCGCCCCTCCACCCCTCCAAAACATGAATGGACCGCGCCAACTGGGCTGACAACACTGCCAGCGCTGCGGCATTGCTCCCAAATTTCGTGCACGGCCCTCACAGTTGGTTCTTTATTCTGTAGCCCTCATTCTATGCCATTCTGCTGACAGATTAAATCGCTCGTGCGTTTCTTTGTTCGTTGCATCGAAGTCGTTCCTGGCCGCATTGTTTTTAAGCCTCGGTTGACTTGCTGCAGAAACAGAAAATGGTTGATCCGCCCGCTGATCATTGGCAATGCACAATGTTACCGGCGAAAATAAAGCGCACTGCTATATACTTCGAAGCGAAGTACTTCTAACTGATCAGGCGATTGCCGCGAATATGCTTGCATCGAATAGCAACAGTGACGGCCACGGCAGCAGCGCTGACACGGTAGGGAAGACTGCCTCAACATTGTCCGTGCGAAAAGTCCTGTAGATGATTCAGTCCCTCATGGACTTGTTTTCGCGCGGGACCTTCCTTTTCACTACGTGGAACACCTGGATGCCTTGAAGAAGGATGTCGGCAAGCTTAGCGTAAAGCAAGCAAGGCTGACGGACATGCAGTTTTCTCGTGCAAGCCAGTGGGAAGTACGTGGTGAGATGCTTGTGGCGATCTCGCTCCATGGTTTGTTCTGGATTTCTCAAGCAGAGTTGCTTCTGCGGCAACGTTCCCGCATTTTTTAAAAGGCGCCTTTTGGGGCCACCGAAGCGATGCCTCGACGGAACTCATATGTCACTTGCCGCCTGTGACCCTTCTTTTCAGTTGTTATAGCAGTGCCATTCTTGAATGCCGACAGCCGCGGCTTGTTAACAACATGCGATCGGAGCACGCAGGAAGCAGAGTTAAACAGTTAAACGAGCCAACACAATCATAAGTAGGATGGAGAAAGGTGGTGCAAAGAACTGGCCTCCCGCCATTGTAGTTTTCTCAGAACAGCTGCGCCATCCCCCATTTTGATTTTTTCATGCAACCCGCTTATAACAATTATCGGTTATAACAATGGAATTTTCGTAGCACTTGAATATTGTTGTAAGTGGGTTCGACTCTATTCCTGCTATAAATATATGCGTCTGCATTTTACAGTTCAGTATTCGATTCAATATTGTATATTTGCTATGCTTGTTTTATTCCTATTTGAGAAAGCTGATGTTCGCCTCCCTCTAGTACAGTAGACTTCTGTTAACTTGAGTCTGGTTATTCTACCTTGATATGAGGGTCCTGGCCAGGGAACATGCATTTCTGTGGGGCTTAGCCTTTGCTAGTTTAATCCTAAAATTGGCCTTCGCCGGATAATTCGAAACCCACCTTATGCAAATGGTGGGCACGCACATGCCCAACCACAATGGTGACCTCAATAACAACCTCTTCAGTGGCAGCTTTTGTCTCGGCAGAGACTAGGGGACAGTGAACGTGTTTAACGCATATCAGTTCCTGTGGAAAAAGCCTATTATCTGCCTGACCTAGGAAGATTTGCAAGCAATAATCGGAGCTCACAATTGTCGGATTACAGCATTTACCCAATTCTAAAGGGGCAGCGTCGTCTTTTGAAAATTTGGTCATAAATTGCCTGTACGGTGTAGTCGGTTACGAAATCAAAACTGCCTTCACGGCATTTTTATGCTTTCCCACATAACACCAGTGCACCAAGGCGAACCTGACCTTTAAAGAAATGTGAAACGAAGATGACTCTAGGAAGCCGACCACCAATTTACGTATATATAAGTACACCACACGTTCCAGTAGGAACATTGAGTGATGAGGCAGGAAGTACTACAAAATACATCAAGCATAAACAGGAACAAATGAATGTTGTTAATGACTGTAAAAATTCTGTACAATACTTAACACACAACTTTGCAAGAAGTGAACGCACAAATTCTCGCGGAATGTTTCACGCTTAGTGATGGAGACAAAGCTATCAGGAAGATCATTTCAGAGTGCAATGGCTTGTGGCAACACAGGAATTTAAAGGCTTGGTTCTACCAAACATTTTCTTAAGGCTCAGATGATTATGAATGTGCAACACATACCATATTTCTTGCTAAAGATTGGATACATAATATATTTCCATATTGTTGCGACTTCAAAGCTGTTTCTACGTTAGTTTTATATTTGGACACAAAAAGTGGGTGCACGTTTTATTCGGGAGTGTGTTTGGGCATTTTTGTACATCTTGTTTAATTTGACCCGACAGGTAATTCGATTGATTCGATATTGATGCTGCAATATTAATGCGCATCAATATCAAATTCCATTATTATATTCAACTAATTAATCTAATTCTCTAAGTCGGTGAGTAAAACGGCGCCCGACAGACGGCGGCACCGAGCAAAGACAGGGTAGTGGATTTGCCACTGCAGCTGCTTTTTGGTCAAGTGGTGTAGACTGTTTGGGCATCCCACAACATGTCATGGAAGTTGAATTCACTGCTACTGGCAGTTTGTGCGAGTTTCGCGATTCAGCAAAACCAGCGCAGCACTATGCGAGAGCGTGGGCAGTGTGCAGTCGAGCTAAAACGAAACCTTTCGACCGTCCGCATCGTTTTCAAGGGTAATTTCAATGAGTTCTTCTTTTATAAAAATGAAGTAGAACTGGACAAGTAGCATTTTCTTTCTTCTTGTAATAAAATACAAGGATGTTTTTTTTGCAACCATTGGTTGAGTACTAGTGACAGAATTTAACTGAGGAGTGCTTTTGTCGTCGGGCAAGTACTTGACGCTTTCGTCATGGGGCAAGTACTTGAATGTCCTGGGGGAGTCTCTAATCGTGTGCTTCGTTTACCTCAATTTCTCAATTATTAAGGCTCTGTTTGCGATAATATTGATGCCTCAGAGATTCTCGAGCACTAATCTATCACTTTAGCTTGACCTAATATTTGCCTTTAGTGCCCCTTTAATGTTACCTCGTATATGTGGTGTATACCTATATCTGTCTATACAATGCACTAGCTTTTGGTCATGAATGCGAGCAGCGAGAAAAGTCTCTCCAGCCTTTATAATGTTTCCTGCTATGTATGGAAAAAAAAGAAACGCCCATGTACCGTGCATTGGGTGCACATTAAAGAACCCCAGGCAGTCAAAATTAATCCGGAATCCCTCACTACGGCATGCCTCGTAATCAAATCGCAGTTTTGGCACGTAATGCCCCAGAATTTAATTTCAGTTGCTGTGTATGAAACTGAGCATAAGTACACTTGAGCTTGAAGCCCTGCTTTGCGCTCGCACATATTATATTTGGTGAAGGCCTTGCTTGCAAATACATATACAGTCGACTCTCATTACAACAGACTTTGATAATCCAACAAAAGACGTCTGTGTTATCCAAAGTCCGTAATGTCCAAAATGCCTCGCTTCCAAAACTATCGTGAGGATGTCCAACAACTTTATTGCTATAAGAGTGAGTGACGAACTTACAAACTAAAAAAACAGACGAAATTTTGCCTAAGCAAGATAAGTGCAGCAGCAGCAGCGAGCAAATTGGCCTTCGTGCTCTCTCACTTCAATGCGAACTAAATGTCGAAAGCACAGCACATACGAAGCTACCAGCACGGGGCACACTTTGTCTACATAGCAGATCGCTTTCAAGATACGGCAGCCACCGGAGTAGAGCCCCCTCTCTCGTCTCTTCGCCCTCCCCCTCTCGTGCCTTGCATGCTGAAGAAGATAGCGCATTTCCGTCCCACCATCCTCCCTTTCTCACGCATGTGATATTGAGCTGCAATCGTCGACTAACCTTTGCAAGTTGGTCGTCAGCTCGTGTTAACACAGCAAAAGTATGTTTTATACGCCTGACTTTGAAAAAAGGTTGCCACTATTTCGTCCACTGTGGCTGATAGTCCATTGTAGCACAGTCTGTTAAAAGTGAACTTCCTTGCATTAATAAAATAGGTAGAACATATGGTCCGATATATCCGAAAGTCTGTTGTATGCAGGTTCGTTGTAACGACTGTAGACTGTATTTTTTTTTATGCACGGGTTTCAGTAATGAGTGGTTTGCTTGTTTTATATGCAGGCACTGTTCGCAGTCTCTTCTTCAATTTCTGGAAGTGTGTCTACGTGATGGCAACAGGTGTGATAGTCACGGACCTCTGGCTGCTTTCAAGGTGAGCAAGGAGGACTTTATCTCTGGGTTTGTGTAGGGCCACTGAGGAGCATGCAGGATTGGGCTACACTCACGGACAGCACTTTCAGGCTACAAAGTCAAAACTATAAAGCACGTGCTCGATTGATTCTCAATACACAAACACTGGGGATGGCATGACAATAGTCTCTTGCTAAGACTTCTATACAGGAAACTAATCTGCTGCTGCAAGTCACTCGTCAACCATGCAAATGGGGGTAGTACAGGAATTAGTCTAGTCTTCGTCTTGTGGCTTCGTATGTTCTTGTTGCTTTATTACGCTAACCCACCATGGTGGCTTAGCAGCTATGGTGTTGCGTTGCCAAGCACGAGGTTGTGGTATCAAGTCCCGGGCGCAGTGGCTGCATTTCGATGGGGGCGAAATGCAATAACCCCCATGTCTCGTGCATTGAAGGCACATTAAAGATCCTCGGGTGGTCAAAATTAATTTGGAGTCCCCCACTACAGCGTGCCTCATAACCAAATCGTGGTTTTGTTACACTATAGTTTTAGAAATGTTGAAGCAATATTCTTCTTCTAAACACATGTAGACAATCATTATAACTTAATATTGTTGCATGGCTGCTGGCCAGGATCTTTGGTCGGGATCGAATAAGTGGTCCTGAATTAACGAAAGTCTGCTTCATGACAAGAAGATATTATTTTTGCGGCAAGGCATGCTTTAATCTTTTAAGGACAAGATGTAAAAATACCTCTAGGAAACGCTCTTACTTTTTTCCAATGTGCAGAATACACAGAGACTAAGTATATCCAATGAAAAGAAATATTTTGAAGAAACATTTTCTACTATAGGTTTGTCACCTGTGTGCAACACCAGGCAGAACACTGGGAGGAAGCTTCCTCAAAACCATGAGAAACTTGAACTGACATTTCTTGTCCGACGTGAAAAAAATGTAAAAGCTTGGCCCACTGTTACCGTGAACATGCGAGTGCATGGATCGTGTTCGGCGGACCGCCAGCTGTAGGAAGCAGCAAAAAGCAAGCACATGCGCGAGAAACACCAAAAAGATGGCGCTTGCCACGCATCATCTGTTAGCAAATCACCTTTTCACATTACGCATCATCGTGTGCAACTTGCAGGAGAAACATGTCATTTCAAACACCACCATCTGTGAGACGTAGAAACCACATAAAAAAGAAAAGGTATGTGAATACTCGAATATTCGATTCACGAATCAAATATCAACTGTTGGATTCTTCTAACATTCGGTACTTCAAATATTCAGTGAAAGACCAAGCCATGGACTGTACCTTGATGCATGTAGGTTCCCATAGTGCACAATATCTTTTGATACAAGGTTCAACCGGGTCGACGTAATTGGTTTCAAGCATTTGCTTGGTTTTCACCACTTCCTGGCACTGCAGGCATGATGAGCCACGTGCTCGCTCGTTGCCTCTAACAGTGGACGAACCTGCACGTTGCACCTGCTCTAGATTACCTGTGTGACCCCACTGCAGCCCCGTTATCTTTGCATTGGTCTTCCTTCTTCAACCGTGCTTTCCAAAGAAAAAAAGAAAGCAAGTGGCGTCCCAGACTAATTGCTCACCCTCTGTTCTTGCTCTAATCCAGCATGTGACGCTTGCTGCCTGTCATTCAGTGTTGGCCAAATACATTTAGCCTGCAGCTGCCGTCCTCAAAAGCCAAAACTCTGCTAGAAAAAAAAATGTTATTTTGGTTGGTTGCCTCTAGGCACACTCTCACTCGTAAAGGGCTAAGCCAACTTGCAGGGGGACTGTTTAGGTCGGTGGGTGGTCCATTATCATGAGGTTACAGTGTGAAGGCACAATGAGGATGTAGACAGGACAAGGGCAAGTTCAAGTTTATACAGAGGAGTGAAATAGAAAAAACCTAAACTAACCATGACTGAAGCAAGTGAGTATTAGAAAAAAACAATGAACTGTAAAACCAGGACACAAACAAGAGAATGCATATGTCACAATCATTGTCCATATGTGTGGCTTTCCAAAAAATTTTGCTGTTTCTGATAGGGCCTTGGATGGCTTGCTGACGCATGCACTTTGTTCTCAGGCCGTTTGTGTTGCTTCAAGTATAATACGGTTAGGATCACCCCTTTGTATAAGGATAGCTAACGGACGGACGGAAAAAACTTTAATGGAAAAAGGACCTGCGAGGTTGCCAGCCCGGGCTCAGGCCACCCGGGCATTGTGTGCGGTGAGGCATAGCCTTTCCACCGCTGCCCGGGCCCGCTGGATAGCCCATAATTGGTCGTTTAGTTCTGAGCTAGTCAGAGCGCTTAGCCATCGCTCCTCGAGAAGGTCCGGTTCTATGTTGTCCTCTACGTATACTGAACTGATCTGTGTGCACTTCCACAAGATGTGTGCCAAGGATAGCTAAGGCTTTGATCAAACCGAAGGGTGCTACCACACGTGCTGGTGTTCCGAGCCAGAAAAATATATTCACCATTACACACATTGCATGCGTGTTAGTGTTCTGCTAGTCTGGTCTTGTTTACGCCCTCATTTTGCCTTTACGCTGTTGACTCGCAATTATGCCAAGCCTTGCACACCAAATCTGAAGATTCCCGTGGCAACACATCATGTGTTCGAAAACTCGTATAGGCAGTGCTGCCAGATTTCCGTCTACGCAATAATGTAAGAACCCCTACGGTGTGTTCTACCCATGTTTCACAGGATGACCCCGGAACGACGTAAACGCCTGGCCGTGTTGCTCTTTGCGCTAGTGATGCTGCCGCTGTTGGCCTGGCTGCTGTACGAAGAGAGTGACAGATCTTCCCTCCTGGCCTCGGTGCCGCCTATGCTTGCATCTGCAGGCAGCCAGATCTATGAGGTGAGCTTCCAGTCCTTCCAAGCACAAAGATTTTCTACGAAAACATTGTTAGAGGAACCCAGACGCTGTGATCACTTAGCTTGCCATGGGAGTAGCAGGTAGTATAGTGCAATCTCATTAATTCAAACACTCTTCATTGGGGGGGGTGCAAATGCTCAAGCGTTTCCGAATCAAACAGTGAACGCTCAAATAATTGGATTCACAAATTAATTATCCACTTTTGAATCTTTCTGATATTTGATATACAGTTAAACCTCTAATAACGAAGTCGGTAAAATCAGCAATTCACTTTGTTAAAGCGAAATTTCATTCTATTGAAATTCGACCTTTTATGCGAATAAGTACAGCCGCCGATCTATTTTTCTTACATGGGAAGGGGCCACAGAATTTTCCGAATTAGCAGGCATTTGAAAAAAGCAAATTTGAATGAGAAAACAGTTCATTTTGAATCATTTTTTTGGGAGTCGAGGATGAATGATACCGTATCGTGTCACGTATGTCAGCGATATCGTCTCTGTGGTACGAATTAGGTGAAGCCAGCCATGCTTTCACATGCACTCCACCCTCGCGACTGATAGCAGCATGGCCTGCACTGGGACAATGCTATAGGGAAAAACCCCGGCAGTGGGCTGTGAATGCTTCGTCTGCCTCTTGCTTCAAGGGGTCAACAGAACTCAAGATAACGCAACCTTCAATACTAAATGCATGGTAAGACAGCTTGCATGGTGCCACACCATCTCAGCATGCCTGCTCTGTGCATATGCGGCAGATTACGTCTTAACGCAGGGTGCGCAGCTACGTATGTGCTCAGCTGTGCTTGTAGCAATGCGCAGCCGCAACCGAGACCCACGCTAACTACAAAAATAATTGGGCACGCACCAACATCCTCATCTCGAATGTGTAATCTAGTGCGTTCCTCATTAAACAGCTGCAGGATATAGGTATCTCAGTCAATTAAGCACTTCGACTGTGTTGGGGGTCTTCACCTGCTGTCTTAAAGCCTTGCAATCGTCTTCTGATACTTGGAAATTTGCCATTAAATATGCATGATGTCCTTTGGCTGTAGAGTGTGTTTTGAGGAAGGAGTAGCGGAGATTCCTGCAATACAGGAAATGACAGGCAGAAGGTAAACAATACTGGAGCCTTCAAAGCTTTTGAATAGTGATGCTACGTTCCTTTGTGTAATGCATATTTTTCTGAACTAAGGTCAAGGCAGCACTGTTACCAGGGTGCCTACCAACCGGGGAAAACCGGGAATTCTCAGGGATTTCGAGTAGTCCGGAAAAACTCAGAGAAAACTGAGGAAATTTATGCCTCCATCAGGGAAAATTAGCTGTAATATTATTGAAAGGGTCGAAATTCCTGGTAATGCTGGCACGAGTAACAGACGGGAATCGTAATGAATCGTCTTTGACGCCCTGTCGTCGGCTGCAGGAGTTGCCAGTGTACAGTCAAGGACGGACTTTCCGGATGCCCGATAATTTGGATGGCTTCGCGGCACCACCACGTACCCCATAGAGTCTATGTCTGAAATTTCAGACGCAAGAACTCTTTGCCGTCCGGTTTTCCAGACGTTTTGCCGTGACCGCAGGTCCGAAACGGCATTAATCAAAGCCGCCACCACTGCCATTTTGATTACCTCGCTACCTCGAACCGGCGCTCTCGCACGCAGATCCGCTGGCAGCCACAGCCACCACTGCGGCAACGCTAGACCTAGCTGCTTTGACGTTCGCTGCGGTCAGCAATGGCACCGACTCTGCCTTTGTGGTCCTCGCGATTGGCTTAGAAGCCTGAAAAGCACAGTGCATTGCATAATGCCGGTTACCGAAAATCAGCTTTGCCTCTGTACAGAAATGTTGCTTGGTGAAGCAAATGCAAAAGTATTGCCGTGAAGCATAA